>NC_088218.1:6534689-6557189 GCF_036934945.1 Oncorhynchus masou masou | reverse complement strand
TGTTGGAGGTATTGAAAAACCCTGTTGGAGGTATTGAAAAAACCTGTTGGAGGTATTGAAAAAACCTGTTGGAGGTATTGAAAAACCCTGTTGGAGGTATTGAAAAACCCTGTTGGAGGTATTGAAAAAACCTGTTGGAGGTATTGAAAAACCCTGTTGGAGGTATTGAAAAACCCTGTTGGAGGTATTGAAAAAACCTGTTGGAGGTATTGAAAAAACCTGTTGGAGGTATTGAAAAACCCTGTTGGAGGTATTGAAAAACCCTGTTGGAGGTATTGCAAAAACCTGTTGGAGGTATTGAAAAAACCTGTTGGAGGTATTGAAAAAACTGTTGGAGGTATTACAAAACCTGTTGGAGGTATTGAAAAACCCTGTTGGAGGTATTAAAAAACTGTTGGAGGTATTAAAAAAAATGTTGGAGGTATTAAAAAACTGTTGGAGGTATTAAAAAACTGTTGGATTAAAACACTGTTGGAGGTATTAAAACACTGTTGGAGGTATTAAAAACTGTTGGAGGTATTAAAAAACTGTTGGATTAAAAAACTGTTGGAGGTATTAAAACACTGTTGGAGGTATTAAAACACTGTTGGAGGTATTAAAAAACTGTTGGAGGTATTAAAAAAAAACATTGCTGATTTATTAGATACAAAGGATACAAAGGCACATAGCTAAAATGAGACTCAATGGACAGAGCTGTATCTCCTCAAGATACACAGTCCTTCATTATGATTAATACTTCACAGTATTTCATTATGTATAATACTTCACAGTATTAATTATGTATAATACTTCACAGTACATCATGATGTATAATGATACACAGTACTTAATGATGTATAATGATACACAGTTATTCTTGATGTATAATGATTCACAGTACTTAATGATGTATAATGATTCAAGTACTTACTGATGTATAATGATACATAGTACTTAATGATGTATAATGATTCACAGTACTTAATGATGTATAATGATACACAGTACTTAATGATGTATAATGATACACAGTACTTAATGATGTATAATGATTCACAGTACTTAATGATGTATAATGATACACAGTACTTAATGATGTATAATGATACACAGTACTTAATGATGTATAATGATACACAGTACTTAATGATGTATAATGATTCACAGTACTTAGTGATGTATAATGATACACAGTACTTAATGATGTATAATGATACACAGTACTGATTCACGTACTTAATGATGTATAATGATTCACAGTACTTAATGATGTATAATGATTCACAGTACTTAATGATGTATAATGATTCACAGTACTTAATGATGTATAATGATTCACAGTACTTAATGATGTATAATGATACACAGTACTTAATGATGTATAATGATACACAGTACTTAATGATGTATAATGATACACAGTACTTAATGATGTATAATGATACACAGTACTTAATGATGTATAATGATACACAGTACTTAATGATGTATAATGATACACAGTACTTAATGATGTATAATGATACACAGTACTTAATGATGTATAATGATACACAGTACTTAATGATGTATAATGATACACAGTACTTAATGATGTATAATGATACACAGTACTTAATGATGTAACATGTAATATGGGTCATGTGGAAAAGTAGCTTAATGATTTCATAATAATACACTAGTGCTACACGCAAAATCAGAAATCATTCTGTCAACCATCAGACTGTCTGAATCCCAGAACAGGAACTAAGTAGTGCACTGGGCACGAAGAGGTCTGATCTCTCACTGCAGAAATTAGGCCATTTATTCTTTGTGGTTAAAACAAAAACAACTCAAAGGGTTAAGTTTAGGTCTTCATTATGAGTGGTTATTAAGGTTAGGGCTATGGTTTGGGGAAGACGGAAAACAAAATCATTCAAAACAATGTGCCGTTTCCATGAAGTGTCATCAAGTAGCCTCCCTGCTTGCTAGAGAATGTGAACGGCTGTGGTGAGAACCAAGGAAGGCAAATATCGACAGGACCTTTTCACACATCCAGAATCGACAGCTCTTTCTTGTGACCAGCCTACTTAGATGAGCCAAGTGGAAGGGGATGTAATATCTAACTGCTTTATGTATTTTTGCAAAGCACCATGGGAGATAAAGGAGAGTGGGTTGGGTTGATCAGACCCTGGCTTTGTCCCAAATATATGACCTATACAGGGCTCAACATTTGAGGAGATCCCTATGCACCCTGATCAGAAGTAGTGCACTGTAAAGGGAAAAGGGTGGCACTAGGGAAACTTCACCTGTCTGGGATGACAGGTTGAACTGGAAGAGGTTAGATGAAGAGGGGATGATGAAGGTGTGGTGGTAGGAAGAGATGGAGGGAGGAAGAGATGGAGGGAGGGAGGAAGAGATGGAGGGAGGAAGGAGATGGAGGGAGGAAGAGATGGAGGGAGGAAGAGATGGAGGAGGGAGGAAGAGATGGAGGGAGGAAGGAGATAGAAGGAAGAGATGGAGGGAGGAAGAGATGGAGGGAGGGAGGAAGAGATGGAGGGAGGAAGGAGATAGAGGGAGGAAGAGATGAAGGGAGGAAGAGATGGAGGGAGGAAGAGATGGAGGGAGGAAGAGATGGAGGAAGGAAGAGATGGAGGAAGGAAGAGATGGAGGGAGGAGATAGAGGGAGGAGATATGGAGGGAGGAGATATGGAGGAAGAGATGGAGGGAGGAGATAGATTTGAAGGGAGGAAGAGATGGAGGCAGGAAGAGATGGAGGGAGGGAGGAAGAGATGGAGGGAGGAAGGAGATGAGGGAGGAAGAGATGGAGGGAGGAAGAGATGGAGGGAGGAAGAGATGGAGGAAGGAGATAGAGGAGGAAGAGATGGAGGGAGGGAGGAAGAGATGGAGGGAGGAAGAGATGGAGGAGGGAGGAAGAGATGGAGGGAGGAAGGAGATAGAGGGAGGAAGAGATGGAGGGAGGAAGAGATGGAGGGAGGGAGGAAGAGATGGAGGGAGGAAGGAGATAGAGGGAGGAAGAGATGGAGGGAGGAAGAGATGGAGGAAGGAGATAGAGGGAGGAAGAGATGGAGGGAGGGAGGAAGAGATGGAGGGAGGAAGGAGATAGAGGGAGGAAGAGATGGAGGGAGGAAGAGATGGAGGGAGGAAGAGATGGAGGAAGGAAAGATGGAGGAAGGAAGAGATGGAGGGAGGAGATAGAGGGAGGAGATATGGAGGGAGGAGATATGGAGGAAGAGATGGAGGGAGGGAGATAGATTTGAAGGGAGGAAGAGATGGAGGCAGGAAGAGATGGAGGGAGGGAGGAAGAGATGGAGGGAGGAAGAGATGGAGGGAGGAAGGAGATAGAGGGAGGAAGAGATAGAGGGAGGAAGAGATGGAGGGAGGAAGAGATGGAGGAAGGAAGAGATGGAGGAAGGAAGAGATGGAGGGAGGAGATAGAGGGAGGAGATATGGAGGGAGGAGATATGGAGGAAGAGATGGAGGGAGGAAGAGATGGAGGAAGTGATGGAGGGAGGAAAGATGAAGGGAGGAAAGATGGAGGGAGGGAGAGATGAAGGGAGGAAGAGATGGAGGGAGGAAGAGATGGAGGGAGGAAGAGATAGGGGAGGAAAGAGATGGGAAAGATGAAGGGAGGAAAGATGGAGGGAGGAAGAGATGGAGGAAGAGATGGAGGGAGGTAGATATTGGGAGTACTTAGGTAGATATGGAGGAAGAGATGGAGGGAGGAAAGATGAAGGGAGGAAAGATGGAGGGAGGGAGAGATGGAGGAGGAAGAGATGGAGGGAGGAGATAGAGGGAGGAAGGATGAAGGGAGGAAAGATGGAGAGAAGAGATGGAGGGAGGAAGAGATGGAGGGAGGAGATAGAGGGAGGAAGGATGAAGGGAGGAGAGATGGAGGGAGGGAGAGATGAAGGGAGGAAGAGATGGAGGGAGGAAGATAGGGGAGGAAAGATGGAGGGAGGAAGAGATGAAGAGATGAAGGGAGGAAGATATGGAGGGAGGAAAGATGGAGGGAGGAAAGATGGAGGGAAAAGATGGAGGGAGGAAGAGATGAAGAGATGGAGGGTGGAAGATATGGAGGGAGGAAGAGATGGAGGAAGAGATGGAGGGAGGAGATAGAGGGAGGAAAGAGATAGAGGGAGGAAAGATGAAGGGAGGAAAGATGGAGGGAGGAAGATATGGAGGGAGGAAGATATGGAGGGAGGAGATAGAGGGAGGAAAGATGAAGGGAGGAAAGATGGAGGGAGGAGAGATGGAGGGAAGAAGAGATGGAGGGAGGAGATAGAGGGAGGAAAGAGATGAGGGAGGAAAGATGGAGGGAGGAAGATATGGAGGGAGGAGAGATGGAGGGAGGAAGAGATGGAGGAGGAGATAGAGGGAGAAGAGATGGAGGGAGGAGAGATGGAGGGAGAGATGGAGGGAGGAGATATGGAGGGAGGAGATATGGAGGGAGGAGAAATGGAAGGAGGAGATATGGAGGGAGGTGATATGAAGGTAGGAGATATGGAAGGAGGAGATATGGAGGGAGGAGATATGGAAGGAGGAGATATGGAGGGAGGAGATATGGAGGGAGGAGATATGGAAGGAGGAGATATGGAGGTAGGAGATATGGAAGGAGGAGAAACTCAGATCAGATTGGAGCCACTGGTGGGATTGTTGTCTTGTCTGAGGAGCTACGGGACATGGACATGACACACACACACACACACACACACACACACACACACACACACACACACACACACACACACACACACACACACACACACACACACACACACACACACACACAATTCCATAATGGAGCCATACATGTTGGTGACATGGGCCTGTCTCTTACTCTGTCTGCAGGACGCCCCTCATCGCGGCCGGGGTGATCGGTGCTCTGTTTGTCATCGTCATCGTGGCGCTGAGCGTGGCGGTCTGCGTGCGCCGAAAGAGCATCAAGAAGAAGAGGGCTCTGCGCCGCTTCCTGGAGACAGAGGTGAGGGGTCAAGGGTCATCCAGGGTTCATTGTGACTCAACCACAATCAGCTCAGGGAATTAGACATGACATTACTATACTGGTGCAGGGTTAAGAGTGGATATGATGTGAAGGATTTCACAGCATGTACTTGATATATTTCTGAAAAGGATACGATCTCTGTAAAACCCTGACATGGTGTTGAACAAGATACAGTACACCTTGTGCTGCACATGTACTCTACACATCATAGTGCACTGTGTCAGAATGGAGTCTTCCAAACTGTTAACTCCACACCTTAGCTTGCTAAACCCTGGACAGAATATTTAACTGATCCATAAAGTATACAACTACCTCAACATGATGTGTTCTCCATCTCTCATTGTTTGAGCATTGAGATGAAGTTGCAGGGATTTATTACTAGACTGGAGAGTACGCTTGCTATTCATTGGAGGGGATGTGTGTGTGCGTTCACTTGTTAGTGTGTACGCCCGCAGTTGACCTGGCCTCCCACTTCCATTCCAAAATAGGAGCTGTCGGGGAGCGTTAGGATGATTTACAGGTGAAACCACAGTGTTATAGACAGCTGTCAGTCTGGAGACGTTTACTGCCCCGCCTGCTGCAGTCCCACAACGCTGCAGCACAGAGGGGCTGACGGAAGAACACACACATCCATCTCAATCAGTCTTCCTCTGGCAAGGAGAGTCTGAGTGGACGCACTCATTCATATCCATGATCCTGGATCTTATTGTGTTGGGGGGAGAAATAGGGTCAGGGGGTGACGATCTGGGACTACTGCCAGTCTGCCAAGCCCACCTAAACACACACACAGATGGACACACAAACACCCACACCATATGACCCTAGCACATACACTTTGAATACATACCCACTCCCCTCCTCCCCACCTCCCCACTCCCCTCCTCCCTACTCCCCACCTCCCCACCCCCTCCCCCCACCTCCCCCCCCCACCTCCCCACTCCCCTCCTCCCCACTCCCCACACTCCCCACTCCCCCCCCACCTCCCTCCCCACCTCCCCCCACCCCCCACCTCCCTCCCCCCACCTCCCCACCTCCCCTACTCCCCCCACCTCCCCTCCTCCCCAACTCCCCTCATCCCCACTCCCCTCCTCCCCACCTCCCCCCCCCTCCCCAAACCCCCCACCTCCCCACCTCCCCACTCCCCACCTCCCCACTCCCCCCTACCTCCCCCCTCCCCAACTCCCCCTCATCCCCACCTCCCCCCACTCCTCCTCCCCACTCCCCTCCTCCCCTCCTCCCCCCACCTCCCCACTCCCCTCCCCCCACCTCCCTCCCCATTCCCCCTCCCCTCCCCACCTCCCCCTCCCCACCTCCCCACCTCCCCTACTGGTTCCCCTCCTCCCCAAAGGAAACCCCACCTCCCCCCCTTTTTCCCCCCCACTCCGCTCCTCCCTTCCTCCCCATCCCCCTGCTCCCCAAACCCCTGTCCAGCAGCCCTTCCCCTCCTCCCCACCTCTCCCCATTCCCCTCCCCCTCTGATTGGTTGAAAGGAGGGTTTTTGATGTGCTGTGCTGTCCAGCAGCCCTTCTCCTCTCTGATTGGTTGAAAGGAGGGTTTTGATGTGCTATGCTGTCCAGCAGCCCTTCTCCTCTCTGATTGGTTGAAAGGAGGGTTTTTGATGTGCTGTGCTGTCCAGCAGCCCTTCTCCTCTCTTCTTCTGGCTGATGAAACAGTGAGGTGTTTCAGAGAGAGCTGAGTGAAGTGATTGCACTACTGACAACTAATGATACAGTTAAATCACTGAATGGAGAATTTAGAATATCACACCTGTCTTTCTATAGAAGGTTAGAGAGAGAGTGTGAGAGGGAGAGAGCGTGTGAGAGGGAGAGAGAGTGAGAGAGGGAGAAGGAGTGTGAGAGAGAGAGAAAGAGAGTGAGAGAGGGAGAGAGAGAGAGTGTGAGAGGGAGGGGAGAGTGAGAGAGAGGGAGAGGTGAGAGAGGAGAGAGAGAGAGTGAGAGAGAAAGTGTGTGTGGTGACAGAGAGAGAGAGAGAGAGAGGAGAGAGAGAGAGAGAGAGAGAGAGAGAGAGTAACAGAGAGAGAGTGTGTGAGAGAGGGACAGAGAGAGAGTGTGGAGAGAAGAGAGTAACAGAGTGACAGAGAGAGTAACAGAGAGAGAGACAGAGAGAGAGTGTGAGAGAGAGAGTAACAGAGTGACAGAGAGAGTAACAGAGAAAGAGAGACAGAGAGAGAGAGAGAGAGAGAGTAACAGAGAGAGTGACAGAGAGAGAGACAGAGAGAGAGAGTGAGAGAGAGTAACAGAGAGAGAGAGTGAGAGAGAGAGTAACAGGGAGAGTAACAGAGAGAGAGAGACAGAGAGAGAGTGTGAGAGAGAGTAACAGAGAGAGTAACAGAGAGAGAGAGACAGAGAGAGAGAGTGAGAGAGAGTAACAGAGAGAGAGAGAGAGAGAGTGAGAGAGAGAGTAACAGAGAGTAACAGCGAGAGTGAGAGAGAGAGTGAGAGAGAGATGTTAATTTTTATTGTTTATTTCACTTTATATATTCACTTTATATATTATCTACCTCACTTGCTTTGGCAATGTTAACACATGTTTCCCATGCGAATAAAGCCCCTTGAATTGAATTGAATTGATATCTATATCTTCTCAATATCTCCTCTCAATTCAATTCAATTCAAGGGGCTTCATTGGCATATGAAACATGTGTTAACATTGCCAAAGCAAGTGAGGTAGATAATATACAAAAGTGAAATAAACAATACAAATGAACAGTAAACATTACACATACAGAAGTTTCAAAACAATAAAGACATTACAAATGTCATATTATGTATACAGTATATTCAGTGTTCTTACAATGTACAAATGGTTAAAGTACAGAAGGGAAAATAAATAAACATAAATATGGGTTGTATTTACAATGGTGTTTGTTCTTCACTGGTTGACCTTTTCTTGTGGCAACAGGTCACAAATCCTGCTGCTGTGATGTCACACTGTGGTATTTCACCCAGTTGATATGGGAGTTTATCAAAATTGGGTTTGTTTTCAAATTCTTTGTGGATCTGTGTAATCTGAGGGAAATATGTGTCTCTAATATGGTCATACATTGGACAGGAGGTTAGGAAGTGCAGCTCAGTTTCCACCTCATTTTGTGGGCAGTGAGCCCATAGCCTGTCTTCTCTTGAGAGCCATGTCTGCCTACGGCGGCCTTTCTCAATAGCAAGGCTATGCTTCTCTCTCACTCTCTATCTCCTCTCTCTCTATATCTCCTCCTATATCTCCTCTCTCTATATATATTCTGCCACTGTGTACTCTCTGTTTAGGGCCAAATAGCATTCTAGTTTGCTCAGTTTTACAGTTTTATAAGTTTGCTCAGAAAATATAAGGTCTAAGGCTTTTTGAAGACAGATTTTTTTAAACTGCTTGTCTCTGAGACTGTGTGGAGCTACCAAGGCCTTTCCCAGATTACTCTTTGACCCCTGACCCCTGATTTGAACATTGACTCCTTGTCTGTCTGCTGGAGCAACACTAATAGGTTTAGTTGTCCCACTGTGCTTGCTCTGTGGGCTCCACCACCCCTTCTCCTCTGTTCAGAGCCAAGGGGGCATTTCAGCACCACATGCTAGAGTAGCCCAGTGGACAGCTCCCTTACTTGATATCAAGTCAGGCATTCGATGTTCAGTCCCAGGGCACCAGACAGCCCCTCACTGTTCTAGACTCCTAGTCCTTGTTTATGTCCAGGTTAACTGGGAATCATCATTCTTTCATTATTTTCTATTATTCTCTCTCTCGTTCTCTCTCTCTCTCCTCTCTCATTCTCTCTCTCTCTCTCTCTCTCTCTCTCTCATTCTCTCGTTCTCCCCCTCTCTCTCTCTCTCTCTCTCTCTCTCATTCTCTCATTCTCTCTCTCTCTCTCTCTCTCTCTCTCTCTCTATTCCCCCCTCTCCTTCTCCATTTCAGTCAATACTATTGGCTCCCTTCACTAGCAATAGCTCAGGGCTTACATGCTAGATCAGACACATTATAATGACTCTGAATGACTCTGGGTGTGTGTCGTGTGTCATTGCAAAGCCGTGGGCAATGTCATGGACCCCAGTGAACGTCTCAGTAATCCTGCTTTTATATCCTACTGAATATATATATATAAAAATATAACACTGATGTATGGTCTCAGTAAACAGACACACACACAGCGAGCAGAGACACACGTACAGGAACATAGAGAGACACAGGAACATAGAGACAGGAACATAGAGAGACACAGGAACATAGAGAGACACAGGAACATAGAGACACAGTAACTTAGAGAAAAAACAGGAACATAGAGAGACACAGGAACATAGAGACACAGTAACTTAGAGAAACACAGGAACATAGAGAAACTCAGGAACATAGAGAGACACAGGAACATAGAGAGACACAGGAACATAGAGACACACAGGAACAAAGAGAGACACAGGAACATAGAGACACAGGAACATAGAGAGACACAGGAACATAGAGACACACAGGAACATAGAGACACATAGGAACATAGAGAGACTCAGGAACATAGAGAGACTCAGGAACATAGAGAGACAGGAACATAGAGAGACTCAGGAACATAGAGAGACTCAGGAACATAGAGAGACTCAGGAACATAGAGAGACTCAGGAACATAGAGAAACTCAGGAACATAGAGAGACAGGAACATAGAGAGACTCAGGAACATAGAGAGACTCAGGAACATAGAGAGACAGGAACATAGAGAGACTCAGGAACATAGAGAGACTCAGGAACATAGAGAGACTCAGGAACATAGAGAGACTCAGGAACATAGAGAGACTCAGGAACATAGAGAGACAGGAACATAGAGAGACACAGGAACATAGAGAGACTCAGGAACATAGAGAGACTCAGGAACATAGAGAGACAGGAACATAGAGAGACTCAGGAACATAGAGAGACTCAGGAACATAGAGAGACTCAGGAACATAGAGAGACAGGAACATAGAGAGACTCAGGAACATAGAGAGACAGGAACATAGAGAGACTCAGGAACATAGAGAGACTCAGGAACATAGAGAGACTCAGGAACATAGAGAGACAGGAACATAGAGAGACAGGAACATAGAGAGACACAGGAACATAGAGAGACTCAGGAACATAGAGAGACTCAGGAACATAGAGACACAGGAACAAAGAGACTCAGGAACATAGAGAGACTCAGGAACATAGAGAGACTCAGGAACATAGAGAGACTCAGGAACATAGAGAGACTCAGGAACATAGAGAGACTCAGGAACATAGAGAGACACGCACAGCAACAGAGACACAGGAACATAGAGAGACTCAGGAACATAGAGAGACTCAGGAACATAGAGAGACTCAGGAACATAGAGAGACACGCACAGCGAACAGAGACACAGGAACATAGAGAGACAGGAACATAGAGAGACACAGGAACATAGAGAGACTCAGGAACATAGAGACACACAGGAACAGATACACAGGAACATAGAGAAGGAACATAGAGAGACACAGGAACATAGAGAGACAGGAACATAGAGAGACACAGGAACATAGAGAGACAGGAACATAGAGAGACAGGAACATAGAGAGACACAGGAACATAGAGAGACAGGAACATAGAGAGACTCAGGAACATAGAGAGACAGGAACATAGAGAGACTCAGGAACATAGAGAGACTCAGGAACATAGAGAGACAGGAACATAGAGAGACTCAGGAACATAGAGACACAGGAACATAGAGAGACTCAGGAACATAGAGAGACAGGAACATAGAGAGACTCAGGAACATAGAGACACAGGAACATAGAGAGACTCAGGAACATAGAGACACAGGAACATAGAGAGACTCAGGAACATAGAGAGACAGGAACATAGAGAGACTCAGGAACATAGAGAGACAGGAACATAGAGAGACTCAGGAACATAGAGAGACAGGAACAGAGAGACACAGGAACATAGAGACACAGGAACATAGAGAGACTCAGGAACATAGAAACACAGGAACATAGAGAGACTCAGGAACATAGAGACACAGGAACATAGAGACACAGGAACATAGAGAGACTCAGGAACATAGAGAGACAGGAACAGAGAGACTCAGGAACATAGAGAGACTCAGGAACATAGAGAGACTCAGGAACATAGAGAGACAGGAACATAGAGAGACTCAGGAACATAGAGAGACAGGAACATAGAGAGACTCAGGAACATAGAGAGACTCAGGAACATAGAGAGACTCAGGAACATAGAGAGACACGCACAGCGAACAGAGACACAGGAACATAGAGAGACTCAGGAACATAGAGAGACTCAGGAACATAGAGAGACTCAGGAACATAGAGAGACACGCACAGCGAACAGAGACACAGGAACATAGAGAGACAGGAACATAGAGAGACAAA
This sequence comes from Oncorhynchus masou masou, assembly GCF_036934945.1. Lineage (NCBI taxonomy): Eukaryota > Metazoa > Chordata > Actinopteri > Salmoniformes > Salmonidae > Oncorhynchus > Oncorhynchus masou. The sequence goes on along the minus strand of NC_088218.1, from coordinate 6,545,833 downwards.
GGAACATAGAGAGACTCAGGAACATAGAGAGACACACAGCGAACAGAGACACAGGAACATAGAGAGACTCAGGAACATAGAGAGACAGGAACATAGAGAGACTCAGGAACATAGAGAGACAGGAGCATAGAGACACAGGAACATAGAGAGACTCAGGAACATAGAGAGACAGGAACATAGAGAGACTCAGGAACATAGAGACTCAGGAACATAGAGACACACAGGAACAAAGAGAGACACACAGCGAACAGAGACACAGGAACATAGAGAGACTCAGGAACATAGAGAGACTCAGGAACATAGAGAGACTCAGGAACATAGAGAGACACGCACAGCGAACAGAGACACAGGAACATAGAGAGACTCAGGAACATAGAGAGACTCAGGAACATAGAGACTCAGGAACATAGAGACACACAGGAACATAGAGAGACTCAGGAACATAGAGAGACTCAGGAACATAGAGAGACACGCACAGCGAACAGAGACACAGGAACATAGAGAGACTCAGGAACATAGAGAGACTCAGGAACATAGAGAGACTCAGGAACATAGAGACACGCACAGCGAACAGAGACACAGGAACATAGAGAGACAGGAACATAGAGAGACAAAGGAACATAGAGAGACTCAGGAACATAGAGAGAACAGAACAGAGACACAGGAACATAGAGAGACTCAGGAACATAGAGAGACAGGAACATAGAGAGACTCAGGAACATAGAGAGACAGGAACATAGAGAGACTCAGGAACATAGAGAGACAGGAACATAGAGAGACTCAGGAACATAGAGAGACAGGAACATAGAGACACAGGAACATAGAGAGACTCAGGAACATAGAGAGACAGGAACATAGAGAGACAGGAACATAGAGAGAGACACAGGAACATAGAGAGACAGGAACAGAGAGACACAGGAACATAGAGAGACAGGAACATAGAGAGAGACACAGGAACATAGAGAGACAGGAACAGAGAGACACAGGAACATAGAGACACAGGAACATAGAGAGAGACAGGAACAGAGAGACACAGGAACATAGAGAGACAGGAACAGAGAGACACAGGAACATAGAGAGACAGGAACATAGAGAGAGACACAGGAACATAGAGACACAGGAACATAGAGACACAGGAACATAGAGAGACAGGAACATAGAGAGACAGGAACATAGAGACACACAGGAACATAGAGAGACTCAGGAACATAGAGAGAGACACAGGAACATAGAGAGACAGGAACATAGAGAGACACAGGAACATAGAGAGACTCAGGAACATAGAGACACAGGAACATAGAGAGACAGGAACATAGAGAGAGACACAGGAACATAGAGAGACAGGAACATAGAGAGACAGGAACATAGAGAGAGACACAGGAACATAGAGAGACAGGAACAGAGAGACACAGGAACATAGAGAGACAGGAACATAGAGAGAGACACAGGAACATAGAGAGACAGGAACAGAGAGACACAGGAACATAGAGACACAGGAACATAGAGAGAGACAGGAACAGAGCGACACAGGAACATAGAGAGACAGGAACAGAGAGACACAGGAACATAGAGAGACAGGAACATAGAGAGAGACACAGGAACATAGAGACACAGGAACATAGAGACACAGGAACATAGAGAGACAGGAACATAGAGAGACAGGAACATAGAGACACACAGGAACACAGAGAGACAGGAACACAGAGAGACACAGGAACATAGAGACACACAGGAACATAGAGAGACACGCACAGCGAACAGAGACACACACACACACACACACAGAACAGATACACACACACACAGCGAACAGAGACACACACAGCGAACAGAGACACACACAGTGAACAGAGAGAGACACACACAGTGAACAGAGAGACAACAACAGTGAACAGAGAGACACACACAGTGAACAGAGAGACAACAACAGTGAACAGAGAGAGACACACACAGTGAACAGAGAGACAACAACAGTGAACATAGAGAGACACGCACAGCGAACAGAGACACACACACACACACACACACAGGAACAGATACACACACACACAGCGAACAGAGACACACACAGCGAACAGAGACACACACAGTGAACAGAGAGACAACAACAGTGAACAGAGAGAGACACACACAGTGAACAGAGAGACAACAACAGTGAACAGAGAGAGACACACACAGTGAACAGAGAGACAACAACAGTGAACAGAGAGAGACACACACAGTGAACAGCGACACACACAGCGAACAGAGAGACACACACACACAACGAACAGAGAGACACACACACAACGAACAGAGAGACACACACAGTGAACAGAGAGACACACACACACAACAAACAGAGAGACACACACACACAGCAAACAAAAACACACACACACACACACAGCAAACAGAGACAAACACACAGAGAACAGAGACACACACACACACACACAGCAAACAAAAACACACACACACAGCAAACAGAGACACACACACAGTGAACAGAGACACACACAGTGAACAGAGAGACACACACAGTGAACAGAGAGACACACACCGTGAACAGAGACACACACAGTGAACAGAGAGACAAACACAGTGAACAGAGAGAGACACGCACTGTGAACAGAGACACACACAGTGAACAGAGAGAGACACACACAGATAACAGCGACACACACAGCGAACAGAGACACACACAGCGAACAGAGAGACACACACACACAACGAACAGAGCACACACACACAGTGAACAGAGAGACACACAGTGAACAGAGAGAAACACACAGCGAACAGATACACACACACAGCGAACAGAGACACACACAGCGAACAGAGACACACACAGCGAACAGAGACACACACAGTGAACAGAGACACACACAGTGAACAGAGAGACACACACACAGCGAACAGAGAGACACACAGCGAACAGAGACACACACACAGTGAACAGAGAGACACACACAGTGAACAGAGAGCCACACACAGCAAACAGAGACACACACACACACACACAGTGAACAGAGAGACACACACACACACAGTGAACAGAGAGACACACACACACAGTGAACAGAGAGCCACACACAGCAAACAGATACACACACACACACACACAGCGAATAGAGAGACACACAGCGAACAGAGACACACACAGTGAACAGAGACACACACAGTGAACAGAGAGACACACACACAGCAAACAGAGACACACACACACACACAGTGAACAGAGAGAAACACACACACACAGTGAACAGAGACACACACAGTGAACAGAGAGAGACACACACACAGTGAACAGAGAGACACACATAGTGAACAGAGAGCCACGCACAGCAAACAGATACACACACACACACACAGCGAATAGAGAGACACACAGCGAACAGAGACACACACAGTGAACAGAGACACACACAGTGAACAGAGAGACACACACACAGCAAACAGAGACACACACACACACACAGTGAACAGAGAGACACACACACACACAGTGAACAGAGAGACACACACACACACAGTGAACAGAGACACACACAGTGAACAGAGAGACACACACACACAGTGAACAGAGACACACACAGTGAACAGAGACACACACAGTGAACAGAGACACACACAGTGAACAGAGAGACACACACACACACAGTGAACAGAGACACACACAGTGAACAGAGAGACACACACACACACAGTGAACAGAGAAACACACACACACAGCGAACAGAGACACACACACACACTGACTGACAGATATATGGTCTCATTATGGTGTTTGATGACCGATGCTGGGCTGGTTGATTATGTCGGTGATAAACCTATATGAAGGGCCCTGATTGGCTGATTGGCTCATTAAGATATGTATTGATTGGACGGCTGATGGAGGTATTGACCATGTGTGTGTGTGCCTCCCGGTGTGTGTGTGCGTTTGTATGTGTATGTGTGTCTGTGTTCCAGTTGGTGGAGCCCCTGACCCCTAGCGGCACGGCCCCAACCAGGCCCAGCCGTATCCTCAAAGAGACAGAGCTCAAGAGGGTTAAGATCCTCGGCTCGGGAGCCTTCGGCACCGTCCACAAGGTACGGTTGATTGTGCTTCTGTTTGTGAGTGTTTCCTTATTTTGCCTTTCGTTATTTTGCCTTTCGTTATTTTGCCTGTAATTATTTTGACTTTCGTTATTTTGCCTGTAATTATATTTGGTTCATGGTTCTGTCCTGATATGATGGATGACAGTGTGACTGTGTGTAATACTGAGTGTGACTGTGTGTGACTGTGTAATACTGTGTGTAATACTGTGTATGACTGTGTGTAATACTGTGTATGACTGTGTAATACTGTGTGTAATACTGTGTATGACTGTGTGTAATACTGTGTATGACTGTGTGTAATACTGTGTATGACTGTGTGTGATACTGTGTGTAATACTGTGTATGACTGTGTGTAATACTGTGTATGACTGTGTATGACTGTGTGTAATACTGTGTATGACTGTGTATGACTGTGTGTAATACTGTGTATGACTGTGTATGATGACTGTGTAATACTGTGTATGACTGTGTGTAATACTGTGTATGACTGTGTGTAATACTGTGTATGACTGTGTGTAATACTGTGTATGACTGTGTAGGACTGTGTGTAATACTGTGTATGACTGTGTGTAATACTGTGTATGACTGTGTGTAATACTGTGTATGACTGTGTGTAATACTGTGTGTAATACTGTGTATGACTGTGTAGGACTGTGTGTAATACTGTGTATGACTGTGAGCGGCTGTCTTTTTTCATTATTTCTGACATTGCTTCTATTCTCTGAGATTGTGGGAAGGGTTTATGTGTCTCGTTTCAGTGTGTTAAAGTGTGTTGATATGTCCATAGGAGTTTGTGTTTAACAGTGGTAACTCTCAGTGCCTGTGTATTTCAGGGTATCTGGGTCCCAGAGGGAGAGACAGTAAAGATCCCAGTGGCCATAAAGATCCTGAGAACGAGGTTACGGGGCCCAAAGCAAACGTGGAGTTCATGGACGTGAGTGTTACACCACAACTGTGTGTGTGTGTGTGTGTGTGTGTGTGTGTGTGTGTTGTGTGTGTGTGTGTGTGTGTGTGTGTGTGTGTGTGTGTGTGTGTGTGTGTGTGTGTGTGTGTGTGTTCGTGTGTATATTACACACATATAATATTGTCTTCTCTGAGGCATTAGTTGAGCTCATTCCATCTTCTGAAACCTCAGTCTAGTCAAGTTGATCAGTTCATCCCAGAAACTCCCCACCCCCTGCTTAATGCCTGGCATGTAGTCTATTGCACCAGGTCTGTTCACATCACCAGGTGTTTATATGGCATACAGCCTTGTCTGGATCACTGGGTAGAGGGTATGCTGGGAAGAGGACAGAGGGAGAGGGGGTAGAAGCCCTTGACTTGCCTTTGAGCCAAGCCTGGGTTGGGGGTAGGATAGAGGATGGGGTAGGATAGAGGATGGGGTAGGATAGAGGATGGGGTTTGGGTTTGGGTTAGGGGATGAGGATGGGGTTGGATAGAGGATGGGGTAGGGGTAGAGGATGGGGTATGGAATCGTTGGGTAGGGATTATAGGATGGGGTAGGGGATAGAGGATGGGGTAGGGATTGGAGGATTGGGTAGGGATTATAGGATGGGGTAAGGGATAGAGGATGGGATAGTGATTATAGGATGGGGTAGGGGTAGAGGATGGGGTAAGGGATAGAGGATGGGGTAGGGGTTAGAGGATGGGGTAGGGGTTAGAGGATGGGGTAGGGGTTTAGAGGATGGGGTAGGGTTTAGAGGATGGGGTAGGGATTGGAGGATTGGGTAGGGATTATAGGATGGGGTATGGGATAGAGGATGGGGTAGGGGTAGAGGATGGGGTAGGGGTTAGAGGATGGGATAAGGGATAGAGGATGGGGTAGGGGTAGAGGATGGGGTAGGGGTTAGAGGATGGGGTAGGGATAGAGGATGGGGTAGGGGTAGAGGATGGGGTAGGGGTTAGAGGATGGGGTAGGGTTTAGAGGATGGGGTAGGGTTTAGAGGATGGGGTAAGGGATAGAGGATGGGGTAGGGGTAGAGGATGGGGTAGGGGTTAGAGGATGGGGTAGGGATTATAGGATGGGGTAAGGGATAGAGGATGGGGTAGGGGTAGAGGATGGGGTAGGGGTTAGAGGATGGGGTAGGGTTTAGAGGATGGGGTAGGGTTTAGAGGATGGGGTAAGGGATAGAGGATGGGGTAGGGATTATAGGATGGGGTAAGGGATAGAGGATGGGGTAGGGGTTAGAGGATGGGGTAGGGGTAGGGGTTAGAGGATGGGGTAGGGATAGAGGATGGGGTAGTGGTTAGAGGATGGGGTAGGGGTTAGAGGATGGGGTAGGGGTTAGAGGATGGGGTAAGGGATAGAGGATGGGGTAGGGATTATAGGATGGGGTAAGGGATAGAGGATGGGGTAGGGATAGAGGATGAGGTAGGGGATAGAGGATGGGGTAGGGGTTAGAGGATGGGGTAAGGGATAGAGGATGTGGTAGGGGTTATAGGATGGGGTAGGGATAGAGGATGGGTAGGGGTTATAGGATGGGGTAGGGTTAGAGGTTGGGATAGGATAGAGGCTGGGGTAGGGATTATAGGATGGGGTAAGGGATACAGGATGGGGTAGGGATAATATAGGATGGGGTATGGGATAGAGGATGTGGTACGGGTTAGAGGATTGGGTAAGGGTTAGAGGATGGGGTTAGGGTTGAGGATGTGGTAAGGGTTAGAGAATTGGGTATGGGTTAGAGGATGGGGTAGGATAGTGGATGGGGTTGGGGTTAGAGGATGGGGTAGGGGTTAGAGGACGGGGTTGGGGTTGGGGATAGAGGATGGGTTAGGGGTTAGTGGATGGGGTTGGGGTTAGGGGATGGGGTTGGGGATAGAGGATCAGGTAGGATAGTGGATGGGGTTGGGGGTAGAGGATGGGGTTGGGGTTAGAGGATGGGGTAGGATAGAGGATGGGGTAGAGGCTAGAGGATGGGGGAGGATAGACGATGGGTTTGGGGTTAGAGGATGGGGTAGGATAGAGGATGGGGTTGGATAGAGGATGGGGTAGGGTTTATAGGATGGGGTAGAGGCTAGCGGATGGCGTAGGATAGAGGATGGGGTAGGGTTTAGAGGATGGGGTAGGGGTTAGAGGATGGGGTAGGGGTTAGAGGATGGGGTAGGGATTAGAGGATGGGGTAGGGGGTTGAGGTTGTGGTAAGGGTTAGAGGATGGGGTAGTGATTAGAGAATGGGGTAGGATAGAGGATGGGGTTGGATGGACAATGGGGTAGGATAGAGTATGGGGTAGGATAGAGTATGGGGTAGGATAGAAGATGAGGTAGGAATTAGAGGATGGGGTAGGGATTATAGGATGGGGTAGGATAGAGGATGGGGAAGGGATTATAGAATTGGGTAGGATAGAGGATGGGGTAGGGGTTAGAGGGTGGGGTAGGATAGGATAGAGTATGGGGTAGGATAGAGGATGGGGTATGGGTTAGCGGAAGTGGTAGGGGTTAGAGGGTGGGGTAGGATAGGATAGAGTATGGGGTAGGATAGAGGATGGGGTAGGGATTATAGGATGGTTAGAGGCTAGAAGATGGGGTAGGATAGAGGATGGGGTAGGATAGAGGATGGGGTAGGGATTAGAGGGTTAGAGGGTGGAGTAGGATAGAGAATGGGGTTGGGGATAGAGGATGGGGTACAGGGTAGAGGATGGGGTAGGGGATGGAGGTTGGGGTTAGGAATAGAGGATGGTGTAGGGGTTTGAGGATGTGGTTGGCAATAGATGATGGAATAGGGGTTAGAGAATGAGGTAGGATAGAGGATGAGGTTGGGGATAGAGGATGAGGTAGGGGATAGAGGATAGGGTAGGGGTTAGAGGATGCTGTAGGATAGAGGATGGGGTAGGATAGAGGATGGGGTAGGATAGAGGATGGGGTAGGATAGAGGAAGGGGTAGGGTAGATAAGGTAGGGGTTAGAGGGTGTGGCAGGATATAGGATGGGGTAAGAAAGACAATGGGGTGGGGCCTCCCGGGTGTTGCAGTGTTTAAGGGCGCTGTACTGCAGCGCCAGCTGTGCCACCAGAGACCCTGGGTTCGCGCCCAGGCTCTGTCGTAACCGGCCGCGACCAGGAGGTCTGTGGGGCGATGCACAATTGGCATAGCGTCGCCCGGGTTAGGGAGGGTTTGGCCAGTAGGGAAATCCGTGTCTCGTCGTGCTAACCAAGGTTGCCAGGTGCACGGTGTTTCCTCCGACACATTGGTGCGGCTGGATTCCGGGTTGGATGGCGCTGTGTTAAGAAGCAGTGCGGTTTGGTTGGGTTGTGTATCGGAGGACGCATGACTTTCAACCTTCGTCTCTCCTGAGCCGTACGGGAGTTGTAGCGATGAGTCTATCCCGGTGTGTGTGTGCGTGTGCGTGAGTGCGTGTGCGTGTGTGTGTGCGTGTGCGTGTGTGTGTGTGTGTGTGCGTGTGCGTGTGCGTGTGCGTGTGTGTCTGCGTGTGCGTGTGTGTGTGCGTGTGTGAGCTACTAAAATCAAGCATGCATGGCACACCACGCACACATGGCACACGCACACACACACACACACACACACACACACACACACACACACACACACACACACACACACACACACACACACTGCTTAGCATCATTCACTATCTGGAAGTGTGTGTGTGTGTGTGTGTGTGTGTGTGTGTGTGTGTGTGTGTGTGTGTGTGTGTGTGTGTGTGTGTGTGTGTGTGTGTGTGTGTGTGTGTGTGTGTGTGTGTGTGTGTGTGTGTGTGTGTGTGCGTGTGTGTGTGCGTGTGTGAGCTACTAAAATCAAGCATGCTGGTTGGAGAGAGAGACATTTTGCCAAACCTAATTGAAAAGTCCCATCCTCCCTTCCTTCTCCCTCCTTCCTGTCTCCCAGTGGATGGCGTTGGACATCCAGAGCCCACATGGCTCCCAAGTTTTTAAACTGCAATCTAAAAGCAGGCCCACAGGCTGCCACTGGGACAGTTAGAGACAGACCAGGAGCCAGCAAGCTGTTCTCCCTCACACACGCACACACACACACACACACACACACACACACACACACACACACACTGCTTAGCATCATTCACTATCTGGAAGTGTGTGTGTGTGTGTGTGTGTGTGTGTGTGTGTGTGTGTGTGCGTGTGTGTGCGTGTGTGTGCGTGCGTGCGTGTGTGCGTGCGTGCGTGCGTGCGTGTGTGCGTGCGTGCGTGTGCGTTGGAATAATTCATGTGAATGAATGATTATATTAACAACTCTATATTACTCATAAAGACACTCATGAACACTATCATAAACTTAAACACATGCACAGCTTTGCATCTCTGGGGCTGTGCCAGTCTATCACTGGGGCTGTGCCAGTCTATCCCTGGGGCTGTGCCAGTCTATCCCTGGGACTGTGCCAGTCTATCCCTGGGGTTGTGCCAGTCTATCCCTGGGGCTGTGCCAGTCTATCCCTGGGGCTGTGCCAGTCTATCACTGGGGCTGTGCCAGTCTATCCCTGGGGCTGTGCCAGTCTATCCCTGGGGCTGTGCCAGTCTATCCCTGGGGCTGTGCCAGTCTATCCCTGGGGCTGTGCCAGTCTATCCCTGGGGCTGTGCCAGTCTATCCCTGGGGCTGTGCCAGTCTATCCCTGGGGCTGTGCCAGTCTATCACTGGGGCTGTGCCAGTCTATCCCTGTGTGTGTGTGTGTGTGGGGGGGGGGGATGTGAGAGATATCCCCAAACACACACTCTCATCACACACACACACACCACCTCATATATATTATCCATCATATCCTAGTACACTCCCTTCTAACAACTGTCAGAGCCTCCTGTCACACAACAGACTAACAAAGCCACTTGTTTTCCTCCTGTGTGAGTGTCTGGTTCAGACTTCCACGACCATATTTGGCTGTACTCTGGGCTTGTATAATGGGCTTTAGTTTAATGAAGTGCAGATGTAATGCTGCTACTTTACCCCGGTGTTAAATCAGGGCACTGTCGGTGCCAAAAGGACCTCCCTACTGCCTGCACTGTGCCGTGATTCATCTACTCTCCACCGCTGAGCCACTCTCACCTCCTTTAGAATCTAAATGTATAGGCCCTTCATCTATCAAGCCCACAGAAGCTTCAAAATACCCTGCTCTTTGTGCAGAGAATGTAGAAGTCAGCCAGGCTGTGTGTAACTAGAGTAGAAGTCAGCCAGGCTGTGTGTAACTAGAGTAGAAGTCAGCCAGACTGTGTGTAACTAGAGTAGCAGTCAGCCAGGCTGTGTGTAACTAGAGTAGAAGTCAGCCAGGCTGTGTGTAACTAGAGTAGAAGTCAGCCGGGCTGTGTGTAACTAGAGTAGCAGTCAGCCAGGCTGTGTGTAACTAGAGTAGAAGATAGAGGGGCTGTGTGTAACTAGAGTAGCAGTCAGCCAGGCTGTGTGTAACTAGAGAAGATAGAAGTCAGCCAGGCTGTGTGTAACTAGAGTAGGGAGTCAGCCAGGCTGTGTGTAACTAGAGTAGAAGATCAGAGGGAGGCTGTGTGTAACTAGAGAGCAGTCAGCCAGGCTGTGTGTAACTAGAGAGAGAAGTCAGCCAGGCTGTGTGTAACTAGAGTAGAAGTCAGCCAGGCTGTGTGTAACTAGAGAAGATAGAAGTCAGCCAGGCTGTGTGTAACTAGAGTAGAAGTCAGGGAGGCTGTGTGTTACTAGAGAGAAGATCAGCCAGGCTGTGTGTAACTAGAGTAGTAGTCAGCCAGGCTGTGTGTAACTAGAGAGAAGATAGAGCCAGACTGTGTGTAACTAGAGTAGAAGTCAGCCAGGCTGTGTGTAACTAGAGAGAAGATAGAAGTCAGCCAGGCTGTGTGTTAACTAGAGATAGAAGTCAGCCAGGAAGATAGAGGAGGCTGTGTGTAACTAGAGAGAAGTCAGCAAGGCTTCTAACTCAAGCAAGAGAGAAGATAGAGGGAGGCTGTGTGTAATAGAGAAATAGAGGGAGGCTGTGTGTAACTAGAGAGAAGATAGAGGGAGGCTGTATGTAACTAGAGAGAAGATAGAGGGAGGCTGTGTGTAACTATAGAGAAGATAGAGGGAGGCTGTGTGTAACTATAGAGAAGATAGAGGGAGGGTGTGTGTTAGGAGTAGAAG
>NC_088218.1:6499689-6524689 GCF_036934945.1 Oncorhynchus masou masou | reverse complement strand
CCCAGGGGTGTGTGTGTGTGTAATACCCAGGGGTGTGTGTGTGTGTGTGTGTGATACCCAGGGGTGTGTGTGTGTGTGATACCCAGGGGTGTGTGTGTGTGTGTGTGATACCCAGGGGTGTGTGTGTCTGCTGACACCACATAATAATAGAGCATCTCTTCATCTCAGAGAAGGGATGGGGTACATTGATAAGCCCAGGATTTGTCTAATTATACTGTAGGATCAACCGGCCTAATGGATGCATGAGGCAGGGATTTCCACTGGCACAGCCAAGGATTCAGAGGTGGGATTGAATCGGTCACCTCTTCTCCAAAGTCCATTTCAAGAGAATATACCAGCTGGAGTGCAGGTGTATGTGTGCATGAAGATGAATGTAAAGCTATGGGAAATATAGTAAATTCAAGACGCTGCGGTTTCAGATTTTGTCGATGGCACCAGAAGAGCCTCGGGGGTCATTAAGGCTTCATTAACACGTGATTATGTTTCCCTGGATGTGGTGGGAATGGTGGGGCTTCATGTTGTTGAGTTGAACCAACTGTTGGTGTGTTTCCCTGGATGTGGTGGGAATGGTGGGGCTTCATGTTGTTGAATTGAACCAACTGTTGGTGTGTTTCCCTGGATGTGGTGGGAATGGTGAGGCTTCATGTTGTTGAGTTGAACCAACTGTTGGTGTGTTTCCCTGGATGTGGTGGGAATGGTGGGGCTTCATGTTGTTGAGTTGAACCAACTGTTGGAGTGTTTCCCTGTAGTGTAGAAGAGACCTGTGATAGTATTATTTCTGAGTACTACTGAATACTAAATACTGGAGTCAAACCTCTTCCTCTCTTCCCACTAGAGAATGATGATGAGATGATAACAGTGGATCAATTAGTAGCACCTAGAGCCGGGGGAGAACTGAGATGCTTGCCCTTAGCAGACATAATGATGGGCTTACAGACAGCCCAGCTGGCTCCACGCACAACAGGTGAGAGGGACGACAGGGTAGATGAAGACATCGTGAACAATGAAGATGGAAATGAAACCTGAGGAAGACTGTCATTATTTTCCATGTTGGATTTGTTAGAGATGTTAAGTAACGGGTGACAGACATGGTGGTGACACACACACAAACACACACACACACACACACACACACACACACACACACACACACACACACACACACACACACACACACACACACACACACACACACACACACACACACACACGTATACACACACACACACACACACACGTACACACACACACACACACACACACACACACACACACACACACACACACACACACACACACACACAGACACACACACAGACACACACACACACAGACACACACACAGACACACACACACACACACACACACACAGACACACACACAGACACAGACACACACACAGACACACAGACACACACACAGACACACACACACACACACACACACACGCACGACACACACACACACACACACACACACACACACACACACACACACACACAGGCACACAGACACACACACAGGCACACAGACACACACACACACACACACACACACACACACACACACACAGGCACACACACACACACAGACACACAGACACACACACACACATACACAGACACAGACACACACACAGTTACAGATTCATGTGCAATGGTAGGTCAAAATTATGTTATTTTCAAGTTGTTAACTGGTGTTGTAGAGACATCAGCATACACACACCAATCAGCATACAGCCTACCTGACCAATCAGTATACAACCTACCTGACCAATCAGTATACAACCTACATGACCAATCAGCATACAGCCTACCTGACCAATCAGTATACAACCTACCTGACCAATCAGCATACAGCCTACCTGACCAATCAGTATACAGTCACCTGACCAATCGGCATACAGCCTACCTGACCAATCAGTATACAACCTACCTGACAATCAGTATACAATCTACCTGACCAATCAGTATACAACCTACCCAATCAGCATACAGCCTAACCAATCAGTATACAACCTACTGAACAATCACAGCTGACCAATCAGTATACAACCTACCTGACCAATCAGAGTACAACCTACCTGAACAATCAGTATACAGCTTAGCTGACCAATCGGTATACAACCTACCTGACCAATCAGTATACAACAATCCAATCAGTATACAACCTACCTGAACAATCAGTATACAGCTGACCAATCATACAACCTACCTGACCAATCAGTATACAACATACCTGACCAATCAGTATACAACCTACCTGAACAATCAGTATACAGCTTAGCTGACCAATCGGTATACAACCTACCTGACCAATCAGTATACAACATACCTGACCAATCAGTATACAACCTACCTGAACAATCAGTATACAGCTAGCTGACAATCATACAACCTACCTGACCAATCAGTATACAACATACCTGACCAATCAGTATACAACCTACCTGAACAATCAGTATACAGCTTAGCTGACCAATCGGTATACAACCTACCTGACCAATCAGTATACAACATACCTGACCAATCAGTATACAACCTACCTGAACAATCAGTATACAGCTTAGCTGACCAATCGGTATACAACCTACCTGACCAATCAGTATACAACATACCTGACCAATCAGATACAACCTAAACAATCAGTATACAGCTAGCTGACCAATCAGTATACAACCTACCTGACCAATCAGTATACAGCTTACCTGACCAATCAGTATACAACCTACCTGACCAATCAGTATACAGCTTACCTGACCAATCAGTATACAACCTACCTGACCAATCAGTATACAGCTTACCTGACCAATCAGTATACAACCTACCTGACCAATCAGAGTATAACCTACCTGACCAATCAGAGTAGAACCTACCTGACTTCACGTCACAAAAGACTGAATAACATCATTGCAACCAGTTTTGCCCTCCCACGTATTATTTTGTGATGACAGAGGAGCAATAAATATGTTCTCACAAAATATCTCCCACCTTACAGCACATATACCTTCTCAGAACACCCACTGTTTTCACACCAGGATTCACATTACAGCACATATACCTTCTCAGAACACCCACTGTTTTCACACCAGGATTCATTTAGTGGAAATCAGACATCACCCTTCTGTCTCTCCCCTAATCTCTCCCCAAAACGCTGGTGAATTATTGACATTTGCTCATGTAAATTCTGCAAAGGTAATGTTTTATTGCTTTGGTGCGGTGACATTTGTGAGGATCCACCCCGGGGGGGTTCTGAGTCTAATCTACCTTGGGATGTGTTGTCGCTGGGGTCTAAACCAGGAAACTATCGTTACATACACCAGCCGTGGCAGTCAAATGTCAGACTGATGAAGAGCCTGGTCTCCTAGTCGATCGTTCACACACACACACACACACGCACATGCACACACACACACACACGCACATGCACACACACACACACACACACACACACACACACACACACACACACACACACACGCACAAGCACGCACACACACACACACACACACACACACGTACACACACACACACACACACACACACACGTACACACACACGTACACGTACACACACACACACACACACACACACACACACACACACACACACACACACTCTTCTGCTAGGAGATGTCACACAGTGAGAAAAGACACCTTTGAGGGAGATGGATGAAGACACTTCCACTAACTGTAGTTACAGAGTGACTGAGTGGAGAGGAAATGGGCCCTTCACTAGGTCGTTGCGTTGACACTGAGATGGACGATATTTCCCTGTAGATGTTGAATGTATCTGTTCAGAGGACAGTCAAGTGCAGAAATGAGTCGCCGTTTGGGGATTGGAAATTCATGTACTTAGAAGGATTGCTGTTGGTTAACGGAATGATCACAACATTGTCAAGAATCTGCATGAGGCTTGAATAACTCAGAGGTCCAGATGCCTTAACATTTGAAAGCACTGTCTCCACCACACCACCCAGCTGCATAGTGGCTGACAACAACAAGTATATCTTGCCAGCTGCTTGGCTTTTTCAGGAACACACACACACACACACACACACACACACACACACACACACACACACACCTACACACACACACATACACACACACACACATACACACACACGTACACACACACACACACACACACACACACACACACACACACACACATACAAACACGCGGTCACTTGCTCATGGATGCCGATGGGACTTCAAGCTCTGGCCACACTTCCCCTGACCATATACCCCGAACACACACTTCTTAACAAACACACACACACACACACACACACACACACACACACACACACACACACACACACACACACACACACACGCACGCACACACACACACACACACACACACACACACACACGTACACACACACACACACACACACACACACACACACACACACACACAACACACACACACACACACACACACACACACACACACTGCTGGTTCACACAGTGAGAAAGACACCTTTGAGGGAGATGGATGAAGACACTTCCACTAACTGTAGTTACAGAGTGACTGAGTGGAGAGGAAATGGGCCCTTCACTAGGTCGCTTGCGTTGACACTGAGATGGAGACTGCCATTGTTTTCTATCTGTTCAGAGGACAGTCAAGTGCAGAAATGAGTCCCTGGGGATTGGAAATTCATGTACTTAGAAGGATTGCTGTTGGTTAACGGAATGATCACAACATTGTCAAGAATCTGCATGAGGCTTGAATAACTCAGAGGTCCAGATGCCTTAACATTTGAAAGCACTGTCTCCACCACACCACCCAACCTAGTGGCTGACAACAACAAGTATATCTTGCCAGCTGCTTGGCTTTTTCAGGAACACACACACACACACACAGCACCTTACCTCACACACACACATACCACACACAGTAGTACACACACCTCAGTAGTACACACACACACACACACATACACACACACACTTACACACAGTAGTACAAACACCTTCACTTGCTCATGGATGCCGATGGGACTTCAAGCTCTGGCCACACTTCCTGACCATATACCCCCGAACACACACTTCAGTAAACACACACCACACAGTACACACACACACCTCAGTAGTACACCACACACACACACACACACCACACACACACACACACACACACCACACACACACAGTAGTACACACACACACACACACACACTACATGACAAACGAGGTGCTGGTTACCTTACCTGAGCAGGCCCATTGTGGCCTTATCCTCAGTAGTAGCACCTTACCGCCCCCACGAGACTGCCATTGCACCTGTTCACCACACGTGTGCACCTGCCTTATCTGTCCCTGTGGAAACAGCCTTTCTGTCCACTTGCATGCACCTTCCCTCAAGCTTTGTTACTCAGTTTTAATTTCTCTTAGAACCTGTGGCTGAAGGAGTAGCAACTTACCTCAGGAGTAGCACCTTACCTCAGTAGTAGCACCTTACCTCAGTAGTAGCACCTTACCTCAGTAGTAGCACCTTACCTCAGTAGTAGCACCTTACCTCAGTAGTAGCACCTTACCTCAGTAGTAGCACCTTACCTCAGTAGTAGCACCTTACCTCAGTAGTAGCACCTTACCTCAGTAGTAGCACCTACCTCAGTAGTAGCACCTTACCTCAGTAGTAGCACCTACCTCAGGAGTAGCACCTTACCTCAGTAGTAGCACCTTACCTCAGTTGTAGCACCTTACCTCAGTAGTAGCACCTTACCTCAGTAGTAGCACCTTACCTCAGTATGACAAGGTCTGATTTTTAGCCCACTTGTGATCTACCTATTACATTTAGTCTCCTTTTAGCCCACTTGTGATCTACCTATTCCATTTAGTCAAACAATTTAATGAACCAGTGTACTTGGTTAAAAATGCATGGACCACATGACATTTAATCACCGGGAGGCGGTTATGTTATGTTATGTTACGCCACAATCCTTCATATTTGATCCCACACTTCCTCCTGCATTTTGTTGTTTCACAGCATCCCTCCCTCCCTCCCTCTATCCCTCCCTCCCTCCCTCTATCCCTCCCTCCCTCTATCCTTCTCTTGTTCCCGCTGTTTCTCTCTACTCCTCCCAGCTGTTGTACAGACCTCCTCTTGTTTCCTGATGTAGTTTTTTAACATTCATTAGCCCCTCTAACTGTGTGTGTGTGTGTGTGTGTGTGTGTGTGTGTGTGTGTGTGTGTGTGTGTGTGTGTGTGTGTGTGTGTGTGTGTGTGTGTGTGTGTGTGTGTGTGTGTGTGTGTGTGTGTGTGTGTGTGTGTGTGTGTGTGTGTGTGTGTGTGTGTGTGTGTGTGTGTGTGGTGGGTGTGTGTGGTGTGTGTGTGTGTGTGGGTGGGCCTGCTATTTATTAGTCAGCCTGCTCTGTATTCTGTTATCATTAAGCAGGGCTGGGGAGGTATTCTGTTATCATTTAGCAGGGCTGGGGAGGTATTCTGTTATCATTTAACAGGGCTGGGGAGGTATTCTGTTATCATTTAACAGGGCTGGGTAGGTATTCTGTTATCAGGGCTGGGAAGGTATTCTGTTATCATTTAGCAGGGCTGAGGTATTCTGTTATCATTTAGCAGTTATCGCTGGGGAGGTATTCTGTTATCATTTAGCAGGGCTGGGGAGGTATTCTGTTATCATTTAACAGGGCTGGGTAGGTATTCTGTTATCATTTAGCAGGGCTGGGGAGGTATTCTGTTATCATTTAGCAGGGCTGGGGAGGTATTCTGTTATCATTTAGCAGGGCTGGGGAGGTATTCTGTTATCATTAAGCAGGGCTGGGGAGGTATTCTGTTATCATTTAGCAGGGCTGGGGAGGTATTCTGTTATCATTTAACAGGGCTGGGGAGGTATTCTGTTATCATTTAACAGGGCTGGGGAGGTATTCTGTTATTCTGTTATCATTTAACAGGGCTGGGAAGGTTTGCTGTTATCGTCTAGCAGGGCTGGGGAGGTATTCTGTTATCATCTAGCAGGGCTGGGGTATTCTGCTATCGTCTAGCAGGCCTTCTGTTATCATCTAGCAGGGCTGGGGAGGTATTCTGCTCTCGTCTAGCAGGCCTGGGAAGCGTTCTGCTATCGTCTAGCAGTCCTGGGGAGGTATTCTGTTATCATCTAGCAGGGCTGGGGAGGTGTTCTGCTATCGTCTAGCAGGCCTGGGTAGCGTTCTGCTATCGTCTAGCAGTCCTGGGGAGGTATTCTGCTATCGTCTAGCAGGCCTGGGAGGCGTTCTGCTATCGTCTAACAGGCCTGGGAAGCGTTCTGCTATCGTCTAGCAGGCCTGGGAAGCGTTCTGCTATCGTCTAGCAGTCCTGGGGAGGTATTCTGCTATCGTCTAGCAGGCCTGGGAAGCGTTCTCCAATCATTTAGCATTCTTCTGTCCACCCCTGAGAACCTTTAACCTTTTTCAATGCAGCGTACCACGCAGGCCACAACAGAGCGGAGCAACATGCAGGCTTGTACACACACACAAACACTGAGCAAAACATGCAGGATTGTAGGGTACATGTTGCCGCCTTTTGAGCAAAAGCTTGTTGGCCAGTGTATACATTCAAGGGCTGTTGCACACACATTTTCTACCCATACTCTACTTAAACCCACACTATAACCTTAGATGTCAACTCTCAGCACACTCTCTAACACACTCTCGGCTTTAACGCACACTCTGCTCTCTCTCTCTCTCTCTCTCTCTCTCTCTCTCTCTCTCTCTCTCTCTCACACACACACACACACACACACACACACACACACACACACACACACACACACACACACACACACACACACACACACACACACACACACTCTTCTTTACTCTGTCAACATCATCTTTCTCTGGTATGTGTGTGTGTGTGTGTGTGTGTGTGTGTGTGTGTGTGTGTGTGTGTGTGTGTGTGTGTGTGTGTGTGTGTGTGTGTGTGTGTGTGTGTGTGTGTGTGTGTGTGTGTGTGTGTGTGTGTGTGTGTGTGTGTGGTGTGTGATAGGAGGCATGAGTTTTTAGTCACCGATGTCACAACCTGCTTGCTGTAATACCTTATCTGTACCTTGTCTGTTCTTATTTTTGTTTTGTCAACTTTTCGGCATGTTCTCTGTGAAGTAGGCTATGGGAGTTATGTAACTTATTGCTGGCGCGCTAGCTGACGGACATCTGGATTATATCTATTTTGGATTTCTCTAACTCTCCATTGGCCTAGCAAAGCGCTTGCCTCCTCCTCACTAACTCCGCCTGTGTTCTTTTTAAAGTTTTACCATCAGATGGGCCCCAGCCCCGTCTTTTAATCTGTGATTATGTTTTAGCTGTGTTGTGTTTGTTGCGTTCTAGCTGGTCTCCAGTAGACGGGCTCTAGCTTGCGAACCATAACCAAGGTGGTTGGCTAGGCTGGCTGGGCTAATAGCTACTTGGCTAAATAGCTAATGTTAGCTGGCTGGCTAGCTTGCTGGCTAAGATAAATGCATATAGCTAATGTTCTTTGATAACTGGTTAGATGGCGTTATGTATTTCCAAAACGTTGCTTTACTTTAATGTAGTGTAAGCTAGGTGTTGGTAGCAGCTGGCTGACTCATTCAGTGCTAATGTAATGTTAGCAGGCTGGTAGGGTACTCACTTTAGCAGGCGTGTAGGGCTAACGTTAGCAGGCTAGTTGGCTAGCAACCTTGCAAGTTGATTTGTAAACAATACATTCATATTTGTTTGTAAGTTGGCTGAAAATGAAATTGAAACCGATTTGGTTTATACATTTTAAGTTATTTATGTTGGAATTTACAGTACAGGGATTCTTTGGAATTCTGATCCGTTTTATGTAATAACTCGAAAAATAAGTGCGGTGTAACTTTCCGTTGGGACTTTTGATGATGATTCTAATGCCAATTCACATGTTACATGTGGTTACGTTTATGATACATACCCTTTAAGAACCCTACCCTTTAAGATTCCTACTGTTTAAGGACCCTACCCTTTAAGATTCCTACTGTTTAAGAACCCTACCCTTTAAATGAATTAAAAACGTGCACACTGCTGGTTGATTAAACGTACATACCAGCCATTCTGCCTTCACCAGAGATTCATATTCACAATATGAATAGAAAATGGACAAATACTGATTCATCAGGATTCAAACTGCGATCAAGTATTGTGTTCTTGTTGCCCCTTTTAACTTCTTTAGTTAAAGTTTCACATACTGTCTGAACAGAAGCAGGCGTGTTTACCTGGTTCGTTGTTAAATACTGCCTGAACAGAAGCAGGCTTGTTTACCTGGTTCCTGTCTGAACAGAAGCAGGCTTGTTTACCTGGTTCGTTGTTAAATACTGTCTGAACAGAAGCAGGCTTGTTTACCTGGTTCAGAAGCAGGTTAAATACTTGTTTACTTGTTTACCTGGTTCGTTGTTAAATACTGTCTGAACAGAAGCAGGCTTGTTTACCTGGTTCGTTGTTAAATACTGTCTGAACAGAAACAGGCTTGTTTACCTGGTTCGTTGTTAAATACTGTCTGAACAGAAGCAGGCTTGTTTACCTGGTTTGTTGTTAAATACTGTCTGAACAGAAGCAGGCTTGTTTACCTGGTTCGTTGTTAAATACTGTCTGAACAGAAGCAGGCTGAAAATACTGTCTGAACAGAAGCAGGCTTGTTTACCTGGTTCGTTGTTAAATACTGTCTGAACAGAAGCAGGCTTGTTTACCTGGTTCGTTGTTAAATACTGTCTGAACAGAAGCAGGCTTGTTTACCTGGTTTGTTGTTAAATACTGTCTGAACAGAAACAGGCTTGTTTACCTGGTTCGTTGTTAAATTGTTTACCTGTTCTGAACAGAAGCAGGCTTGTTTACCTGGTTCGTTGTTAAATACTGTCTGAACAGAAACAGGCTTGTTTACCTGGTTTGTTGTTAAATACTGTCTGAACAGAAACATACTGTCTGTCCGTCTGTCTGTCTGTCTGTGTGTCTTGCTACAGTGTGTGGGGAGAACACAGTGTAACGCAGTTCATCACTGTGAGCCACAGAGTCAGCCTGCCAGACACTCACTAGAACACTGATGGTGACAGTCCCAGCCAAGAGGTGGCCAAGAGTATCTTCTAGACAGATAACCTTGCAAAATTACAATTAGAATTCTTTATTACTTGGCATATTCACAAGTTCCTGGGTACTGAAAAAGTTAAGTGAGTCACTATTGTTCCCTGTATGCAGTAGAATGAGAAGGAAGGAGGAGGAAGAGGAACCAGAAGAGGAGGAGGAGGGTGAGGAGGAGGAGGAGGAGGAGGAGAGTGAGGAGGAGGAGGATGATAAAGATTAGGAAGATGTGGAGGAGGAGGAGGAGAGGGGAAGGAGGAAGAAGAGAGTAAAGAGAGAGAGAGGATAGGGAAGGGACAAGGAGGAGGAGAAGAAACAGAGGGAGGAGAGGATGGATTGATGGGGCTATTTGTGCATCTATGCCATTACCTTCAACATTATTTACAATGGCACATCTTAGCATCACAAGTTATGACACCTAAACAACTACCATTACCTTCAACATTATATACAATGACACATCTCAGCATCACAAGTAGTGACACCTAAACAACTATCAAGGCAACACTTCCAACACTCACAACATGACAGCAACGACATCAGTTCGATGTGGTCATAGTGTTTATGGCCCCAACCAACTACATAAGTGACAATATTTAGGTCCTCATTTCATTGTACACTGCTGCGCTCCACAATGTGCCCTTCATTGCGTTGTCACTATTCCCTATGTAGTGCACTATTTCTAACCAAGGTCGGTAGGACCGCCTCCTAGGGCTCTGTTGAAATGTAGTGCACTGCTTCTAACCAGGGTAGGTAGGACTGCCTCATAGGGCTCTGTTGAAATGTAGTGCACTACTTCTAACCAGGGTAGGTAGGACTGCCTCATAGGGCTCTATAGAAATGTAGTGCACTACTTCTAACCAGGGTAGGTAGGACTGCCTCATAGGGCTCTGTTGAAATGTAGTGCACTACTTCTAACCAGGGTAGGTAGGACTGCCTCATAGGGCTCTGTTGAAATGTAGTGCACTACTTCTAACCAGGGTAGGTAGGACTGCCTCATAGGGCTCTGTTGAAATGTAGTGCACTACTTCTAACCAGGGTAGGTAGGACTGCCTCATAGGGCTCTATAGAAATGTAGTGCACTACTTCTAACCAGGGTAGGTAGGACTGCCTCATAGGGCTCTATAGAAATGTAGTGCACTACTTCTAACCAGGGTAGGTAGGACTGCCTCATAGGGCTCTATTGAAATGTAGTGCACTACTTCTAACCAGGGTAGGTAGGACTGCCTCATAGGGCTCTATAGAAATGTAGTGCACTACTTCTAACCAGGGTAGGTAGGACTGCCTCATAGGGCTCTGTTGAAATGTAGTGCACTACTTCTAACCAGGGTAGGTAGGACTGCCTCATAGGGCTCTGTTGAAATGTAGTGCACTACTTAGTAAAAAGAGTACCATTTGGGTTGCAACCTAGGACTGTAGGACAGTATTAATGTGCTATATTCTCTGTGGATTCCTAATGCGTCCTAAAGCAGACAGAGAGGATAAATATTATGGAGGACGGCCCGGAGCCTGTCCGTTCTTCAAGGCTTTATTGTAATCAGCATCTCTATTGATCGGCCCCCAGGTCTGGGCCCCAGAAGTGATCTATTTTAAATACACTTCCACCCCACCACCTCCCACTCCCCCAATGCCGGAGTGCTGTCATTGCCCATTGTAATTCTATTGGCAGGACTCCATGGTAAGTAGGTAAGGAATGGAGCGTGGGGCAGTGTGATATTTATGGTATGTTTAGAGCTCTCTCTCGCTTTCTCTCTCTTTCTCTCTCTTTCTCTCTCTTTCTCTCTGTTTCTCTCTTCTCTCTCTGTCTCTCTCTGTCTCTTTCTCTCTCTCTCAATCTCTCTGTCTCTCTCTCTCTGTCTGTCCGTCTCTCTCTCTCTCTCTCTCTCCCCTCCCTCTCACTCGCTCTCTCTTGTTCTCTCTCTCTTTCTCTCTCTCTTTCTCTCTCTCTCTTTCTCTCTCTTTCTCTCTCTCTCTCAATTCAATTCAATTCAATTCAATTTGGTTTATTGGCACGACGTAAAAATGTACATATTACATATGAAAATAATAAGAACAAAATTGTCAACGGGACAACAGTAACAACAATAACCAAGGGTCAAAATAACCATACATTGAACTATCACAATAAGCATACAGTAGAGTACATGTGCAGGTTGATTGGTCTACTGTCCCTCTCCCTCTCTCTCTATGTCTCTATCTCTCTCTCTCTCTTCTCTCTTCCTTTCTTTCTTTCTCTCTTTTTTCTTTCTCTCTCTCTCTCCCTCTCTCTCTCTCCCTCTCTCTCTCTCTCTCCCTCTCTCTCCCTCTCTCTCTCTCTCTCTTTCTCTCTCTCTCTCTCCCTCTCTCTCTCTCCCTCTCTCTCTCTCCCTCTCTCTCTCTCTCTCCCTCCCTCTCTCTCTCTCTCTCTCTCTCTCTCTCTCTCTCTCTCTCTCTCTCCCTCTCTCTCTCTCTCTCTCTCTCTCTCTCTCTCTCTCTAGCTTTCTCTCTCTCAATTCAATTCAGTTCAAGGTGCTTTATTGACATGGGAAACATATGTTAACATTGCCAAAGCAAATGAAGTAGACAATAAACAAACGTGAAATAAACAAAAATTAACAGCAAAATTACACTCACAGAATAAAGACATTTCAAATGCCAAAATTATATATATTATTGTGGATCTGTGTAATCAAGGTAAATAAACTCATAAAATAAAATAAACGTCCTCTCGCTGTCAACTGCGTTTATTTTCAGCAAACTTAACGTGTAAATATTTGTATGAACACAACAAGATTCAACAACTGAGACATGAACTGAACAAGTTCCACAGACATGTGACTAACAGAAATCCAATAATGTGTCCCTGAACAAAGGGGGGTCAAAATCAAAAGTAACAGTCAGTATCTGGTGTGGCCACCACAGTGCATCTCCTCCTCATGGACTGCACCAGATTTGCCAGTTCTTGCTGTGAGATGTTGCCCCACTCTTCCACCGTGGCACCTGCAAGTTCCCAGACATTTCTGAGGGGAATGGCCCTAGCCCTCACCCTCCGATCCAACAGATCCCAGAAGTGCTCAATGGGATTGAGATCCGGGCTCTTCGCTGGCCATGGCAGAACGCTGACAGTCTTGTCTTGCAGGCAATCACGCACAGAGCGAGCAGTATGGCTGGTGTCATTGTCATGCTGGAGGGTCATGTCAGGATGAGCCTGCAGGAAGGGTACCACATGAGGGAGGAGTATGTCTTCCCTGTAACGCACAGAGTTGAGATTGTCTGCAATGACAACAAGCTCAGTCCGATGATGCTGTGACACACCGCCCCAGACCATGACGAACCCTCCACCTCCACCCGGTCCCGCTCCAGAGTACAGGCCTCGGTGTAACCCTCATTCCTTTGATGATAAACTCAAATCTGGCCATCACCCATGGTGAGAAAAAAACCGCGACTCATCATTTAAGACCACTTTTTGCCAGTCCTGTCTGGTCCAGCGACGGTGGGTTTGTGCCCATAGGTGACGTTGTTGCCGGTGATGTCTGGTGAGGACCTGAATACAACAGACCTACAAGCCCTCAGTCCAGCCTCTCTCAGCCTGTGCGGACAGTCTGAGCACTGATGGAGGGGTTGTGCGTTCCTGGTGTAACTCGGGCAGTTGTTGTTGCCATCCTGTAATTGTCCCACAGGTGTGATGTTCGGATGTACCAATCCTGTGCAGGTGTTGTTACACGTGGTCTGCCACTGCGCTGTCTTAGGCGTCTCACAGTACAGACATGGCAATGTATTGCTCTGGCCACATCCGCAGTCCTCATGCCTCATGCCTCCTTGTTCACACAGATGAGCAGGGACCCTGGGCATCTTTCTTTAGGTGTTTTTCAGAGTCAGTTGAAGGGCTTCTTTAGTGTCCTAAGTTTTCATAACTGTGACCTTAATTGCCTACCATCTGTAAGCTGTTAGTGTCTTAACGACCGTTCCACAGGTGCATGTTCATTAATTGTTTATGGTTTATTGAACACGCATGGGAAATTGTGTTTAAATCCTTTACTGTAACGGTCGTCATATGAAGAAGGTGTTGACCGAAGCGCAGCGTGGTAAGTGTTCATGTTATTTTTATTTCAACTGAACACAAAACAAAATAACAAAGCGAATGAACGAAAACGAAACAGTCCTGTCAGGTGCAGAAACACAAAACAGAAAACAACTACCCACAACCCATAGTGGGAAAACAGGCTGCCTAAATATGGTTCTCAATCAGAGACAAAGATTGCCAGCTGCCTCTGATTGTGAACCATACCAGGCCAAACACATAGAAATAGAAAACATAGAACACAAAACATAGAATGCCCACACCAAATCACGCCCTGACCAAACTAAAATAGAGACATTAAAAAGGAACAAAGGTCAGGACGTGACATTTACAATGAAGATCTGTGAAGTTAGTTGGATTTTTACGAATTATCTTTGAAAGACAGGGTCCTGAAAAAGGGACGTTTATTCCGTTGCCGAATTTATGTCTCTAATATGGTCATACATTTGGCAGGATGTTAGAAAGTGCAGCTCAGTTTCCACCTTATTTTGTGGGCAGTGTGCACATAGCCTGTCTTCTCTTGAGAGCCAAGTCTGCCTATGGCAGCCTTTTTCAATAGCAAGGCTCTGCTCACTGAGTCTGTACATAGCCAAAGCTTTCCTTAAGTTTGGGTCAGTCACAGTGGTCAGGTATTCTGCCACTGTGTACTTGCTGTTTAAGGCCAAATAGCATTCTAGTTTGCTCTGTTTTTATGTGAATTCTTTCCAATGTGTCAAGTAATGACCTTTTTGTTTTCTCATGATTTGGTTGGGTCTAATTGTATTGCTGTCCTGGGGCTCTGTGGGGTCTGATTGTGAACAGGGGTTATGTGGGGTGTGTTTGTGTTTGTGAACAGAACACCAGGACCAGCTTGCTTAGGGGACTCTTCTCCAGGTTCATCTCTCTGTAGGTGACGGCTTTGTTATGGAAGGTTTGGGAATCGCTGCCTTTGAGGTGGATGTAGAATTGAATCGCTCTTTTTGATATTTTGGTAATCAGAGGGTATCAGCCTAATTCTGCTCTGCATGCAATGTTTGTTTTTTTACATTGTGAACAGAGGATATTTTTGCAGAATTCTGCATGCAGTCTCAATTTGGTGTTTGTCCCATTTTATGAATTCTTGGTTGGTGAGCGGATGTTTATGTATAGTTTTTTGTGTGCTCTCGGGCAACGGTGTCTAGATAGAATTTGTATTTGTGGTCCTGGCGACTGGACCTTTTTTGGACACCATTATTTTGGTCTTACTGAGATTTACTGTCAGGGCCCAGGCCGGGCAGAATCGTACAGAAGATCTAGGTGCTGCTGTAGGCCCTTGGTTGGTGACAGAAGCGCCAGATCATCCGCAAACAGTAGACATTCAACTTTAGATTCTAGTAGGATGAAGCCGGGTGCTGCGGAAGAGGGTTGGGCTTAAGCTGCATCCCTGTCTCACCCCATGTCCCTGTGGAAAGAAATGTGTGTTTTGTTTTTTTTGCAAATTTAACCGTAGACTTGTTTTGTGTACATGGATTTTATAATGTCGTGTGTTTTTCCCCCAACACCACTTTCCATCAATTTGTCTCTGTCTCTCTCTCTCTCTCTCTCTCTCTCTCTCTCTCTCTAACTCCACCAGCCGTCTACACTATGCATTTAACCTCACATTCGTCTAGCAAACACCTCCACCGCCACCATGACACCGTGCTTTCCAACACAATTTACCTGACTCAGCTCTGTCAAAGCTGATTCTAGCTGAAATATACCCCCAATATTTTCATGTTTCTGTATAACACGGACCCAAACCGGCTGAGCGTGTGCCATCGTGCATACATTTATTTTGTCCCCCCACACATTATAATTGAATAACATTTATTTGGCAACACTCGCGCACGCAACACTTGCAGTGTAGTCAGGGTATTAGTGTTTCTAAGTGAGCAATGATTCTGTCTGTTTCTCTCTCTGTCTGTTTCTCAACTGTCTAGCGGTAGAGGAGAGGGAGGGAGGCAGACACCCCCCTCTCTATCTCTGTCTGTTTCTCCACTGTCTAGTGGTAGAGGAGAGGGAGGGAGACAGACACCCCCCTTCTCTGTCTCTGTCTGTTTCTCAACTGTCTAGCGGTAGAGGAGAGGGAGGGAGGCAGACACCCCCTCTCTCTCTGTCTGTTTCTCCACTGTCTAGTGGTAGAGGAGAGGGAGGGTCTAGTGGTAGGCAGACACCCCCCTATCTCTCTCTCTGTCTGTTTCTCCACTGTCTAGTGGTAGAGGAGAGGGAGGGAGACAGACACCCCCTCCTCACCGGGGCTCTTATTGATCACACCACAAAGTGCCATTCACTTGTTTATCATCCAGAATAATGCACTTCAATTGGCCCTCCTCCCTGTCTGCCTCTGTGTGTGTTTTGGCTTGCTTTGTGTGTGTGTGTGTTTGTGTGTGCATGTGTGTGTGTGCACGTGCCTGCCTGCCTGCCTGTGTGCGTGCTTGCTTATCTGCGTCCGTGTGTGTGTATTGTGTGTTTGCAACCACACGCATCGATGTTCCCATCCAGTCCATTGAGCAACAAATGAAGGCGGAGAACAGAGTCCCCACAGTCTTACCACAGGCCTCTATGATTTCCTCCACTTCACAGCTTCGCTCATTGGGCTTTGTCATCAACATTAATGTGTTGGCAGGACATCAATTTTCTCCAATGACTAACCATCTTGATAATAGGCCCAATTGCAGATGTGTATACACATTGAGGGGAGCTTGAAATTCCGATGCATTCTGTCGAACCGTGACAAGCTCAGCTGTAAACACTACAGCCAGGTCACCTGTCATACAGGTCAGACTTCCATGTCCATCCATGTGTGAGGACGTTGGGAGATGACCTAGAAACCAGACACTCGGGGGGCAACAGTGACCGCTGTTACCTTCAAGTAGGTTTGGGTTTTACGAGGGTGTAATCATCTGCCAAAGGTAATCATCTGGTGCCAAAGGTTACAAATTTCAATCCAATTTTGATAGTTTTGTTTTAAACCTATCCCAGACATTAGCCCTTACCTTAACGATTTGGAGTTAATGTCTAATCTTAACGATTTGGAGTTAATGTCTTACCTTAACCATTCAGAGTTAATGCCTTACCTTAACCATTCAGAGTTAATGCCTTACCTTAACCATTCAGAGTTAATGTCTAACCTTAACCATTCAGAGTTAATGCCTGACCTTAACCATTTGGAGTTAATGCCTTACCTTAACCATTCAGAGTTAATGTCTAACCTTAACCATTCAGAGTTAATGCCTGAACTTAATCTTAAACACTTTGAAATTGGACTTTTGGAACAACCTAGAAATTTGACGTTTGAGAAACATGTATGAACGTCTTAACGTGAGACTGTGAGAGCAGGTAGAAACATATATGGCGCTGTAGTGGGAGTGTGTCAAAGATACGCAAACACACACAAACAATTCAGGGTGTGACACACACACACACACACACACACACACACACACACACACACACAAACACACAATCCCACTTTAAGCCTGTCCTCTACATACACACAGGTCAAGTCTGAATACCTGTACCTACGTTCTAAATCAGATAGGGGACGGGCTGTACCAACTTGAGTCTGAATACCTGTACCTACGTTCTAAATCAGATAGGGAACGGGCTGTACCAACATGAGTCTGAATACCTGTACCTGTACCTACGTTCTAAATCAGATAGGGGACGGGCTGTACCAACATGAGTCTGAATACCTGTACCTACATTCTAAATCAGATAGGGACGGACCTGAATACCTGCCTAAATCAACATGAGTCTGAATACCTGTACCTACGTTCTAAATCAGATAGGGGACGGGCTGTACCAACATGAGTCTGAATACCTGTACCTACGTTCTAAATCAGATAGACCCCTCTTACCCAAAATGGATAGAACAGAGAACGCCGGGACCCGCTCGATGTCTAGAGGAGGCGGAGGAACATCACGCACTTCAGCCTCCTGGAGCGGGCCAGCCACCATCAGCCTGAGGAGAGACACATGGAACGAGGGGTTAATACAGTAATTAGTGGGCAGTTGTAACCTATAACATACCTCGTTCACTCTCCTCAGGACTTTAAACGGCCCCACAAACCGCGGACCCAGCTTCCGGCAGAGCAGGCGGAGGGGCAGGTTTCGGGTCGAGAGCCAGACCCTGTCCTCTGGTGGGAACACTGGGGCCTCACTGCGGCGACGGTCTGCGCCAATTATCTGGCGCCTTATGGCGTGCTGAAGGTGGACGTGGGCTGCCTCCCAGGTTTCCTCAGCGCGCCGAAAACAATTGTCCACCGCAGGAGCCTCGGTCTGGCTCTGATGCCAAGGAGCCAGAACCGGCTGATACCCTATGACACATTGAAAAGGGGTAAGGTTAGAGGAGGAGTGATGTAGTGAGTTCTGAGCCGTCTCTGCCCAGGGCACGAACTTCGCCCACTCCCCCGGCCGATCCTGGCAATAAGACCGCAGAAACCTACCCACATCCTGGTTAACTCTCTCCACCTGCCCATTACTCTCGGGGTTGAAAACCTGAGGTAAGACTAACCGAGATCCCCAGACGCTCCATGAACGCCCTCCAGACCCTTGATGTGAACTGGGGACCCCGATCAGACACTATATCCTCAGGCACCCCATAGTGCCGGAAAACGTGTGTAAACAGGGCCTCTGCAGTTTGTAAGGCCGTAGGGAGACCGGGCAAAGGGAGGAGACGACAGGACTTCGAGGATCCACAATGACCAGGATCATGGTGTAACCCTGTGAAGGTGGAAGATCAGTCAAAAAATCCACCGACAGGTGCGACCATGGCCGTTGAGGAACGGGTAGAGGTTGTAGCTTACCTCTGGGCAGGTGTCGAGGAGCCTTGCACTGGGCGCACACCGAGCAGGAGGAAACATAAATCCTCACATCCCTAGCTAAAGTGGGCCACCAGTACCTCCCATCAAGACAACGCACCGTCCGACCTATCCCAGGATGACCAGAGGAGGGTGACGTGTGAGCCCAATAGATCAATCGGTCGCGGACAGCAGACGGAACGTACAGACGACCAGCTGGACACTCAGGGGCCGAGGGCTCTGCACGTGACGCCCACTCAATGTCCGCGTCCAGCTCCCACACTACAGGCGCCACCAGACACGAAGCTGGGAGTATGGGAGTGGGATCCATGGATCGCTCCTCTGTGTCATACAGCCGGGACAATGCGTCTGCCTTAACGTTCTGGGAGCCTGGTCTGTAAGAAAGAGTAAACACAAAACGAGTGAAAAACATGGCCCACCTTGCCTGGCGAGGATTCAATCTCTTTGCCTGCCAGATGTACTCCAGATTGCGGTGGTCAGTCCAGATGAGAAAAGGGTGTTTATACCCCTCAAGCCAATGCCTCCACACCTTCAAGGCTTCTACAACAGCCAACAGCTCACGGTCCCCCACATCATAGTTTCTCTCTGCCGGGCTGAGCTTCTTCTAAAAGAAAGCACAGGGCGAAGCTTCAGTGGCGTACCCGAACGCTGAGAGAGCACTGCTCCTATCCCAGCTTCGGATGCGTCCACCTCCACTATGAATGGCAAAGAGGGATCCGGAGGAGCCAACACAGGCACCGAGGTAAACAGAGTCTTCAGGTGCCCAAAAGCCCTGTTCGCCTCAGCCGACCACTGCAAGCGCACCGGGTCCCCCTTTAGCAGTGAGGTAATGGGAGCAGCCACCTGATCAAAACCCCGGATAAACCTCCGGTAGTAATTGGCAAACCCTAAAAACCACTGCACCTCCTTTACCGTGCTCTCCATCTCCACTCCTGAAGTGGAAATCCGATGCCCTAGGAAGGAGATGGATTGTTGGAAGAACAAGCATTTCTCAGCCTTGACATATAGATCATGCTCCAACAGGCGACCAAGCACCCTGCGCACCAGGGACACATGCTCGGCGCGTGTAGCGGAGTATATCAGAATATCATCGATATACACCACTACACCCTGCCCGTGCAGGTCCCTGAAGATCTCATCTACAAATGATTGGAAAACTGATGGAGCATTCATCAACCCATATGGCATGACAAGGTACTCATAATGACCTGAGGTGGTGCTAAATGCCGTCTTCCACTCATCACCCTTCCGAATACGCACCAGATTGTACGCACTCCTGAGATCCAATTTTGTGAAAAAGTGTGCCCCGTGCATTAACTCAATAACCGTATTGATCAGAGGTAGCGGGTAACTATATTTCACTGTGATTTTATTAAGACCTCGATAATCAATGCACGGGCGTAAACAGCCATCCTTTTTTTCACAAAAAAGAAACTCGAAGAGACGGGTGAAATGGATGGCTGAATGAACCCCTGATGCAGGGATTCAGAGACATATGTCTCCGCTTGCGACAGGGGATACACGTGACTCTTGGGATATGCAGTGTCTACCAGGAGATCTATCGCACAATCCCCCCCTCGATGGGGTGGTAATTGAGTCGCCTTCTTTTTACAGAAGGCGAGAGCCAAATCGGAATATTCGGGGAGAATGCGCACAGTGGAGACCTGGTCTGGACTTTCCACCGTAGTAGCACCAACGGAAACCCTAAACACCTACCTGAGCATTCTTGCGACCACCCCGTGAGAGCCCTCTGTGGCCAAGAAACAGTGGGGTTATGACAAACTAACCAGGGTAGGCCTAGCACCACAGAATACGCAGGAGAATCAATAAGGAAAAGACTCATCTTCTCCTTGTGACCCTGCTGCGTTATCATACACAAAGGTGACTATCTAAGGTTACCTCCCTGATAAACCCTGACCCTAATGGTCGACTATCTAAGGCATGAATAGGGAAAGGCATATCAACAGAAACAATAGGGATCCCTAAACCATGAGCTAAACTTTTATTAATGAAATTCCCAGCCACACCTGAAACTTTTTACATGTCCACCAGCTGGTCCAGCTATTCCCAAGGACAACCCGAGCAGTGGTCTCTGAATGAATGGTGTCTCTCAGGCCAGCTCCCGACGGACGTCCTAGCGCGTCCAGACTACAACGGTAATGGTCGATCAGGGCCCTGTCCAAAGCAAACTCCTGTGCACTCCTCAAACTCTCCTGCCTCCTCAGATGATAGAGGAGCTCACCCGCTGCTTTGCCTTCAGGTGGATGGTCGAATACTATCCGGAATTGGTGGGTGAACTCCTCAAAATGGTCCAACGCCGCATCCTCCTTTCTACACACAGCGCTGGCCCATTCCAGGGCTTTCCCGGTGAGGCATGAGACGAAGGCGTAACTCTTCTCACGGTCAGATGGTACTGGGGAGACCGTGGCCAGATACAAGTTCAGCTTAAGGAGGAAACCCTGGCAGCCGGCAGTATCTCCGTTGTATCCCGCGGGTAGGGATAAATGGATCTTCGGTTCCGGAGGGGAAAAAGCGTTCAAGGGAGATTCCGGTTGTGGTGGTGGTGGCGCTGGAGAAACTACCTGTCTCTCCCAGCGATCCATATTCTGGACAATGCGATCCATTACCGTGCTCAAACAGTCAATCGCCTCCGCTTGTTCCCGGACTCATTCCTCCACCTCCATGGGCGTAGTGTCCTCTCCTGCTGACTTCATATTTTTATGGTCAGAGATTCTGTCAGCGTCGTGTGGCAGGGAGTCAGGCGCAGGAGAGTCAAAATGGAGTGTAAATGGAGTCTTTTAATAAATGTCAACAGAACATGCTCCATAACACTGAAAGGTACAGACATAAACACACATGGGTACGAGGACCCGTCGCGCACCAATACAACAAAATAACAACAGTGACAATAAAATAATCTCTGACAAAGACATGAGGGGAAACAGAGGGTTAAATACACAACAGGTAATGAATGGAATTGAAAACAGGTGTGTGGGAAGACAAGACAAAACCAATGGAAAATTAAAAATTGATCAATGATGGCTAGAAGACCGGTGACGTCGAACGCCGAGCACCGCCCGAACAAGGAGAGGCAACGACTTCGGCAGAAGTCGTGACAGTAAGAGTATACATTCTTACTAAGTAGTACATTCTAAATAGCAGGTAGTATGATTATTACACAGTATGGAGTAGATTCTAAATAGTAGGTAATATGATTATTACATGGTATGCAGTACATTCTATATAGTAGGTCATATGATTATTACACAGTATGGAGTAGATTCTAAATAGTAGGTAATATGATTATTACACAGTATGGAGTAGATTCTAAATAGTAGGTAATATGATTATTACACGGTATGCAGTACATTCTAAATAGTAGGTAATATGATTATTACATGATATGCAGTACATTCTAAATAGTAGGTAATATGATTATTATCAAGGTATGCTGGAAGTACATTCTAAATAGTAGGTAATATGATTATTACACAGTATGCACTGGGTGGTTCTAAACTGGAAGGTAATGGACTGGAAGGTGTTTCTGATAGTAGGTAATATGATTATTACGGTGTGTATGGACTTCTAAGGTGGTATATCAGTATTACATGGTACTGGGTACATTCTGTATAGTAGGTAATATGATTATTACACAGTATGCAGTACATTCTAAATAGTAGGTGATATCATTATTACTGGTATTCAGTACTTCTGTATAGTAGGTGTATGACAAGGTGGTGGACTAAGGTGTGTATGACTGGACACTTCTATATGGTAGGTGTATCATTATCAAGGTGTATGGACTGGAAGACTGGGTGGTGTGTGGACTGGAAGGTGTGTGGACTGGGCGGTGTATGGACTGGGCGGTGTGTGGATGGGAGGTGTGTGGACTGGGCGGTATGTGGACTGGGCGAGGTGTGTGGACTGGGCGGTGTGTGGACTGGGCATGTGTGGACTGGGCAGTGTGTGGACTGGGAGGTGTGTGGACTGGGCAGTGTGTGGACTGGGAGGTGTGTGGACTGGGAGTGTGTGGACTGGGTGTGTGTGGACTGGGAGGTGTGTGGACTGGGCGGTGTGTGGACTGGGAGGTGTGTGGACTGGGCTGTGTGTGGACTGGGCGGTGTGACTGGGCAGTGTGTGGACTGGAGGTGTGTGGACTGGGCAGTGTGTGGACTGGGCGGTGTGTGGATGGGAGGTGTGTGGACTGGGCGGTGTGTGGACTGGGCAGTGTGTGGACTGGGCAGTGTGTGGACTGGGCAGTGTGTGGACTGGGAGTGTGTGGACTGGGCAGTGTGTGGACTGGGCAGTGTGTGGATGGGAGGTGTGTGGACTGGGCAGTGGACTGGGCGGTGTGACTGGGCGGTGGGAGGGCGGTGTGTGGACTGGGAGGTGTGTGTGTGTGAAGGCGAGGTTCATACACCTCCTGTCCCAACACCTCCTGTCCTGGTCTGTCAGGGTCACTCTCCCTAACACACATCCTGTCCCAGTCTGTCAGGGTCACTCTCCCTAACACACATCCTGTCCCAGTCTGTCAGGGAGAACAGGGCATCCTGGGTCTGTCAGGGTCACTCTCCCTAACAGGGTCAGGGAGAACAGGGCAGGGCAGGGAGAACAGGGCAGGACAGGGCCGGGAGACCAGGGTAGGGAGAACAGGGCAGGACAGGGCCAGGAGACCAGGGTCGGGAGAACAGCGCAGGGCAGGGAGAAGAGAGAATGATGGTGGTGATGGTGGTGGTGTTGATGTTGATGATGATAATGATTGACAATAATGATTGTGATGAAGATGATGAAGATGATGATGATGATTGTGATGAATGATGATGATGATGATGATGATTGTGATGGAAATGGCAATACACAATCAGAAAATTTGTGTTTTCTCTCTCCCTCCCTCTCTCGCTGTCGATCTCTCTATTTCTATTGTCTCTCCCTCTCTCGCTCTCTCCCTCCCTCTCTCGCTGTCGATCTCTCTCTCTCTCTCTCTACTCTGTCCTATCTCTATCTCTCTGTCCCCCTATCTCTATTTGTCTCTCCCTCTCTCTCTCTGTCTCTCTATCTCCGCTCTGTCTCTCTATCTCTCTCCCCTCTCCCTTCCTCCTCTCTCTCTCCCTCTCTCTCTCTCTCTCTTCCTCCTCTCTCTCTCCTCGCCCCACTCTCTCTCCTCTCACTCTCTCTCTCCCTCTTCTCTCTCTCCCCTCTCTCTCCCTCCCTCTCTTTCTCTCTCTCCCTCTCTCTCTCCCTCTCTCTCTCTCCCTCTCTCTCTCTCTCTCTCTACCACCATCCCAGGGTATGATGTATCTGGAGGAGAGAAGGCTGGTCCACAGAGATCTGGCAGCCCGTAATGTTCTGGTCAAGTCCCCCAACCACATCAAGATCACTGACTTTGGCTTGGCCAGACTGCTGGACGTCGACGAGAAAGAGTATAACGCTGACGGGGGCAAAGTGCGTGTGCTTGTGTGTGTGTGTGTGTGTGTGCGCATGTGTGTGCGTGCGCATGTGTGTGTGTGCGTGTGTTTGTGTTTGCGTGTGTGTGTGTGTGTGTGTGTGCGAGTGCGTGTGTGCGTGTGTGTGTGTGTGTGTGTGTGTGTGTGTGTGTGTGTGTGTGTGTGTGTGTGTGTGTGTGTGTGTGCGTGTGTGTGTGTGTGTGTGTGTGTGTGTGCGAGTGTGTGAGTGTGTGTGCGTGCGTGTGTGCGTGTGTGCGTGTGTGTGTGTGTGATGTTATACAGAATCACATCTAAATGTTTAATGTAAACCATTGATTAATATATACACTACCGTTTAAAAGTTTGGGGTCATTTAGAAATGTCCTTGCTTTTGAAAGACATCAAATTGATCAGATATACAGTGTAGACATTGTTAATGTTGTAAATGACTATTGTAGCTGGAAATGGCAGGTTTTTTTATGGAATGTCTACATAGGCGTACAGAGGCACATTATCAGCAACCATTTTTATTTTAAAACATTTGCAAAAATGTCTGAAAACCTGTTTTCACTTCGTCATGATGGGGTATTGTGATGTCATGATGGGGTATTGTGATGTCATGATGGGG
>NC_088218.1:6464689-6494689 GCF_036934945.1 Oncorhynchus masou masou | reverse complement strand
TGGTGCGTGTTCTTCACTGGTTGCCTTTTCTCGTGGCAACAGGTCACAAATCTTGCTGCTGTGATGGCACACTGTGGAATTTCACCCAGTAGATATGGGAGTTTTTCAAAATTGGATTTGTTTTCGAAAGCTTCTTTGTGGATCTGTGTAATCTGAGGGAAATATGTCTCTCTAATATGGTCATACATTGGGCAGGAGGTTAGGAAGTGCAGCTCAGTTTCCACCTCATTTTGTGGGCAGTGAGACACATAGCCTGTCTTCTCTTGAGAGCCATGTCCTGCCTACGGCGGCCATTCTCAATAGCAAGGCTATGCTCGCTGAGTCTGTGCATAGTCAAAGCTTTCCTTAATTTTGGGTCAGTCACAGTGGTCAGGTATTCTGCCGCTGTGTACTCTCTGTGTAGGGCCAAATATAACTTGATCAATTCAAATCAAATCAAAACAAATTGCATTCTAGTTTGCTCTGTTTTTTTGTTAATTCTTTCCAATGTGTCAAGTAATTATCTTTTTGTTTTCTCATGATTTGGTTGGGTCTAATTGTGCTGCTGTCATGGGGCTCTGTAGGGTGTGTTTGTGAACAGAGCCCCAGGACCAGCTTGCTTAGGGGACTCTTCTCCAGGTTCATCTGATCTGTAGGTGATGGCTTTGTTGTGGAAGGTTTGGGAATACAATAACATCCTTTTAGGTGGTTATAGAATTTAACTGCTCTTTTCTGGATTTTGATAATTAGTGGGTATCGGCCTAATTCTGCTCTGCATGCATTATTTGGTGTTCTACGTTGTACACTGAGGATATTTTTGCAGAATTCTGCGTGCAGAGTCTCAATTTGGTGTTTGTCCCATTTTGTGAAGTCTTGGTTGGTGAGCTGGACCCCAGACCTCACAACCATAAAGGGCAATGGGCTCTATGACTGATTCAAGTATTTTTAGCCAAATCCTAATTGGTATGTTGAAATTTATGTTCCTTTTGATGGCATAGAATGCCCTTCTTGCCTTGTCTCTCAGATCGTTCACAGCTTTGTGGAAGTTACCTGTGGCGCTGATGTTTAGGCCAAGGTATGTATAGTTTTTCTGTGTGCTCTAGGGCAACAGTGTCTAGATGGAATTTGTATTTGTGGTCCTGGTGACTGGACCTTTTTAACATGCCATTATTTTGGTCTTACTGAGATTTACTGTCAGGGCCCAGGTCTGACAGAATCTGTGCATAAGATCTAGGTGCTGCTGTAGGCCCTCCTTGGTTGGTGACAGAAGCACCAGATCATCACACAAACAAGACATTTGACTTCAGATTCTATCCACAACAACTAGGGT
The DNA here is from genome assembly GCF_036934945.1 of Oncorhynchus masou masou. Taxonomy (NCBI): domain Eukaryota; kingdom Metazoa; phylum Chordata; class Actinopteri; order Salmoniformes; family Salmonidae; genus Oncorhynchus; species Oncorhynchus masou. The sequence continues at coordinate 6,493,380 of NC_088218.1, read as the reverse complement.
GAGGTCAGTCCGGGTGCTGCAGATTTTTCTCTGCCCGCGCCAGTTCGTTGATATATGTTGAAGAGGGTGGGGCTTAAGCTGCATCCCTGTCTAACCCTCACGTTGTGTGAAGAAATGTGTGTGTTTTTTGCCAATTTTAACCGCACACTTGTTGTTTGTGTACATGGATTTTATGATGTCGTATGTTTTACCCCCAACACCACTTTCCATCAGTTTGTATAGCAGACCCTCATGCCAAATTGAGTCGAAGGCTTTTTTGAAATCAACAAAGCATGAGAAGACTTTGCCTTTGTTTTGGTTTGTTTGGTTGTCAATTAGGGTGTGCAGGGTGAATACATGGTCTGTTGTACGGTAATTTGGTAAAAAGCCAATTTGACATTTGCTCAGTACATTGTTATCATTGAGGAAGTGTAGAGTCTGCTGTTAATGATAATGTAGAGGATTTTCCCAAGGTTACTGTTGACTGCTCTCTCTCTCTCTCTCTCTCTCTCTCTCTCTCTGTCTTTGTGTCTGTCCCTCTCTGTCGCTCTCTCTCTCTGTCTCTCTTTTCATCTCTCTGTCGTTATCTCTCCCTCTCCTTCTTTCTCTCTCTCTCTCTCTCTCTCTCTCTCTCTCTCTCTCTCTCTGTCTCTCTCTCTCTTTCTCTCTCTCTCTCTCTCTCTCTCTCTCTCTCTCTCTCTCTCCTCTCTCTCTCTCTCTCTCTCTCTCTCTCTCTCTCTCTCTCTCTCTCTCTCTCTCTCTCTCTCTGTCTCTCTCTGTCTCTCTCTCTCTCTCTCTAACACTATCTACTGTACATTGTCTCAGGCCAGCCAATGACTGAATGGTATTTCATGTTATTCTAAGATTCAGGATGAATCTGTTATTTGGTATCAGCAGTCACCATGGTGACCAGTGACCACTATTCCTCTGGGACTCAAATGTACACAACGTACTAAAAGCCTTTTAGTGGGCCTGAATGAGCAGTACACAGATAGCAACAGGGCACCTTAGCATTCAGAGGTCGTTGTTACTACACATTACCTTACTATCTGAATCAAACATGTTCTTTTATGACAAGCTGTGTCTTCTTTCTTCCAGGCTGGATGATAGACGCAGACAGCAGGCCCAAGTTTAAGGAGCTGGCTGCAGAGTTGTGTAGGATGGCCCGGGACCCCCAGAGATACCTGGTCATCCAGGTACGGCTCAGCCCTGCTCTCTCTCTCTGTCTGGTCTGCTGGTGGATGAGACACAAGGCAGTCCAGTCCTGAGAAATGCATGAAAATCCTGTTTAGGAGTATTGCAGTTCGCTGAACTTAAATATTTACATTTACATTTAAGTCTTTAGCAGACGCTCTTATCTTACAAATTGGTGAATTCACCTTCTGACATCCAGCGGAACAGCCACTTTACAATAGTGCATCTAAATCATTTAAGGGGGGGGTGAGAAGGATTACTTTATCCTATCCTAGGTATTCCTTGAAGAGGTGGGGTTTCAGGTATTTCCTTTTTACTTTGCATATCTGCGTACTCTGGTTTAATGCACATGTCCACAACAGTCCCAAGATATTGTAAAAATCAGGATCATGTTGAGCAAGTAGACAGTTGAGGCATACTCTGCCTGAACTTGATCAATTCCAAATCAAATCAAAACAAATTGTATTTTTCACATCCGCTGAACACCTTACAGTGAAATGCTTACTTACAAGCCCTTAACTAACAATGCAGTTTTAAGATAAATAATTGTTAAGTAAAAATAGATAAGTAAAAAATGGGATAAAAATTACAATGAATTAAAGAGCAGCAGTTAAATAACAGTAGCGAGGCTCTGTACAGGGGGTACAGCGTCAATGTGCGTGGGAACAGGTTAGTCGAGGTAGTTGAGGTAATATGTACATGTAGGTAGAGTTAAAGTGACTATGCATAGATAATAAACAGAGAGTAGCAGCAGCGTAAAAGAGGAGATGGGGGGGGGGTGACAAGGTGGGGGGGGGGGGGACAATGCAGATAGTCTGGGTAGACATTTGATTAACTGTTCAGGGGTAGAAGCTGGGATCAGACCCTTTTTTTCAATGTTTGCCTAAAACGACATACCCAAATGGGGTGGGGTGGGTGTGGGGCCAGAACCAGCTGGGGTTCAAACTTTAGAACCCAGTTCCGACATTTTAATATAAAAATTGATTTGATCAAACAAAACTACGCTACATTTTATCTCTGGGACCCTCAGGATGACAAAACAGAGCAAGATTACTGAATGTAAGTACATTATTTACCTTCAGAGGTGAATGTATCAAACCAGTTGCCGTGATGAAAGTGTTTTGTTGTTGTGTCCTCTCCTCAAACAACATGGACGTGTTTTCACTGTGCTTCTACGCCTGCATTGCTTGCTGTTTGGGGTTTTAGGCTGGGTTTCTGTACAGCACTTTGAGATATCAGCTGATGTACGAAGGGCTATATAAATACATTTGATTTGATTTGATTTAATAGCTACTGTAAACTGGAAAGTGCATTTAGATGAAAATAATCTCAGCTTTCTGCCCATATAAGACATGTCCTGGGAGATGTTCTTGTTACTTATAACGTCATGCTCATGACATTAGCATACGTTAGCGCCACCGTCCCAAATGTGGTGTTGCGCAGCAAAACATTTCGCTACGCTGTGCTCTGCTGAACACAACCCAGTAGACAGTAATATGATGTTGTGTATCTGTGTTTCTTAACTCAGGGGGATGACCGTATGAAGCTGCCCAGCCCCAACGACAGTAAGTTCTTCCAGAGCCTGTTGGATGAGGAGGATGTGGAGGACTTTATGGATGCTGAGGAGTACCTGGTTCCCCATCACTTTAACATGCCTCCACTATCATACACAGCCAGGCTCCGCGTCGACTCCAACAGGGTAGGTAGAAGCACACATTTGTGCACACACACACACACACACACACACACACACACACACACACACACACACACACACACACACACACACACACACACATGCACAGAAACACCCCCCACACATGCACAGAAACACCCCCCCCCCACACACACACACACACACACACACACACACACACACACACACACACACACACGCAGAAGCACACATACACACACACACTCAAATTAACAACTACACACACATACTATCCACAACAACTAAATTGTGATGTAATTCCTCCTCTCTTTTCCTCAATGTCCTATCAGCCTCAGAAAGTATCAAACCCTACCTCCACTTCCATCTGATTTCCATTCATCTAGACAGCCCTTCTCTCTTTCTCTGTCCCAGTGTATCTCCTCCAGTTCTTCTCTCTCTCTCTCTCTCTCTGTCCCAATGTATCTCCTCCAGTTCTTCTCTCTCTCTGTCCCCAGTCTGCCTCCTCCAGTTCTTCTCTCTCTCTCTCTGTCCCAGTCTGCCTCCTCCAGTTCTTCTCTCTCTCTCTCTGTCCCAGTCTGCCTCCTCCAGTTCTTCTCTCTCTCTCTGTCCCTCCTCCAGTTCTTCTCTCTCTCTCTGTCCCAGTATATCTCCTCCAGTTATTATCTCTCTCTGTCCCAGTATATCTCCTCCAGTTATTATCTCTCTCTCTGTCCCAGTCTGCCTCCTCCAGTTCTTCTCTCTCTCTCTGTCCCAGTGTATCTCCTCCAGTTCTTCTCTCTCTCTCTGTCCCAGTCTGCCTCCTCCAGTTCTTCTCTCTCTCTCTGTCCCAGTGTATCTCCTCCAGTTCTTCTCTCTCTCTCTGTCCCAGTGTATCTCCTCCAGTTCTTCTCTCTCTCTCTGTCCCTCCTCCAGTTCTTCTCTCTCTCTGTCCCTCCTCCAGTTCTTCTCTCTCTCTCTGTCCCAGTCTGCCTCCTCCAGTTATTATCTTTCTCTCTGTCCCAGTTTATCTCCTCCAGTTCTTCTCTCTCTCTCTGTCCCAGTGTATCTCCTCCAGTCTGCTTCTCTCTCTCTCTGTCCCAGTCTGCCTCCTCCAGTTCTTCTCCTCTCTCTGTCCCAGTCTGCCTCCTCCAGTTCTTCTCTCTCTCTCTGTCCCAGTGTATCTCCTCCAGTTCTTCTCTCTCTCTCTGTCCCAGTCTGCCTCCTCCAGTTCTTCTCTCTCTCTGTCCCTCCTCCAGTTCTTCTCTCTCTCTCTGTCCCAGTGTATCTCCTCCAGTTCTTCTCTCTCTCTCTGTCCCAGTATATCTCCTCCATCTTCTCTCTCTCTCTCTGTCCCAGTGTATCTCCTCCAGTTCTTCTCTCTCTCTCTCTGTCCCAGTCTGCCTCCTCCAGTTCTTCTCTCTCTCTCTCTGTCCCAGTCTGCCTCCTCCAGTTCTTCTCTCTCTCTCTGTCCCAGTCTGCCTCCTCCAGTTCTTCTCTCTCTCTCTCTGTCCCAGTCTGCCTCCTCCAGTTCTTCTCTCTCTCTCTGTCCCTCCTCCAGTTCTTCTCTCTCTCTCTGTCCCAGTCTGCCTCCTCCAGTTCTTCTCTCTCTCTCTGTCCCAGTCTGCCTCCTCCAGTTCTTCTCTCTCTCTCTCTGTCCCAGTCTGCCTCCTCCAGTTCTTCTCTCTCTCTCTGTCTCAGTGTATCTCCTCCAGTTCTTCTCTCTCTCTCTGTCCCAGTGTATCTCCTCCAGTTCTTCTCTCTCTCTCTGTCCCTCCTCCAGTTCTTCTCTCTCTCTCTGTCCCAGTGTATCTCCTCCAGTTCTTCTCTCTCTCTCTGTCCCTCCTCCAGTTCTTCTCTCTCTCTGTCCCTCCTCCAGTTCTTCTCTCTCTCTCTGTCCCAGTCTGCCTCCTCCAGTTCTTCTCTCTCTCTCTGTCCCTCCTCCTCCAGTTCTTCTCTCTCTCTCTCTGTCCCAGTCTGCCTCCTCCAGTTCTTCTCTCTCTCTCTGTCCCAGTCTGCCTCCTCCAGTTCTTCTCTCTCTCTCTCTGTCCCAGTCTGTCCCAGTCTTCCTCCTCCAGTTCTTCTCTCTCTCTCTGTCCCAGTCTGCCTCCTCCAGTTCTTCTCTCTCTCTCTGTCCCAGTGCCTCCTCCATTCTCCTCTCTTCTCTTCTTCTCTCTGTCCCAGTATATCTCCTCCAGTTCTTCTCTCTCTCCTCCAGTCTGTCCCAGTCTGCCTCCTCCAGTTCTTCTCTCTCTCTCTGTCCCAGTCTATCTCCTCCAGTTCTTCTCTCTCTCTCTCTGTCCCAGTCTGCCTCCTCCAGTTCTTCTCTCTCTCTCTGTCCCTCCTCCAGTTCTTCTCTCTCTCTCTGTCCCAGTGTATCTCCTCCAGTTCTTCTCTCTCTCTCTGTCCCTCCTCCAGTTCTTCTCTCTCTCTCTGTCCCAGTGTATCTCCTCCAGTTCTTCTCTCTCTCTCTGTCCCAGTCTGTCTCCCAGTTCTTCTCTCTCTCTCTGTCCCTCCTCCAGTCCTCCAGTTCTTCTCTCTCTCTCTGTCCCTCCTCCAGTTCTTCTCTCTCTCTCTGTCCCAGTCTGCCTCCTCCAGTTCTTCTCTCTCTCTCTGTCCCAGTGTATCTCCTCCAGTTCTTCTCTCTCTCTCTGTCCCAGTCTATCTCCTCCAGTTCTTCTCTCTCTCTCTCTGTCCCAGTCTGCCTCCTCCAGTTCTTCTCTCTCTCTCTGTCCCAGTATATCTCCTCCAGTTATTATCTCTCTCTGTCCCAGTATATCTCCTCCAGTTATTATCTCTCTCTCTGTCCCAGTCTGCCTCCTCAGTTCTTCTCTCTCTCTCTGTCCCTCCTTTCTTCTCTCTCTCTGTCCCAGTCTGTCCCAGTATATCTCCTCCAGTTCTTCTCTCTCTCTCTGTCCCAGTGTATCTCCTCCAGTTCTTCTCTCTCTCTCTGTCCCAGTATATCTCCTCCAGTTCTTTCTTCTCTCTCTCTCTGTCCCAGTCTGCCTCCTCCAGTTCTTCTCTCTCTCTCTGTCCCAGTTATCTCCTCCAGTTCTTCTCTCTCTCTCTGTCCCAGTACATCTCCTCCAGTTCTTCTCTCTCTCTCTCTGTCCCAGTCTGCCTTCTCCAGTTCTTCTCTCTCTCTCTGTCCCAGTATATCTCCTCCAGTTCTTCTCTCTCTCTCTGTCCCAGTATATCTCCTCCAGTTCTTCTCTCTCTCTCTGTCCCAGTATATCTCCTCCAGTTCTTCTCTCTCTCTCTCTGTCCCAGTCTGCCTCCTCCAGTTCTTCTCCATCTCTGTGTCCCAGTGTGTCACGCCCGACCCTGGCCTTTTTATCCACCTGCTCTCCAGGCCTCCTTTTTCATTACGCCGGCCTCCGTGTGTAAATAGCAGCCTCTCCACTAAAGCGCCGCCACCGTTTGCTCAGAGACAATGAGTCCTGGGCTTGGCTATTTACTCTGTCGCTCGCCACCGCTCTGCCTCGACCATGATCCTGCATCTCATATTGACTGTGTGCCCATGTGCCCTCGTGCTGGCGGTCATGCCATGGCCCTGGGGGACCTGGACACAGGCACCCACACATCTGAAATGTCAAAGGTCAATATTCTGACTGAAACACATTTTCATTATGCAGTCAAACAGTCTAGGACTATGAATAGGACAGGGAGTCATGGAAGAAAATTGCAAAGTGAAAGAACTGGAACACTGGCTCCGCTGGCACAGTGAATAAAATAGACTAGCTAGGATGTGGCCCAAATGCCCCCCCTTGCCTATACAGTGCACTTCTTTTGAGTAGTGGTCAGAAGTAGTTCACTATAAATGGAATAGGGTGCCATTTGGGATAGAGTGTAATTCTGACTAATTTGCTTTTCTGATTGAACCTCACCGGAGAAGAGGATAATGGGGCCTTTTAAAAACTTGACGGAGGAGAGGGATGAATAGAGAGGTTGGGCTAGAGGAGGAGAGGAGAAGAGCTGATTGCAGAGCGATGGAGTGATGGAGAGAGGACAGAGGAAAGAGTGGGTGGGAGTGAAAGAGAGGCCGGTCCCCAGGACCCCCCCTCTCCCTTTGTGGCTTCCCAGAAGGTGACTAATATTAGCAGTAAAACCTTGCGGGCAGGGGGATGGCTCTCTAGTAGAAACTCTGGCAAGCTGTCCCAGCTCTAATAGCTTGGAGCTATCCTGGAGAATATCAGGAAATATACTTGCCCTATAAGTCATGTAATATGTTTGTTGTTGTTATTGTTGTTGTTCATAGGGTTCAGGTGTTTAAATACAAACTCTGTTTTTCCTCCTTCTTTCTTCGAGACCTTTGAACCAAAACTATACCCTGGAAAACAGCCGCAGAGACATTTGATTCACAACAACATGTTGGTTCATGGAGTCATTTGATTCACAACAACATGTTGGTTCATTTGATTCACAACAACATGTTGGTTCATTTGATTCACAACAACATGTTGGTTCATGGAGTCATTTGATTCATGTTGGTTCATGGAGTCATTTGATTCACAACAACATGTTGGTTCATGGAGTCATTTGATTCACAACAACATGTTGGTTCATGGAGTCATTTGATTCACAACAACATGTTGGTTCATGGAGTCATTTGATTCACAACAACATGTTGGTTCATGGAGTCATTTGATTCACAACAACATGTTGGTTCATGTCATTTGATTCACAACAACATGTTGGTTCATGGAGTCATTTGATTCACAACAACATGTTGGTTCATGGATGGAGTCATTTGATTCACAACAACATGTTGGTTCATGGAGTCAAACGTTTTCTCTCATAACTCTGGTCCAGATCTGGTTTCAGAGTAACTATACAGGCCCTCTCTTGTAAGAGATGTTCATCTCCATGAGAATAATAAATGACATTAAATAAATGAAAAACATCCTTGATTTGTAAGAGCGGCTTTGTAATGAGTGTTAGTCCTCCTACATTGGAGTTAATGTTTTCCTCTCATGTTGTCTCCCCTTTTCCCCAGAACCAGTTTGGGTACCGGGACGGTTCAGGCTCGACCCCTGAGGAGGGCCTGGCATTGGGAGGGTCCCCGTCTTGTGTCTCCTCTCCAGATCCTGCAGGCACGCAGGGGGCAGCCCTGGACACCCTAGAGGACCAGCGCTGCAATGGCACGCTGCTCAAGAAGAAGACCCAGATAAGGCCCGGGGCAGAGGACAACAACGGGCAGCGCTACAGTGCCGACCCTACCGTGTTCCTGGGGGACCGGGGTGTGGGGCCCCGGGGGGACACGGACGAGGACGGCTACATGACCCCCATGAAGGATAAGACCTCGTCAGGTAGTTAGACCATCTGGGGCTGGCTTAGTCCTGAACTAAAAAACATGCACAATGAAGAATCTCCATTGGAATAGCTAGGCTTATCTGTGTCCAGGAAACCCAAGCCTAGAGCCTAGACAGATCTGGTGGAGGAGTGGGGGAGTGGAGGATTGAATGAGTGGGGGAGTGGAGGGGGTAGAGGAGTGGGGGAGTGGAGGGGTAGAGGAGTGGGGGAGTGGAGGAGTGGAGGGGGTGGAGGGGCGGTTGAGCACCAGAGTGGAGTAGGGGAATGGAGGAGTGGACGGGTGGAGGAGTGGAGGAGTGGGGGGAGTGGGGGAGTGGAGAAGTGGAGGAGTGGAGGGGTAGAGAGGAGTGGGGGAGTGGAGGGGGTAGAGGAGTGGGGGAGTGGAGGAGTGGAGGGTGGAGGGGCGGTTGAGCACCAGAGTGGAGTAGGGGAATGGAGGAGTGGACGGGTGGAGGAGTGGGGGAGTGAATGAGTGGGGGAGTGGAGGATGAGTGGGGGAGTGGAGGGGTAGAGGAGTGGGGGAGTGGAGGGGGGTAGAGGAGTGGGGGAGTGGAGAAGTAGAGAAATGGGAGAGTGGAGAGGTGGAGGAGTGGAGGGTGAGGGGTTAGGGGGGAGTGGAGGGGGTGGAGGGTGGAGGAGTGGAGGGGGAGAAGTGAAGAGTGGAGGGGTGGAGGGGTAGAGGAGTGGACGTGTGGAGGAGTGGTGGAGTGGAGGAGTGGAGGAGGTGTGGAGGAGTGGAGGGTGGAGGGGGGAGGGGTAGGGATTGGAGAAGTGGATGGGTGGAGAAGTAGAGAAATGGGGAGTGGAGGGAGTGGGGGAGTGGAGGGTGGAGAAGTGGAGGGTGGAGGAAGTGGAGGGTGGAGGAGTGGAGGGGTGGAGGAGTGGAGGGTGGAGGAGTGGAGGAGTGGAGGAGTGGAGAAGTGGAGGTGGATGGGTGGAGGAGTGGAGAGTGGAGGAGTGGAGGTGGAGGAGTGGAGGAGTGGAGGAGTGGAGGGTGTGGAGGAGTGGAGGGGTGGAGGGTTGGAGAAGTGGAGGGGAGTGGAGGGTGGAGGAGTGGAGGGTGGAGGAGTGGAGAAGTAGAGAAATGGCAGAGTGGAGGGGGGAGAGGTGGAGGTGGAGGAGTGGAGAAGTGGATGGGTGGAGAGTAGAGAAATGGGGGAGTGGAGGAGTGGGGGAGTGGAGAAGTGGGGGGGTGGAGAGAGTGGAGGGTGGAGGAGTGGAGAAGTGGAGGAGTGGAGGGGTGGAGGAGTGGAGGGTGGAGGAGTGGAGGGTGGAGGAGTGGAGGAGGTGGAGTGGAGGTGGATGGGTGGAGGAGTGGGGAGTGGAGAAGGGGAGGAGTGGAGGGTGGAGGAGTGGAGAAGTGGAGGAGTGGAGGAGTGGAGGGGGTGGAGGAGTGGAGGAGTGGAGGGGTGGAGGAGTGGAGGGGTGGAGTGGAGGGAGTGGAGGAGTGGAGGGTGGAGGAGTGGAAGGGTGGAGGAGTGGAGGAGTGGAGAAGTGGAGGAGTGGAGGGTGGAGGAGTGGAGGAGGGGAGTGGAGAAGTGGAGGTGGATGGGTGGAGGAGTGGAGAGGAGTGGAGGTGGAGGGGGTGGAGGGGTGGAGGAGTGGAGAAGTGGAGGAGTGGAGAGTGGAGGTGGATGGGTGGGGGAGTGGGGGTGGAGTGGTGAAGGAGTGGAGGAGTGGAGAAGTGGAGGAGTGGAGGAGTGGATGAGTGGAGAAGTGGAGGTGGAGGAGTGGAGAAGTTAAGGTGGATGGGTGGAGGAGTGGGGAGTGGAGGGTGGAGGAGTGGAGGGTGGAGGAGTGGAGGAAGTGGAGGAGTGGAGGGGGAGTGGAGGAGTGTAGGGGTGGAGGAGTGGAGGGGTGGAGGAGTGGAGGAGTGGAGGGGTGGAGAAGTGGAGAAGTGGAGGGGTGGAGGAGTGGAAGGGTGGAGGAGTGGGAGAGTGGAGGGGTGGAGGGGAGGAGTGGAAGGGTGGGAGAGTGGGGGAGTGGAGGGGAGGAGTGGAAGGGTGGGAGAGTGGGGGAGTGGAGGGGAGGAGTGTCAAATAGATAGATTCCACCCCATACTATTATAGTGCCTGGCAGGCAGCAGTGCAGAACTGGAGCTGCTGGTTCACCTCAGGATGCTGAGAGAGGAGACTGACAAGGAAAGGCTTGGCAAGGTGGCCTTCAGACCTTGATATGGATCTGCTCACTGATCTTTGGTGAACTACCCTCTTCTCATTTTCTCTCTTTCTCTTCTTTCTCTCTCTCTCTCACACACTATTTATTGTTTTCTCTCCTTCTTTCTTTCTCTCTCTCTCTCTCTCTCTCTCTCTCTCTCTCTCTCTCTCTCTCTCTCTCTCTCTCTCTCTCTCTCTTTCTCTCTAGACTATCTGAAACCGATTGAGGAGAACCCATTCGTGGCGCGGCGCAAGAACGGCGAGGTCCACGCCCTGGACAACCCAGCCTACCACAGCACACCCAACAGCCAGCCCAAGGGGGGCGAAGACGAGTACATCAACGAGCCTCTCTACCTCAACACCTTCCACAACCCCGGAGACCTGGTCTTGAGAAAGAACGGTGGTCTCCCATCACAGAGTACAGCCTCGACTATCAGTATTGGCTCCTATCCCCAACTCACCGTCCAGACTGGCCTTCCTTACTACCCCGTCGTACCGACAGAGAGCTCCCCTTCTGGGCTGCAGGGAGGCTGCCATCACCCACTGCCGGGTCACCACATTCACAAGCTCCACAGTGTTGGTGTGAAACCTGGCCACTCGGCCCTATCTGGCAACTCACCACAACGAACCCACCTGGGCCTTCAGGGACACCAGTCCCACCTAATCCAGTGTGGTGGTGGGCCCTCTGCCACCCAGGTTTACCACCCTGAAAGGTCAACTGTCAAGAAAGGTCCCCTCTCCATGTCGGTGCCCGAGGACCAGAGAAGTGTTATACCAGCCTACCAGGGGCACACCACCCACCCTGGCAGTGTACTGAAGCAGGGACAGGGGAACCAGGCGGGAGGCAAACCGGCAGGCAAGAAGCTCAAGGTGACCTTTGACAATCCAGAGTACTGGCAGCACAGCCTGCCACCCAAGCCGTTGAACAGCTTTACAAACCAGGCGGGCAGCACCCTTGAGGCGGGAACCACCAATGGCAAGTTGTTCTACAAACGGAACGGCTGCATCAGGCCGGAGGTGGCCGAAAACCCAGTACCTATCAGAGTTCTCGTCCAATCTCAAGCCGGGCACAGTTCTGCCCCCTCCCCCATACCGACAGAGGAACACAGTGGTATAGAAGTGAGGTCCCAACCCACCTTCCTCCAGCTTCTTGACCAGCTAGTACCCAGCCTTCTCCGGTTCCTCTGTCCCTTCCTCAGTACCTCAAACAGTCACGAGAGCCTCCCCAAAACCCCTCCCCACGACATCCCACCATCCATCACCTGCGCTAACTAGCTAACTAGCTAGCGTTCTCCAGAGAAGGAGCTAGCAGACCCTACTCAGAGTGCCACCAACCAACACACTACCAGACTCCACCTCCTTATCTCCACTCTAGCCCCTCACTGGTACAGTAACAACAGTAAAACGTCTCTAGGTAAAGACCAGGCCATGTTAACCTCTGACGCTGTATATAAGCTGGACTGGCAGCAGTGGTGGTGTTTGTGAAAGGAGCATGGAGGAACCACGCTATATGGAGATAGTATGACCATGTGCACTGTTCTCTACACAGACAGGGATGGTGTCAGGACTCTCGGGACGGTACGAGGGAACCACGATGAGGAACGCAGATGGAAAAGGTGAAGTGTGTCGAAAAAGAGATGTTATACAGAGCACAGTGTTTTACATGACTGTTGTTGCGACAAAATGAACTGCAGAGAGAGAGAGAGATGGAAAGACAACCAACCACTACTGTATGTTGAAATGTTCCTCACAAAGGAGCTACATATTGTAGATATTGCATCACCATCACTTCAGTGTTACTCACCTCTTACAGTATTTACGGTAGCTAACTCTGTTGTGACCAAGCCTTGTACCATTTTCAACATGTTTTATTTAATGTTTACTCTATTTAATTTTCACAATTATTTATATAATGTGTTAAAAACAACAACTACTTACCTGTATGTACAACGCAGGTCATCCATTGGATAATTTTTGGGGGTGTAGCGTTCACTGTTATGTTGTTCACTTGAAAGCTCTTATCACGTCTAAACTACTGTAAACCACGTGGGTAGCTTAACTTGAAAGCTCTTATCACGTCTAAACTACTGTAAACCATGTGGGCAGCTTAACTAGAAAAACCTTTTCACGTCTAAAACTACTGTAAACCATGTGGGCATCTTAACAAATAACTTTGTAAAAGTTCCTTTATCACTGGCTTCAATGGAATGACATAGGATTTTTCTCAATAATGTCTCGGAAGAGATTCATCACTGCGAGGAAATTAGGTTATGCAGATTGTGGCCTGACAGAGGGACACAGAGTTTGAAGTAACGGTTTGCAATGCAAATGAGAGGATAATGAGGAGGACTGCTGTAGCATGAAAAATAGTCTCCGTTATAACTCGCTACGGTGGCTGAGACACAGAGAGAGGGAGGAGGAGGGTGTCCTTTCTAGTGGAGGCCTGGATGAATGGATGAGAGACAGATTCCATATAGACAGATTCTCATGGAGGGAGGGAGGGAGGGAGGGAGGGAGGGAGGGAGGGAGGGAGGGAGGGAGGGAGGGAGGGAGGGAGGGAGGGAGGGAGGGAGGGAGGGAGGGAGGGAGGGAGGGAGGGAGGGAGGGAGGGAGCTCCACTGGGAGGGGGGTGGTAGTATTGGTGTGTGGTTTAAGTTTAACCACAGAACTAGTCCTCTATAAAGGTAGTAGTTTAACCACAGAACTAGTCCTCTATAAAGGTAGTAGTTTAACCTCAGAACCAGTGGTTAAACTAAGCCCACTGACAGTCAGCTAGCCTCCTCTCTCTCTCCCCCTGACAACTCTCAGTTCACCTCTATACAGCAATAGGTTTACCAACTCCTCATTCTAAATCCAAAATGTCAAGTTCCAGAGATTTGATACGGAATCTTCTTGTGCGACTTCACCACAAGTCTCTCTGTTACTCTGAGATGAGGGCGACATGAAGTTCAGTTGTCAAATCAGCAAATAAAAATGGAATTCATGACTTAAAATGGCTGTTTATTAATTAACTCAATTCAATTCTGAACTGACCCCAACCTTAATGTGAAGGGTATGACTAGTGCCAAATGGAAATGTTTTTTATGTTATTTAACTAGGCAAGTCAGTTAAGAACAAATTCTTATTTACAATGACGACCTACTCCGACAACGCTGGTCCAATTTGCACCGCCCTATGGGACTCTCATTCATGGCAGGTTGTGATACAGCTTGGTCTGTAGGGACGCCTTTAGCACTGAGATACAGTGCCTTAGACCGCTGCCCCACTCGGGCAGGACCAGTGATTACAAGTCATGTGTAACTGACCATTTAGAATAAATAGTAACTTGTACTAGGAGCAGTTACCTGTACTAACTTGTACTAGGAGCAGTTACCTGTACTAACTTGTACTAGGAGCAGTTACCTATACTAACTTGTACTAGGAGCAGTTACCTGTACTAACTGTACTAAGCAGTTACCTGTACTAACTTGTACTAGGAGCAGTTACCTGTACTAACTTGTACTAGGAGCAGTTACCTGTACTAACTTGTACTAAGCAGTTACCTGTACTAACTTGTACTAGGAGCAGTTACCTGTACTAACTTGTACTAGGAGCAGTTACCTGTACTAACTTGTACTAGGAGCAGTAACCTGTACTAACTTGTACTAGGAGCAGTTACCTGTACTAACTTGTACTAGGAGCAGTTACCTGTACTAACTTGTACTAGGAGCAGTTACCTGTACTAACTTGTACTAGGAGCAGTTACCTGTACTAACTTGTACTAGGAGCAGTTACCTGTACTAACTTGTACTAGGAGCAGTTACCTGTACTAACTTGTACTAGGAGCAGTAACCTGTACTAACTTGTACTAGGAGCAGTAACCTGTACTAACTTGTACTAGAGCAGTTACCTGTACTAACTTGTACCTGTACTAACTTGGGAGCAGTTACCTGTACTAACTTGTACTAGGAGCAGTTACCTGTACTAGGAGCAGTTACCTGTACTAACTTGTACTAGAGCAGTTACCTGTACTAACTTGTACTAGGAGCAGTTACCTGTACTAACTTGTACTAGGAGCAGTTACCTGTACTAACTTGTACTAGGAGCAGTTACCTGTACTAACTTGTACTAGGAGCAGTTACCTGTACTAACTTGTACTAGCAGTTACCTGTACTAACTTGTACTAGGAGCAGTTACCTGTACTAACTTGTACTAGGAGCAGTTACCTGTACTAACTTGAACTAGGAGCAGTTACCTGTACTACTGATGCCTCATAAACACCTATGAGAATACTGCCAGACAGCTTCTGCTGCCTAGTGGAACGTCCAGGACCACCGGTAAACCTCTGTTTCAGAGTCATTTGGTTACACTGCTGTTATGGAGCCATGCATGTTCATTTTTTCATTTCCTACTCGATTTGCCTTTACTTTGTCTATATTTCGTCATACAGCATAAGGAGGCGTATCCCAGCTGTCCTTGTGGCAGAGAGGAGGGTTATTGATACATGTTTCTGCTGCTTTGTGGGTGTTTGTTTTAGTCCATATGGAGCACATTGATCCAACGAGCAGGAAGTGAAAAATAATTTTTAAATAACGTGTTTTATCTTAGTTAATCCAACCACAATAATCCAACCACATGATTATTTCAAATGCATTTCACATTTACACCTGCAAGGTTGAGATATATGAAGGAACAGAACAGAGAGAAACTTGGGGACATAGTGAAGTACTGAATGAGAAGTCTTCATATGTATGTGCTATTTGTCTGCTTCCTGTCGTTCTACTGCCTCTGGTTATGATGACAACTATTTTGTTCTGCCGTTGGACCCAAATAGTTCCGCAAACCGGAATTAACATGTCATTACAATGTGAAGTATTCATGTTGTGTTTAACTTGTTTTTCCTCAAGGACTGAAATGACAGATTGCAGATTCTATGATTTTCAAAACCAGTGAAAAAACAGTCTCTCTTTGTACGTGTTCATATTAGAAGAGCCTGTTATGACCCTGAGCCAGTCCTAATATGGACACCATAGCTGCCAACAGTTTGGCTCAATGTTCACCGTCCGCCATTTTGTTCAAATAGCAACACTAGTCTTTGACGTCTCTTTATCTACCAGAAAATGACATCTCTACTTGGTTGGAAAGGTTTGGCCCCTTAGTATTCTCCTATACAGTATGTAGCTGGAAATGTTTGGCCCCTTAGTATTCTCCTATACAGTATGTAGTTGGAAAGGTTTGGCCCCTTAGTATTCTCCTATACAGTATGTAGTTGGAAAGGTTTGGCCCCTTAGTATTCTCCTATACAGTATGTAGTTGGAAAGGTTTGGCCCCTTAGTATTCTCCTATACAGTATGTAGTTGGAAAGGTTTGGCCCCTTAGTATTCTCCTATACAGTATGTAGTTGGAAAGGTTTGGCCCCTTAGTATTCTCCTATACAGTATGTAGTTGGAAAGGTTTGGCCCCTTAGTATTCTCCTATACAGTATGTAGTTGGAAAGGTTTGGCCCCTTAGTATTCTCCTATACAGTATGTAGTTGGAAAGGTTTGGCCCCTTAGTATTCTCCTATACAGTATGTAGTTGGAAAGGTTTGGCCCCTTAGTATTCTCCTATACAGTATGTAGTTGGAAAGGTTTGGCCCCTTAGTATTCTCCTATACAGTATGTAGTTGGAAAGGTTTGGCCCCTTAGTATTCTCCTATACAGTATGTAGTTGGAAAGGTTTGGCCCCTTAGTATTCTCCTATACAGTATGTAGTTGGAAAGGTTTGGCCCCTTAGTTTCTCCTATACCCCTTAGTATTCTCCTACAGTATGTAGTTGGAAAGGTTTGGCCCCTTAGTATTCTCCTATACAGTATGTAGTTGGAAAGGTTTGGCCCTTAGTATTCTCCTACACAGTATGTAGTTGGAAAGTATTCTATGACACAATCAGCAGCACAAGTACTGTATCCTCCACCACTGCAGTAGAACTGTATTAGCTATGCCTGTTGTACCTAATACTATATCATGCATGATACCTCATTGTGAGTGTTATTGCTCTTTACCCTGAGTATTTGTTAGTTCAATTAATAGTATTTTCCATTTTTGTCCCGAGGATAGATGGTTTGAGGGACAGCTTCTATTGCTGTTTGGAGTTGGAAAGAAATCAGTAGCACAATTCTGTAGTAACTTCCTGTTGTTAAGATAAAACACACCATGGAAAGGTTTAAGTGTTTAATACCTTACACCACTGTATACAGTTAATTCACAAACATACACTTACTGTTCAGTATAGGATTCATCTTTACTGTTCAATATAGGATTCATCTTTACTGTTCAGCATAGGATTCATCTTTACTGTTCAATATAGGATTCATCTTTACTGTCAAATATAGGATTCATCTTTACTGTCAAATATAAGATTAATCTTTACTGTCAAATTTAGGTTTCATCTTTAATGTTCAGTATAGGATTCATCTTTACTGTTCAATATAGGATTCATCTTTACTGTTCAATATAGGATTCATCTTTACTGTTCAATATAGATTCATCTTTACTGTTCAGTATATGATTCATCTTTACTGTTCAATATAGGATTCATCTTTACTGTTCAGTATAGGATTCATCTTTACTGTTCAATATAGGATTCATCTTTACTGTTCAATATAGGATTCATCTTTACTGTTCAATATAGGATTCATCTTTACTGTTCAGTATATGATTCATCTTTACTGTCAAATATAGGATTCATCTTTACTGTCAAATATAAGATTAATCACTGTCAAATTTAGGTTTCATCTTTACTGTTCAGTAGAGGATTCATCTTTACTGTTCAATATAGGATTCATCTTTACTGTTCAATATAGGATTCATCTTTACTGTTCAGTATAGGATTCATCTTTACTGTTCAATATAGGATTCATCTTTACTGTTCAATATAGGATTCATCTTTACTGTTCAGTATAGGATTCATCTTTACTGTTCAATATAGGATTCATCTTTACTGTTCAATATAGGATTCATCTTTACTGTTCAATATAGGATTCATCTTTACTGTTCAATATAGGATTCATCTTTACTGTTCAATATAGGATTCATCTTTACTGTTCAATATAGGATTCATCTTTACTGTTCAGTATAGGATTCATCTTTACTGTTCAATATAGGATTCAACTTTACTGTTCAGTATAGGATTCATCTTTACTGTTCAATATAGGATTCATCTTTACTGTTCATCTTTACTGTTCAATATAGGATTCATCTTTACTGTCAAATATAGGATTCATCTTTACTGTTCAGTATAGGATTCATCTTTACTGTCAAATATAGGATTCATCTTTACTGTTCAATATAGGATTCATCTTTACTGTCAAATATAGGATTCATCTTTACTGTTCAGTATAGGATTCATCTTTACTGTCAAATATAGGATTCATCTTTACTGTCAAATATAAGATTAATCTTTACTGTCAAATTTAGGTTTCATCTTTACTGTTCATCTTTACTGTTCATAGGATTCATCTTTACTGTTCAATATAGGATTCATCTTTACTGTTCAATATAGGATTCATCTTTACTGTTCAATATAGGATTCATCTTTACTGTTCAATATAGGATTCATCTTTACTGTTCAATATAGGATTCATCTTTACTGTTCAATATAGGATTCATCTTTACTGTTCAGTATAGGATTCATCTTTACTGTTCAATATAGGATTCATCTTTACTGTTCAGTATAGGATTCATCTTTACTGTTCAGTATAGGATTCATCTTTACTGTTCAAATAGGATTCATCTTTACTGTTCAATATAGGATTCATCTTTACTGTTCAGTATAGGATTCATCTTTACTGTTCAATATAGGATTCATCTTTACTGTTCAATATATTCATCTTCACTGTTCAGTATAGGATTCATCTTTACTGTTCAGTATAGGATTCATCTTTACTGTCAAATATAGGATTCATCTTTACTGTTCAATATAGTTCATCTTTACTGTTCAATATAGGATTCATCTTTACTGTTCAATATAGGATTCATCTTTACTGTTCAATATAGGATTCATCTTTACTGTTCAATATAGGATTCATCTTTACTGTTCAGTATAGGATTCATAGTCATCCTGGCTTCTACTGTTAATTTAGTCATATTTATCATGACCGATGTTTTGGTCTGTCACTGTTTTTTAAAACTATTTCAACATATTCAAAAATCCTTCTGTTTATTGTATTGTGTTGATGAAGTGTATTTAATAACATGAATGAGGGTTTTTACAGCCGCAACACGTGTCACCTCATTCAGTATTCGGATAATATTTCAATACATCCTGATAATGTGACACCATCTGAATTGTCCTATTAGAGAAGACGCATTCTATCGGTTCCATTTTCTGTGTTGAAATGGATATACCTATCAAACCAATGTAACTGTACAGTCATTTGGACTTTCCTCCAGATTGAACACACTATTGTCCCGTGACAAAATGTGAATAGTATTTTTATAAAGCACAGAGACGAGGCGACCCGCTGAAATGTGTCCATAGGAGGAGAATGCTTTAACTTTTTACCACTTTTCTCTCTGTTTCACGTTCAGTTCTTTCTCTGTTCTCTTTCCCTTCTCGTCTGTTTATCAGGTGTCAGCGTTAGATATGACATAGCTTCTGTGTGTACGGTATATCTACTTTGGGTAGTACATTTTGATTTGAAATGTAAAACACCCTTGTTGGGCACTCGCCTGTGAAACTGGCTAGTTGAACTGTATGAAGCATCTCTCTGTGAGTTCTCTATTTAATATCTGTGTTGGGGTTAACAATGGTTTATATCTTCTTCTTCTTTTACCTCTCTCTCTCTCTCTCTCTCTCTCTCTCTCTCTCTCTCTCTCTCTCTCTCTCTCTCTCTCTCTCTCTCTCTCTCTCTCTCTCTCTCTCTCTCTCTCTCTCAAAATACTTCAGAGCAGTGTTGCCAACTCAACCTGCCAAGATATGTTTCAACCCCTGTTCTATTTCAGTCATGTGCCATCCAGTCCATCTATCTCCTTGTTTATCAGTCCAGTGTGCAAATGTTCATTCACCCCTGAGCCAACCCTTTCCATGATTTCCATGTTCGAAGACATCAAGGTTGAATTGGAAGATGTAGAAATTGAGATCCATATCGTGAGGCACCTCCCACTTGACTGGCCTGTACAGTACGTGAACACAAACTACTAAAGTTATTTTGATGTAATGTTTGATTTAACTGCATGCTTATTTATAAATGTTGTCAAACACTGACAGAGACACAGTGTGTCCCTCCCCTTTTCTGGTTCAGCCTCTCTAGCTCCTACTCCCTGCCTCCCCACAGAATGTTGGCAGCACTGGCTACAACTCTCCACTGAACTTTAGACCAGACCTAAAGCTTGATATCATGGAAGTACTGTTCCTCATATTTGTTACATGAATCTGTCAAAAAATATATTTTTAATTTAATATAAATAAAGATTGATTCAATATTTGAGTGGGGTATGTCTCTTTGATGGTGTTCGAGTGTGAAAAATCATATGATATATCGGGTGTTTGGAGCAGGGTTGATAAGTGAGTTAAGCATACAAATGCACACACATTCAGTGAGGTTACAGACTAAATGCACACATTCAGTGAGGTTACATACTAAATGCACACATTCAGTGAGGTTACATACTAAATGCACACATTCAGTGAGGTTACATACTAAATGCACACATTCAGTGAGGTAACATATTAAATGCACACATTCAGT
Organism: Oncorhynchus masou masou; assembly: GCF_036934945.1. NCBI lineage: Eukaryota > Metazoa > Chordata > Actinopteri > Salmoniformes > Salmonidae > Oncorhynchus > Oncorhynchus masou. The sequence continues at coordinate 6,473,378 of NC_088218.1, read as the reverse complement.
GAGGTTACATACTAAATGCACACATGCAGTGAGGTTACATACTAAATGCACACATTCAGTGAGGTTACATACTAAATGCACACATTCAGTGAGGTTACATACTAAATGCACACATTCAGTGAGGTTACATATTAAATGCACACATTCAGTGAGGTTACGTACTAAATGCACACATTCAGTGAGGTTACATACTAAATGCACACATTCAGTGAGTTTACATACTAAATGCACACATTCAGTGAGGTAACATATTAAATGCACACATTCAGTTAGGTTAAATACCAAATGCACACATTCAGTGAGGTTACATACCAAATGCACACATTCAGTGAGGTTACATACTAAATGCACACATTCAGTGAGGTTACATACCAAATGCACACATTCAGTGAGGTTACATACCAAATGCATTCAAATGCACACATTCAGTGAGTTTACTTGCAAATGCACACATTCAATGAGGTTACATACTAAATGCACACATTCAGTGAGGTTACATACTAAATGCACACATTCAGTGAGGTTACATACTAAATGCACACATTCAGTGAGGTAACATATTAAATGCACACATTCAGTGAGGTTACATACCAAATGCACACATTCAGTGAGGTAACATACTAAATGCACACATTCAGTGAGGTTACGTACTAAATGCACACATTCAGTGAGGTTACGTACTAAATGCACACATTCAGTGAGGTTACATACTGAATGCACACATTCAGTGAGGTTACGTACTAAATGCACACATTCAGTGAGGTTACGTACTAAATGCACACATTCAGTGAGGTTACGTACTAAATGCATTCATTCAATGAGGTTACATACTAAATGCACACATTCAGTGAGGTTACGTACTAAATGCACTCATTCAATGAGGTTACATACTAAATGCACACATTCAGTGAGGTTACATACTAAATGCACACATTCAGTGAGGTTACATACTAAATGCACACATTCAGTGAGGTAACATATTAAATGCACACATTCAGTGAGTTTACATACCAAATGCACACATTCAGTGAGGTTACATACCAAATGCACACATTCAGTGAGGTTACATACTAAATGCACACATTCAGTGAGGTTACATACTAAATGCACACATTCAGTGAGGTTACATACCAAATGCACACATTCAGTGAGTTTACTTGCAAATGCACACATTCAATGAGGTTACATACTAAATGCACACATTCAGTGAGGTTACATACTAAATGCACACATGCAGTGAGGTTACGTACTAAATGCACTCATTCAATGAGGTTACATACTAAATGCACACATTCAGTGAGGTTACATACGAAATGCACACATTCAGTGAGGTTACATACTAAATGCACACATTCAGTGAGGTTACATACTAAATGCACACATTCAGTGAGGTTACATACTAAATGCACACATTCAGTGAGGTTACATACTAAATGCACACATTCAGTGAGGTTACATACCAAATGCACACATTCAGTGAGGTTACATACCAAATGCACACATTCAGTGAGGTTACATACTAAATGCACACATTCAGTGAGGTTACATACTAAATGCACACATTCAGTGAGGTTACATACTAAATGCACACATTCAGTGAGGTTACATACTAAATGCACACATTCAGTGAGGTTACATACTAAATGCACACATTCAGTGAGGTTACGTACTAAATGCACACATTCAGTGAGGTTACGTACTAAATGCACACATTCAGTGAGGTTACGTACTAAATGCACACATTCAGTGAGGTTACGTACTAAATGCACACATTCAGTGAGGTTACATACTAAATGCACACATTCAGTGAGGTTACATACTAAATGCACACATTCAGTGAGGTTACATACCAAATGCACACATTCAGTGAGGTTACATACCAAATGCACACATTCAGTGAGGTTACATACTAAATGCACACATTCAGTGAGGTTACATACTAAATGCACACATTCAGTGAGGTTACATACTAAATGCACACATTCAGTGAGGTTACATACTAAATGCACACATTCAGTGAGGTTACATACTAATTGCACACATTCAGTGAGGTTACGTACTAAATGCACACATTCAGTGAGGTTACGTACTAAATGCACACATTCAGTGAGGTTACGTACTAAATGCACACATTCAGTGAGGTTACGTACTAATGCACACATTCAGTGAGGTTACGTACTAAATGCACACATTCAGTGAGGTTACGTGCTATACTTTCTATCTTAGCGTCTTTAGATTGAGCCAGAGTAGGAGTTTAAATGCTAACCAGTTTTTGTAAAACTGTAAAAACGATGCACACGACACCCTGGGTTTGAACCCCGGTCAGCCTTGAAGTAAGATATTGTTACTAGCATTGATTGTGTCAAGAAGTGACATTTGACTATGAAAGAACATCTCAAATTCAAAGATAAGAACTAAGTCTCACACAGATAACAAGAAGCTTCTGATGATGGACACAAGTCACTGTAATGTCTGTTTCACACAATTTTACTGGATACAAAAAGTTGTTATCAGCTGGGTACTGCCCCATGCATGAGTCCCATGCTTTAAAAGACTTCAATATTAAGGCTTTGGAAATCATCAAAGGTTTCACGATGTTCTTGCCTTTAACCCCCCCCCACACACACACACACACACACATCTAATCCAAACAAAGTAATGTGTGGAGATAACATTTTGCTCTAATTACCCCGTAGTCTTTAATCCTCTGTTTACCAGAGTGCGTTATGTAAACTGGCTGCGGCACATCATTTCCTATGCAGAGATGTTCTATCCTCGCGCTCCGCAAGGCTTTCAATTCCATCATAAATAATAGAAAAGTGTCTAAGGGCAGAATAAGAGCTTTCTGAAGTAACTCCTTTTAATACTAATAGGGCAATGGGGTGCTTGATGTAAACACTGTTTATCAAATAGGAAGGACTTTGCTGCCACTGACACCTCCTGAAATGCAGCAGAATTCACTTAGCATGCAGGTCTAGAACCTAGAATCACCCCACAGAAAGGGAGAGGATGGAATACGGAAGTGATATCTAGATGTCATGTCATTTTGCTATTGCAATTTAACAAGGTACACTCTTAGAAAAGAAGGGTTCCAAAGGGGTTCTTTAGCTGTCCCCATAGAAGGACCTTTTTTGGTTCCAGGAAGAACCCTTTTGGGTTCCATGTAGAACCCTTTCCACAGAGGGTTCTACATGGAACCCAAAATGGTTCTACTCAAAATGGATCTTCAAAGAGTTCTCTTATGAGGACAGCCTAACCTTTTAGGTTCTAGATAGCACCTTTTCTTCTAAGTGTAGGTTAAATAAAGGTAATTCATTTTCTGTCCCTTTCTCATTCTTTTGAGAATGCATTCAACTGTAATTTAAAAATGATGTCACCTAAAATGTCCAATAGTAAAATCAAAATCAACTCATAAACGCTGCATTGACATTTGTCCAAATTGCCCACATTTTTTATTTTATTTAACCTTTATTTAACTTGGCAAGTCAGTTAAGAACAAATTTTACAATGACGGCCTACCCCGGCCAAACCCGGACAACGCTGGGCCAATTGCGCGCCGCCCTATGGGACTCCCGATCATGGCCGGTTGTGATACAGCCCAGGATCGAACCAGGGTCTGTAGTGATGCCTCTTGCACTGAGAAGCAGTGCCTTACACCGTTGCTCCACTCACGAGCCCAAAAGGTCAGATTCAAACTTCAAGACATTTACATTTATATCATTTAACAGAGGCTCTTATCTAGAGCGACTTACACAAGCAAAAAGTGCCTTGCTGAAGTGCACATCAGCAGATTGTTTACCAAACCAGCTTGGGGATTCAAACCAGAGACCTTTTGGTTGCTGGCCCAATGCTCATAACCACTAGGCTTCCTCCCAACCCATACAATTTACAGTAGTTTGTACACATATAATTTAGATATTAGTTCATTAAAAACTACATTGGACAGGAGAGGTGTTTATTAGATTCAGTGCCGCTGTAAAATAGTTTCTCAGTGTCATAAGATTTGCTTGTTAAACCAGATACTTCTGTGAAATCAGATTTCACTGCCATGTAGTTAGTAGGTCCTGGGTAATTATCCTTCCACCAGCCCTGACCACCTGTAGTGTAGCACTATGCTGCCTGCCCATTGTTGGCGTGACTGTTTCCGGTTAATGGCGGTGTGTCACCTTGATCAGTCTCGTCCACCCAGCGCTAACAGGCTAGCAGTGAGCTCGGAATTAGGATTTAAAACAGGCCAGGATGCAACAAGAATTTTGTGTCTTAATGTATCTTAATTAGTGCAGAGATTTTAGTTTGTTGTCGTTGTCGGCTAATTATGTCCCTGTTCTCTCCCAGTTTGGTGTCATTTAGCCTCTGAAACCCAACATTATGAATTTCCAACACTGAAAAGAATGTGTAGCTAATTAGGCCTGTGTCATTTTTATGATCCATTTGTATAGCTCTAAACATGTCCACATTATACATGTAACGATCGTCATTGGAATGAGACATGAAATGAAAGCGCAGCGTGGAAATTGTTCATATTTAATGTTCACAAAAGAACACTCAAACAAAATGACAAAATGGAGAAAACGAAAGCGCACAGTTCTGTCAGGGAAACAACCTAAACAGAAAACAATCACCCACAACTAAAATGGTGAAAACACGCTACCTAAGTATGATTCTCAATCAGAGACAACGATCGACAGCTGCCTCTGATTGAAAACCATACCAGGCAAACACAGAAATAGAACAAAGAAAAAAGAACATAGACTACCCACCCCAACTCACGCCCTGACCAAAAATAAAGGAACTAAGGTCAGAACGTGACAATACATTTTGAGAAACATTCCCAACATTTACGTCTGAAACATTAGCCTGCCTGCGATGTGTGTGTGTGTGCGTGCGTTCGTGTGTGCTTGTTTCTTTGCGTGTATTTGTTCGTGTCCCTGCAATAAAATTGAAATGTAAAAGCTATTACTATAGCTGATTATATTGCATTGCTCTGTGAATCTCAGGGGATATTTCCAATTACAATATAAACATATTAAACAGTCTCGATATTGCCGTAATATGAAATGAAGCTTTGAATGTGATTTAGGTATAATACTGTAATAATATTAATGTGATATAATATATTATAATTATATTAACACTATGATAATAATGTTTGGGTAATGCAATGACACTAACAGCTTCTACGTAGAACAGTCCATTCAGGAATCTGTCCTTCAACTAAATCCTTTTTATTTTATATAGACATTTCTAACCATCTCCTGAATAAACTAAATTAACATGGAATTGGAGAGACACGAACCCTGATAGAGAAAGAATCTCTTCAATATCAACCCCTCAAATGCATTTTATTGGTCACATACACATGTTTAGCAGATGTTAATGCGAGTGTCATGAAATGCTTGTGCTTCTAGTTCCGACAGCGCAGTAATATCTAACAAGTAATCCAACAATTCCCCAACAACTACCTAATACACGGAAATGTAAAGGGATAGAGTAAGAATATGTACATATAAATATATGGATGAGCGGCATAGGCAAGATCCAATAGATGGTATAAGATACAGTATACACATATGAGATGAGTAATGTAAGATATGTAAACATTATTAAAGTGGCATTGTTTAAAGTGACTAGTGATTCAGATCCACATACAGATTTGAGTCTCTATGTAGGCAGCAGCCTCTCTGTGTTAGTGATGGCTGTTTAACAGTCTGATGGCCTTGAGATAGAATCTGTTTTTCAGTCTCTCGGTCCCTGCTTTGATGCACCTGTACTGACCTTGCCTTTTGGGTGGCAGCGGTGTGAACAGGCAGTGGCTCGGGTGGTTAATGTCCTTGATGATCTTTTTGGCCTTCCTGTGAGATTGGGTGCTGTAGCTGTCCTGGAGGTCAGGTAGTTTGCCCCGGTGATGCGTTGGGCAGACCACACCTCCCTTTGGAGAGCCTTGTAGTTGAGGGCGGTGCAGTTGCCGTACCAGGCGGTGATACAGCCCGACAAGATGCTCTAAATTGCGCATCTGTAAATGTTTGTGAGGCTTTTAGGTGACAAGCCACATTTCTTCAGCCTCCCGAGGTTAAGGCCTCTGTTAGGCCTCTGTTATAGGCCTAGGTTAGGCCTTCTTCACCACACTGTCTGTGTGGGTGTACCATGTCAGTTTGTCCGTGATGTGTATGCCGAGGAACCTAAAACTTTTTAGATTTCTTGCTAGCGAGCATCCTCTGTGCCAGTTCATTTTGGAGCCAGCTACGATATCCAGAACCTCAGAAGTGATGGATCAAATACAGAGACCCACTATCCCTTTTTTGATATCCATGTTTTTCATGTTTTCTGTTTAAAGTAAAAATCCCAGTGTTGATGTCAGCCAATATAAAACATGACCAGTGGGGGGCCGGGGGAACTGCAGGCTTCCACTGGATTACACCAATCAGAACGCAGGGAGTCAGGAGAACCCTGGACTGTAAATAACAGGGGATTATGGGGAGGAGGAGAAAGAATGGAGAGATACACTGTAGGTGACTAGAGAGGGAGGAAAGAGGTAGATGAGAGAGAGGAGAAAGATTGGACAAGGAAAGAGAAGAATATGGGTATAGGAGAACACTGTGACAATATCGAGAGAGGAGAGAGACTGAAGAGAGAGAGGAGAGAGAGAGAGAGAGGAGAGAGATAGAGAGACAGAGAGAGAGAGAGAGAGAGAGAGACAAGAGAGAGGAGAGAGACAGAGAGAGAGAGAGAGAGACAGAAGAGAGAATAGAGAGCTGAGGATAGAGAGAGAGAGAGAGAGAGAGAGAGGGAGAGAGAGAGAGAGAAAAGGGAAAAGTCCTGTACTCTCAGCAGCACTCACAGGCCACTCACAGTTTGACTCATGCAAAGCTGCAATCAAAGGGAGAGGCACAAACACTTACACACTTACACACACACTAGAACCGTAGTGTAAAAGGACCTGTGCTGGAGTTGTCTAACACAGAGACAGAGAAGGAGAGGGGCTTCTACGGTTTTGTTGTTGTTTTTCCCGGGAGGGAGAAGGACAGCTCATGACTGGTGATTCATGACACATTACTATGCAGCAGTAGTCATTAACAGTCAATGGGCTGGTAAATGTGTCCTGACCAGGCTGTAGTGACTCAACACTGAGGCATACAATACATGGTTATCATCAGTAACCTGGTGTTTAGTCTTACCCTGGCTGAGTTAGAGACAATACATGGTTATCTCAGTAACCTGGTGTTTAGTCTTACCCTGGCTGAATTAGAGACAACACATGGTTATCATCACCAACCTGGTGTTTAGTCTTACCCTGGATGAGTTAGAGACAACACATGTTTATCATCAGTAACCTGGTGTTTAGTCTTACCCTGGCTGAGTTAGAGACAACACATGGTTATCATCAGTAACCTGGTGTTTAGTCTTACCCTGGCTGAGTTAGAGACAACACATGGTTATCATCACCAACCTGGTGTTTAGTCTTACCCTGGCTGAGTTAGAGGCAATACATGGTTATCATCAGTAACCTGGTGTTTAGTCTTACCCTGGCTGAGTTAGAGACAATACATGGTTATCATCAGTAACCTGGTGTTTAGTCTTACCCTGGCTGAGTTAGAGACAATACATGGTTATCTCAGTAACCTGGTGTTTAGTCTTACCCTGGCTGAGTTAGAGACAATACATGGTTATCATCAGTAACCTGGTGTTTAGTCTTACCCTGGCTGAGTTAGAGACAATACATGGTTATCATCAGTAACCTGGTGTTTAGTCTTACCCTGGCTGAGTTAGAGACAATACATGGTTATCATCACCAACCTGGTGTTTAGTCTTACCCTGGCTGAGTTAGAGACAATACATGGTTATCATCAGTAACCTGGTGTTTAGTCTGACCCTGGCTGAGTTAGAGACAACACATGGTTATCATCAGTAACCTGGTGCTTAGTCTTACCCTGGCTGAGTTAGTGACAATACATGGTTATCATCAGTAACCTGGTGTTTTGTCTTACCCTGGCTGAGTTAGTGACAATACATGGTTATCATCAGTAACCTGGTGTTTTGTCTTACCCTGGCTGAGTTAGAGACAATACATGGTTATCATCAGTAACCTGGTGTTTAGTCTGACCCTGGCTGAGTTAGAGACAACACATGGTTATCATCATCAACCTGGTGTTTAGTCTTACCCTGGCTGAGACAAACACACACACACACACACACACACACACACACACACACACAAACAGGGCACCAGACAGAGATGGAGAGCAGTAATTTCAACACAGCCCACACACACTCAGAGCCCCTTCCATCTCACTGCGCTCCATCTCCTCTTTGTCACACACATGCAAGCACACACACACAGCACACACACACACACACAAATGTACAAGCACCGGTGAACACACACACACACCTTCTCTCTCTGGACCTGACATGATAAATGATATCAGGTTGAGCAGAAAGCAGTTTACTGATCTTAACTACCTACACTGAGATCTCTAACTCAGACCATACACAACACCACCCTCTCCTCTCCTCTAATTCCTTCTCTCCTTATCCCTTTCTATACGTTTCTATCCTTTCTCACACCAGAGCTCACACAGTGCCTACTGTCACCGCGACGCTGCTGTAGAATGTGGAGTGTTTGTACTTGTCACAGATGACTGGGCCATAGCTTATGCTGCTAAGCAGGAAGGAGAAAGGATTATGAGTA
>NC_088218.1:6397189-6459689 GCF_036934945.1 Oncorhynchus masou masou | reverse complement strand
TACCCCCTGTATATAGCCTCCACATTGACTCTGTGCCGGTACTCCCTGTATATAGCCTCCACATTGACTCTGTGCCGGTACCCCCTGTATATAGCCTCCACATTGACACATTGACTCTGTACCGGTACCCCCTGTATAAAGCCTCCACATTGACTCTGTGCCGGTACTCCCTGTATATAGCCTCCACATTGACACACTGACTCTGTACCGGTACCCCTGTATAAAGCCTCCACATTGACTCTGTACCGGTACCCCCTGTATATATCCTCCACATTGACACATTGACTCTGTACCGGCACCCCCTGTATATAGCCTCCACATTGACACATTGACTCTGTACCGGTACCCCCTGTATATAGCCTCCACATTGACACATTGACTCTGTACCGGTACCCCCTGTATATAGCCTCCACATTGGCACATTGACTCTGTACCGATACCCCCTGTATATAGCCTCCACATTGACACATTGACTCTGGACCGGTACCCCCTGTATATAGCCTCCACATTGACTCATTGACTCTGTACCGGTACCCCCTGTATATAGCCTCCACATTGACTCATTGACTCTGTGCCGGTACCCCTGTATATAGACTCCACATTGACACATTGACTCTGTACCGGTACCCCCTGTAAAGAGCCTCCACATTGACTCTGTACCGGTACCCCCTGTATATAGCCTCCACATTGACACATTGACTCTGTGCCGGTACCCCCTGTATAAAGCCTCCACATTGACTCTGTACCGGTACCTCCTGTATATAGCCTCCACATTGACTCATTGACTCTGTACCTGTACCCCCTGTATATAGCCTCCACATTGACTCTGTACCGGTACCCCCTGTATATAGCCTCCACATTGACACATTGACTCTGTACCGGTAACCCCTGTATATAGCCTCCACATTGACTCATTGACTCTGTACCCGGTACCCCCTGTATATAGCCTCCACATTGACACATTGACTCTGTACCGGTACCCCCTGTATATAGCCTCCACATTGACACATTGACTCTGTGCACATTGATGCGGTACCCCCTGTATAAAGCCTCCACATTGACTCTGTACCGGTACTCCCTGTATATAGCCTCCACATTGACACATTGACTCTGTACCGGTACCCCCTGTATATAGCCTCCACATTGACTCTGTACCGGTACCCCCTGTATATAGCCTCCACATTGACTCTGTGCCGGTACTCCCTGTATATAGCCTCCACATTGACTCTGTACCGGTACCCCCTGTATATAGCCTCCACATTGACACATTGACTCTGTACCGGTACCCCCTGTATAAAGCCTCCACATTGACTCTGTGCCGGTACTCCCTGTATATAGCCTCCACATTGACACACTGACTCTGTACCGGTACCCCCTGTATAAAGCCTCCACATTGACTCTGTACCGGTACCCCCTGTATATATCCTCCACATTGACACATTGACTCTGTACCGGCACCCCCTGTATATAGCCTCCACATTGACACATTGACTCTGTACCGGTACCCCCTGTATATAGCCTCCACATTGACACATTGACTCTGTACCGGTACCCCCTGTATATAGCCTCCACATTGGCACATTGACTCTGTGCCGATACCCCTGTATATAGCCTCCACATTGACACATTGACTCTGTACCGGTACCCCCTGTATATAGCCTCCACATTGACTCATTGACTCTGTACCGGTACCCCCTGTATATAGCCTCCACATTGACTCATTGACTCTGTGCCTCTGGTACCCCCTGTATATAGACTCCACATTGACACATTGACTCTGTACCGGTACCCCTGTATAAGAGCCTCCACATTGACTCTGTACCGGTACCCCCTGTATATAGCCTCCACATTGACACATTGACTCTGTGCCGGTACCCCCTGTATAAAGCCTCCACATTGACTCTGTACCGGTACCTCCCCTGTATATAGCCTCCACATTGACTCATTGACTCTGTACCTGTACCCCCTGTATATAGCCTCCACATTGACTCTGTACCGGTACCCCTGTATATATCCTCCACATTGACACATTGACTCTGTACCGGTAACCCCTGTATATAGCCTCCACATTGACTCATTGACTCTGTACCGGTACCCCCTGTATATAGCCTCCACATTGACACATTGACTCTGTCAGAGTACCCCCTGTATATAGCCTCCACATTGACTCTGTACCGGTACCTCCTGTATATAGCCTCCACATTGACTCTGTACCGTTACCCCCTGTATATAGCCTCCACATTGACTCATTGACTCTGTACCGGTACCCCCTGTATATAGCCTCCACATTGACTCTGTACCGGTACCCCCTGTATATAGCCTCCACATTGACTCATTGACTCTGTACCGGTACCCCCTGTATATAGCCTCCACATTGACTCTGTACCGGTACCCCCTGTATATAGCCTCCACATTGACTCTGTACCAGTACCCCCTGTATATAAAGCCCGACAATTGTTTTTTACTGCTGCTCTTGAATCATTTGTTACTCTTATCTCTTACTCTTTTTTTTAGGTAACTGCATTGTTGGTTATGGGCTTGTAAGTAAGCATTTCACTGTTGTATTTGGCACGTGTGACCAATACAATTTGATTTGATTAGAACAGGCAAGGGAAATAAATCCCCCGGGATGCTGATCAGACCCATCAACAGAGGTAACAGACAAGAATCAAGGACAAGGAATCCAGAGCAGGCAGACAGAGATGCAGTAGCCCTAGTATATGATCAATCTGGCTGGTCAGAGATGGAGTAGCCCTAGTATATGATCAATCTGGCTGGTCAGAGATGCAGTAGCCCTAGTATATGATCAATCTGGCTGGTCAGAGATGGAGTAGCCCTAGTATATGATCAATCTGGCTGGTCGGAGATGGAGTAGCCCTAGTATATGATCAATCTGACTGGTCAGAGATGCAGTAGCCCTAGTATATGATCAATCTGGCTGGTCAGAGATGGAGTAGCCCTAGTATATGATCAATCTGACTGGTCAGAGATGGAGTAGCCCTAGTATATGATCAATCTGGCTGGTCAGAGATGGAGTAGCCCTAGTATATGATCAATCTGACTGGTCAGAGATGCAGTAGCCCTAGTATATGATCAATCTGGCTGGTCAGAGATGGAGTAGCCCTAGTATATGATCAATCTGGCTGGTCAGAGATGGAGTAGCCCTAGTATATGATCAATCTGACTGGTCAGAGATGCAGTAGCCCTAGTATATGATCAATCTGTTTGATCAGAGATGCAGTAGCCCTAGTATATGATCAATCTGACTGGTCAGAGATGCAGTAGCCCTAGTATATGATCAATCTGGCTGGTCGGAGATGGAGTAGCCCTAATATATGATCAATCTGACTGGTCAGAGATGCAGTAGCCCTAGTATATGATCAATCTGGCTGGTCAGAGATGGAGTAGCACTAGTATATGATCAATCTGACTGGTCAGAGATGCAGTAGCCCTAGTATATGATCAATCTGGCTGGTCAGAGATGCAGTAGGATATGATCAATCTGACTGGTCAGAGATGGAGTAGCCCTAGTATATGATCAATCTGGCTGGTCAGAGATGCAGTAGCACTAGTATATGACCAATCTGGCTGGTCAAAGATGCAGTAGCACTAGTATATGATCAATCTGGCTGGTCAGAGATGCAGTAGCCCTAGTATATGATCAATCTGGCTGGTCAGAGATGCAGTAGCCCTAGTATATGATCAATCTGGCTGGTCAGAGATGCAGTAGCCCTAGTATATGATCAATCTGGCTGGTCAGAGATGCAGTAGCCCTAGTATATGATCAATCTGGCTGGTCAGAGATGCAGTAGGATATGATCAATCTGACTGGTCAGAGATGGAGTAGCCCTAGTATATGATCAATCTGGCTGGTCAGAGATGGAGTAGCCCTAGTATATGATCAATCTGACTGGTCAGAGATGCAGTAGCCCTAGTATATGATCAATCTGGCTGGTCAGAGATGGAGTAGCCCTAGTATATGATCAATCTGGCTGGTCAGAGATACAGTAGCCCAAGTACATGATCAATCTGGCTGGTCAGAGATGGAGTAGCCCTAGTATATGATCAATCTGTTTGATCAGAGATGCAGTAGCCCTAGTATATGATCAATCTGGCTGGTCAGAGATGCAGTAGCCCTAGTATATGATCAATCTGGCTGGTCAGAGATGCAGTAGCCCTGGTATATGATCAATCTGGCTGGTCAGAGATGCAGTAGCCCTAGTATATGATCAATCTGGCTGGTCAGAGATGGAGTAGCCCTAGTATATGATCAATCTGACTGGTCAGAGATGCAGTAGCCCTAGTATATGATCAATCTGTTTGATCAGAGATGCAGTAGCCCTAGTATATGATCAATCTGACTGGTCAGAGATGCAGTAGCCCTAGTATATGATCAATCTGGCTGGTCGGAGATGGAGTAGCCCTAATATATGATCAATCTGACTGGTCAGAGATGCAGTAGCCCTAGTATATGATCAATCTGGCTGGTCAGAGATGGAGTAGCACTAGTATATGATCAATCTGACTGGTCAGAGATGCAGTAGCCCTAGTATATGATCAATCTGGCTGGTCAGAGATGCAGTAGGATATGATCAATCTGACTGGTCAGAGATGGAGTAGCCCTAGTATATGATCAATCTGGCTGGTCAGAGATGGAGTAGCCCTAGTATATGATCAATCTGTTTGATCAGAGATGCAGTAGCCCTAGTATATGATCAATCTGGCTGGTCAGAGATGCAGTAGCCCTAGTATATGATCAATCTGGCTGGTCAGAGATGCAGTAGCCCTGGTATATGATCAATCTGGCTGGTCAGAGATGCAGTAGCCCTAGTATATGATCAATCTGGCTGGTCAGAGATGGAGTAGCCCTAGTATATGATCAATCTGACTGGTCAGAGATGCAGTAGCCCTAGTATATGATCAATCTGTTTGATCAGAGATGCAGTAGCCCTAGTATATGATCAATCTGACTGGTCAGAGATGCAGTAGCCCTAGTATATGATCAATCTGGCTGGTCGGAGATGGAGTAGCCCTAATATATGATCAATCTGACTGGTCAGAGATGCAGTAGCCCTAGTATATGATCAATCTGGCTGGTCAGAGATGGAGTAGCACTAGTATATGATCAATCTGACTGGTCAGAGATGCAGTAGCCCTAGTATATGATCAATCTGGCTGGTCAGAGATGCAGTAGGATATGATCAATCTGACTGGTCAGAGATGGAGTAGCCCTAGTATATGATCAATCTGGCTGGTCAGAGATGCAGTAGCACTAGTATATGACCAATCTGGCTGGTCAAAGATGCAGTAGCACTAGTATATGATCAATCTGGCTGGTCAGAGACGCAGTAGCCCTAGTATATGATCAATCTGGCTGGTCAGAGATGCAGTAGCCCTAGTATATGATCAATCTGGCTGGTCAGAGATGCAGTAGCCCTAGTATATGATCAATCTGGCTGGTCAGAGATGCAGTAGCCCTAGTATATGATCAATCTGGCTGGTCAGAGATGCAGTAGGATATGATCAATCTGACCGGTCAGAGATGGAGTAGCCCTAGTATATGATCAATCTGGCTGGTCAGAGATGGAGTAGCCCTAGTATATGATCAATCTGACTGGTCAGAGATGCAGTAGCCCTAGTATATGATCAATCTGGCTGGTCAGAGATGGAGTAGCCCTAGTATATGATCAATCTGGCTGGTCAGAGATGCAGTAGCCCAAGTACATGATCAATCTGGCTGGTCAGAGATGGAGTAGCCCTAGTATATGATCAATCTGTTTGATCAGAGATGCAGTAGCCCTAGTATATGATCAATCTGGCTGGTCAGAGATGCAGTAGCCCTAGTATATGATCAATCTGGCTGGTCAGAGATGCAGTAGCCCTGGTATATGATCAATCTGGCTGGTCAGAGATGCAGTAGCCCTAGTATATGATCAATCTGGCTGGTCAGAGATGCAGTAGGATATGATCAATCTGACTGGTCAGAGATGCAGTAGCCCTAGTATATGATCAATCTGTTTGGTCAGAGATGCAGTAGCCCTAGTATATGATCAATCTGGCTGGTCAGAGATGCAGTAGGATATTATCAATCTGGCTGGTCAGAGATGCAGTAGCCCTAGTATATGATCAATCTGGCTGGTCAGAGATGCAGTAGGATATGATCAATCTGACTGGTCAGAGATGCAGTAGCCCTAGTATATGATCAATCTGGCTGGTCAGAGATGCAGTAGCCCTAGTATATGATCAATCTGGCTGGTCAGAGATGCAGTAGCCCTAGTATATGATCAATCTGACTGGTCGGAGATGGAGTAGCCCTAGTATATGATCAATCTGACTGGTCAGAGATGCAGTAGCCCTAGTATATGATCAATCTGGCTGGTCAGAGATGCAGTAGCCCTAGTATATGATCAATCTGGCTGGTCAGAGATGCAGTAGCCCAAGTATATGATCAATCTGGCTGGTCAGAGATGGAGTAGCCCTAGTATATGATCAATCTGTTTGATCAGAGATGCAGTAGCCCTAGTATATGATCAATCTGGCTGGTCAGAGATGCAGTAGCCCTAGTATATGATCAATCTGGCTGGTCAGAGATGCAGTAGCCCTAGTATATGATCAATCTGGCTGGTCAGAGATGCAGTAGCCCTAGTATATGATCAATCTGGCTGGTCAGAGATGCAGTAGCCCTAGTATATGATCAATCTGGCTGGTCAGAGATGCAGTAGGATATGATCAATCTGACTGGTCAGAGATGCAGTAGCCCTAGTATATGATCAATCTGGCTGGTCAGAGATGGAGTAGCCCTAGTATATGATCAATCTGGCTGGTCAGAGATGGAGTAGCCCTAGTATATGATCAATCTGACTGGTCAGAGATGCAGTAGCCCTAGTATATGATCAATCTGGCTGGTCAGAGATGCAGTAGGATATGATCAATCTGACTGGTCAGAGATGGAGTAGCCCTAGTATATGATCAATCTGGCTTGTCGGAGATGGAGTAGCCCTAGTATATGATCAATCTGACTGGTCAGAGATGCAGTAGCCCTAGTATATGATCAATCTGGCTGGTCAGAGATGGAGTAGCCCTAGTATATGATCAATCTGGCTGGTCAGAGATGCAGTAGCCCAAGTATATTATCAATCTGGCTGGTCAGAGATGGAGTAGCCCTAGTACATTTACATTTACATTTAAGTCATTTAGCAGACGCTCTTATCCAGAGCGACTTACAAATTGGTGAATTCACCTTCTGACATCCAGTGGAACAGCCACTTTACAATAGTGCATCTAAGTCATTAAGGGGGGGGGGGTGAGAAGGATTACTTATCCTATCCTAGGTATTCCTTGAAGAGGTGGGGTTTCAGGTGTCTCCGGAAGGTGGTGATTGACTCCGCTGTCCTGGCGTCGTGAGGGAGTTTGTTCCACCATTGGGGGGCCAGAGCAGGGAACAGTTTTGACTGGGCTGAGCGGGAACTGTACTTCCTCAAAGGTAGGGAGGCGAGCAGGCCAGAGGAGGATGAACGCAGTTCATATATGATCAATCTGTTTGATCAGAGATGCAGTATCCCTAGTATATGATCCATCTGGCTGGTCAGAGATGCAGTAGCCCTAGTATATGATCAATCTGTTTGGTCAGAGATGCAGTAGCCCTAGTATATGATCAATCTGACTGGTCAGAGATGCAGTAGCCCTAGTATATGATCAATCTGGCTGGTCAGAGATGAGTAGCCCTAGGATATGATCAATCTGGCTGGTCAGAGATGCATTAGTGCTAGTATATGATCAATCTGGCTGGTCAGAGATGCAGTAGCCCTAGTATATGATCAATCTGGCTGGTCAGAGATGCAGTAGGATATGATCAATCTGACTGGTCAGAGATGCAGTAGCCCTAGTATATGATCAATCTGTTTGGTCAGAGATGCAGTAGCCCTAGTATATGATCAATCTGGCTGGTCAGAGATGCAGTAGGATATTATCAATCTGGCTGGTCAGAGATGCAGTAGCCCTAGTATATGATCAATCTGGCTGGTCTGAGATGCAGTAGGATATGATCAATCTGACTGGTCAGAGATGCAGTAGCCCTAGTATATGATCAATCTATCTGGTCAGAGATGCAGTAGCCCTAGTATATGATCAATCTGGCTGGTCAGAGATGCAGTAGCCCTAGTATATGATCAATCTGACTGGTCAGAGATGCAGTAGCCCTAGTATATGATCAATCTGGCTGGTCAGAGATGAGTAGCCCTAGGATATGATCAATCTGGCTGGTCAGAGATGCAGTAGCCCTAGTATATGATCAATCTGGCTGGTCAGAGATGCAGTAGTATATTATCAATCTGGCTGGTCAGAGATGCAGTAGCCCTAGTATATGATCAATCTGGCTGGTCAGAGATGCAGTAGCCCTAGTATATGATCAATCTGGCTGGTCAGAGATGCAGTAGCCCTAGTATATGATCAATCTGGCTGGTCAGAGATGCAGTAGCCCTAGTATATGATCAATCTGGCTGGTCAGAGATGCAGTAGCCCTAGTATATGATCAATCTGACTGGTTAGAGATGCAGTAGCCCTAGTATATGATCAATCTGGCTGGTCAGAGATGAGTAGCCCTAGTATATGATCAATCTGGCTGGTCAGAGATGCAGTAGCCCTAGTATATGATCAATCTGGCTGGTCAGAGATGCAGTAGGATATGATCAATCTGGCTGGTCAGAGATGCAGTAATCTATCAATCACATGTATTTATAAAGCCCTTTTTACATCAGCAGATGTCACAAAGCGCTATATAGAAACCGAGCCTAAAACCCCAAACTGCAAGCAATGCAGATGTAGCATGGTGGCTAGGAAAAACTCCCCAGAAGGCAGTAATCTAGGAAGAAACCTAGAGAGGAACCAGGCCCTGGGGGAGGGCAGTCCTCTTCTGGCTGTGGCCAAGATGTTCAAATGTTCATAGGTGACCAGCAGGGTCAAAGAATAATAATAATAATCACAGTGGTTGTAGAGGGTTCAAAAGTGTCAGCACCTCAGGAGTAAACGTCAGTTGGCTTTCCATAGCCGATCATTCAGAGTAAGAGACAGCAAGTGTGGTAGAGAGAGAGAGAGTCAAAAACCGCAGGTCCGGGACAAGGTAGCACGCTCGGTGAACAGGTCAGGGTTCCATAGCCGCAGGCATAACAGTTGAAGCTGTTTCAACTGTTCTGAGGGAGAGGGAGAGAGAATTCGAGAGAGCACACTTAAATTCAAACAGGACACCGGATAAGACAGGAGAATGACACCAAATATCACAGACTGACTCTAGCCCCCGACACATAAACTATTGCAGCATAAATACTGGAGGCTGAAACAGGAGGGGTCGGGAGACACTGGAGCCCTGTCCGACGAAACCTTGAACAGGGCCAACCAGGCAGGATCTAACTTTACCCTAGGAAATGATCAATCTGGCTCCCTGGTCAAATTATATCTCATTATATATATATACAGTGTTCTAACAATGTACAAATGGATAAAGTACACAATGGAACTTAAATAAGCATAAATATGGGTTGTATTTACAATGGTGTTTGTTCTTCACTGGTTGCCCTTTTCTTGTGACAGGTCACAAATCCTGCTGCTGTGATGTCACACTGTGGAATTTCACCCAGTAGATATGGGTGTTAATCAAAATTGGATTTGTTTTCGAATTCTTTGTTGATCTGTGTAATCTGAGGGAAATAAGTCTCTCTAATATGGTCATACATTGGGCAGGAGGTTAGGAAGTGCAGCTCAGTTTCCACCTCATTTTATGTGCAGTGTGCACATAGCCTGTCTTCTCTTGAGAGCCATGTCTGCCTACGGCGGCCTTTCTCAATAGCAAGGCTATGCTCACTGAGTCTTTACATAGTCAAAGCTTTCCTTATGTTTGGGTCAGTCACAGTGGTCAAGTATTCTGCCACTGTGTACTCTCTGTTTAGGGCCAAATAGCATTCTCGTATGCTCTGTTTTTTTGTTAATTCTTTCCAATGTGTCAAGTAATTATCTTTTTGTTTTCTCATGATTTGGTTGGGTCTAATTGTGTTGCTGTCCTGGGGCTCTGTGGGGTGTGTTTGTGTTTGTGAACAGAGCCCCAGGACCAGCATGCTTAGGGACTCTTCTCAAGGTACATCTCTCTATAGGTGATGGCTTTGTTATGGAAGGTTTGTGAATCGCTTCCTTTTAGGTGGTTGTAGAATTTAACGTCTCTTTTCTGGATTTTGATCATTAGTGGGTATCAGCCTAATTCTGCTCTGCATGCAGTATTTGGTGTTCTACGTTGTACACGGGGGACATTTTTGCAGAATTCTGCATGCAGAGTCTCAATTTGGTGTTTGCCCTATTTTGTGAAGTCTTGGTTGGTGAGCGGACCCCAGACCTCACAACCATAAAGGGCAATGGGCTCTATGACTGATTCAAGTATTTTTAGCCAAATCCTAATTGGTATGTTGAAATTTATGTTCCTTTTGATGGCATAGAATGCCCTTCTTGCCTTGTCTCTCAGATCGTTCACAGCTTTGTGGAAGTTACCTGTGGCGCTGTGTTATGAACTTGAGTGAAGACCCAAAAGCGGTTTTAACAGAAAACAGAGTTCTTTAATGAAAATACAGGAATGGCATAAATCCTCTTCCAACGTTGTCAGCGGAACAAAAGAACGTTAGTATAGTGCAGGATTCTCCTGCCAGGCAGACTCCGACAGGACAGGACAAGGTGGAAGCAAACGAGACGACAGCTTGCTTCTGGCATCAAAAAACACAAATAAGAATCAGACACTGAAAGTAGCAGGAACAGAGAAAGAAATAGAGACCTAATCAGAGGGGGAAGAGAGAACAGGTGGGGAAAGAGAGAATGAGCTAGTTAGGGGAAATGTAGAACAGCTGAGGAATGAGAGACAGAGAAGGTAACCTAAAAAGACCAGCAGAGAGAGAGAATGAAGAGAAAGGACAGGAACAGACATAACAAGACATGACAGTACCCCCCCACTCACCGAGCGCCTCCTGGCGCACTCGAGGAGGAAACCTGGCGGCAACGGAGGAAATCATCGATCAGCGAACGGTCCAGCACGTCCCGAGAGGGAACCCAACTCCTCTCCTCAGGACCGTACCCCTCCCAATCCACTAGGTACTGATGACCACGGCCCCGAGGGCGCATGTCCAAAATCTTACGAACCCTGTAGATGGGTGCGCCCTCGACAAGGATGGGGGGGAGGGACGAGCGGGGGCGCGAAGAACGGGCTTAACACAGGAGACATGGAAGACCGGGTGAACGCGACGAAGATAGCGCGGGAGAAGAAGTCGCACTGCGACAGGATTAATGACCTGGGAAATACGGAACGGACCAATGAACCGCGGGGCCAACTTGCGAGAAGCTGTCTTAAGGGGAAGGTTCTGAGTGGAGAGCCATACTCTCTGACCGCAACAATATCTAGGACTCTTGGTCCTACGCTTATTAGCGGCCCTCACAGTCTGCGCCCTATTACGGCAAAGTGCCGACCTGACCCCCTTCCAGGTGCGCTCGCAACGCTGGACAAAAGCCTGAGCGGAGGGGACGCAGGACTCGGCGAGCTGAGATGAGAACAGCGGAGGCTGGTACCCGAGGCTACACTGAAAAGGGGATAGACCGGTAGCAGACGAGGGAAGCGAGTTGTGGGCGTACTCTGCCCAGGGGAGCTGTTCTGACCAAGACGCAGGGTTACGAAAAGAAAGACTGCGTAAAAATGCGACCAACAGTCTGATTGGCCCGTTCGGCTTGACCGTTAGACTGGGGATGAAAGCCGGACGAGAGACTGACGGAAGCCCCAATCAAACGGCAAAACTCCCTCCAAAATTGAGACGTGAACTGCGGACCTCTGTCGGAAACGACGTCAGACGGAAGGCCATGAATTCGGAAAACATTCTCGATAATGATCTGAGCCGTCTCCTTAGCAGAAGGGAGCTTATCGAGAGGAATGAAATGAGCCGCCTTAGAGAATCTATCGACAACCGTAAGAATAACTGTCCTCCCCGCTGATGAAGGCAGTCCGGTGACAAAATCTAAAGCGATGTGAGACCACGGTCGAGAGGGAATGGGAAGCGGTCTGAGACGGCCGGCAGGAGGAGAGTTCCCAGATTTAGTCTGCGCGCAGACCGAACAAGCGGCGACAAATCGACGCGTCACGTTCCCGAGTGGGCCACCAGAAACGCTGGCGAATGGAAGCGAGCGTACCCCGAACGCCGGGGTGGCCGGCTAACTTGGCAGAGTGGGCCCACTGAAGAACGGCCGGACGAGTAGGAACGGGGAACGAACAGAAGGTTCCTAGGACAAGCTCGCGGCGACGGAGTGTGAGCGAGTGCTTGCTTTACCTGCCTCTCAATTCCCCAGACAGTCAACCCGACAACACGCCCCTCAGGGAGAATCCCATCGGGGTCGGTGGAGACCTCAGAAGAACTGAAGAGACGAGATAAAGCATCAGGTTTGGTGTTTTTTGAGCCCGGACGATAAGAAATAACAAACTCGAAACGAGCGAAAAACAGAGCCCAACGAGCCTGACGCGCATTAAGTCGTTTGGCTGAACGGATGTACTCAAGGTTCCTATGGTCAGTCCAAACGACAAAAGGAACGGTCGCCCCTCCAACCACTGTCGCCATTCGCCTAGGGCTAAGCGGATGGCGAGCAGTTCGCGATTGCCAACATCATGGTTACGTTCTGACGGCGATAAGCGATGAGAGAAAACGCGCAAGGATGGACCTTGCCGTCAGAGAGAGAGCGCTGAGAAAGAATGGCTCCCACGCCCACCTCTGACGCGTCAACCTCAACAACAAACTGTCTAGAGATGTCAGGTGTAACAAGAATAGGTGCGGATGTAAAACGATTCTTAAGAAGATCAAAAGCTCCTGGGCGGAAACGGACCACTTAAAGCACGTCTTAACAGAAGTAAGGGCTGTGAGAGGAGCTGCCACCTGACCGAAATTACGGATGAAACGACGGTAGAAATTAGCGAAGCCCAGAAAGCGCTGCAGCTCGACGCGTGACTTAGGAACGGGCCAATCAATGACAGCCTGGACCTTAGCGGGATCCATCTTAATGCCCTCAGCGGAAATAACGGAACCGAGAAAAGGGACAGAGGCGGCATGAAAAGTGCACTTCTCAGCCTTCACATAAAGACAGTTCTCCAAAAGGCGCTGGAGGACGCGTCGCACGTGCTGAACATGAATCGAGAGAGACGGTGAAAAAATCAGGATATCGTCCATGTAAACGAAAACAAAAATGTTCAGCATGTCTCTCAGGACGTCGTTAACTAGTGCCTGAAAGACAGCTGGAGCGTTAACGAGGCCGAAAGGAAGAACCCGGTATTCAAAGTGCCCTAACGGAGTGTTAAACGCCGTCTTCCACTCGTCCCCCTCCCTGATGCGCACGAGATGGTAGGCGTTACGAAGGTCCAATTTGGTGAAAAACCTGGCTCCCTGCAGGATCTCGAAGGCTGAAGACATAAGAGGAAGCGGATAACGATTCTTAACAGTTATGTCATTCAGCCCTCGATAATCCACGCATGGCCGCAGGGACCCGTCCTTCTTCTGAACAAAAAAAACCCCAGCTCCGGCGGGGGAGGAGGAGGAGACTATGGTACCGGCGTCGAGCGAAACCGACAAATAATCCTCGAGAGCCTTACGTTCGGGAGCCGACAGAGAGTATAATCTACCCCGGGGGGAGTAGTTCCCGGAAGGAGATCAATACTACAGTCATACGACCGGTGTGGAGGGAGAGAAGTGGCCTTGGAACGACTGAACACCGTGCGCAGATCGTGATACTCCTCCGGCACCCCTGTCAAATCGCCAGGCTCCTCCTGTGAAGAAGAGACAGAGGAAACAGGAGGGATAGCAGACATTAAACAGGTTACATGACAAGAAACATTCCAGGATAGGATAGTATTACTAGACCAATTAATAGAAGGGTTATGGCGCACTAGCCAGGGATGACCCAAAACAACAGGTGTAAAAGGTGAACGAAAAATTAAAAAAGAAATGGTTTCGCTATGATTACCAGAGACAGTGAGGGTTAAAGGCAGCGTCTCACGCTGAATCTTGGGGAGAGAACTACCATCTAAAGCGAACAAGGCCCTGGGATCCCCTAACTGTCTGAGAGGAATGTCATGTTCCCGAGCCCAGGTCTCGTCCATAAAACAGCCCTCCGCCCCAGAGTCTATCAAGGCACTGCAGGAAGCAGATGAACCGGGCCAGCGGAGATGGACCGGAAAGGTAGTGCGTGATCCAGAAGGAGAGGCCTGAGTAGTTGCGCTCACCAGTAGCCCTCCTCTTACTGATGAGCTCTGGCCTTTTACTGGACATGAGGTGACAAAATGACCAGCGGAGCCGCAGTAGAGACAGAGGCGATTGGTGATTCTCCGTTCCCTCTCCTTGGCCGAGATGCGAATACCCCCAGCTGCATAGGCTCAGCATCCGAGCCGGCGGGGGAGGGTGGCAGTGATGCGGCAGGTGGCAGTGATGTGGAGAGGGGAGCAACGGAGAACGTGAGCTCCTTTCCACGAGCTCGGCGACGAAGATCAAACCGTCGCTCTATGCGAATAGCGAGAGCTATTAAGGAGTCCAGACTGGAAGGAACCTCCCGGGAGAGGATCTCATCCTTAACCTCGACGTGGAGACCCTCCAGAAAACGAGCGAGCAAAGCCGGCTCGTTCCAGTCACTAGAGGCAGCGAGAGTGCGAAACTCAATAGAATAATCCGTTATGGATCTATTCCCCTGACATAGGGAAGACAGGGCCCGGGAAGCCTCCTCGCCAAAAACAGAACGGTCAAAAACCCGTATCATCTCCTCCTTAAAGTCCTGATACTGGTTAATACACTCAGCCCTCGCCTCCCAGACTGCCGTGCCCCACTCACGCGCCCGTCCGGTAAGGAGAGAAATGACGTAGGCGATGCGGGCTGCGCTCCTGGAGTAAGTGTTGGGCTGGAGAGAGAACACCACATCACACTGAGTGAGGAATGAGCGGCACTCAGTGGGCTCCCCAGAGTAACACGGCGGGTTGTTGATCCTGGGCTCCGGCGACTCGGAAACCCTGGAAGTGGGCGGTGGATCGAGGTGGAGTTGGTGAACCCGTCTTGTGAGGTCGGAGACTTGGACGGCCAGGGTCTCAACGGCATGTTGAGCAGCAGACAATTCCTCCTCGTGTCTGCCTAGCATCGCTCCCTGGATCTCGACGGCGGAGTGAAAAGGGTCCGGAGCCGCTGGGTCCATTCGTGGTCTGATTCTTCTGTTATGAACTTGAGTGAAGACCCAAAAGCGGTTTTAACAGAAAACAGAGTTCTTTAATGAAAATACAGGAATGGCATAAATCCTCTTCCAACGTTGTCAGCGGAACAAAAGAACGTTAGTATAGTGCAGGATTCTCCTGCCAGGCAGACTCCGACAGGACAGGACAAGGTGGAAGCAAACGAGACGACAGCTTGCTTCTGGCATCAAAAAACACAAATAAGAATCAGACACTGAAAGTAGCAGGAACAGAGAAAGAAATAGAGACCTAATCAGAGGGGGAAGAGAGAACAGGTGGGGAAAGAGAGAATGAGCTAGTTAGGGGAAATGTAGAACAGCTGAGGAATGAGAGACAGAGAAGGTAACCTAAAAAGACCAGCAGAGAGAGAGAATGAAGAGAAAGGACAGGAACAGACATAACAAGACATGACACGCTGATGTTTAGGCCAAGGTATGTATAATTTTTGTTTGCTCTCGGGCAACAGTGTCCAGATGGAATGTGTATTTGTGGTCCTGGCGACTGGACCTTTTTGGAACACCATTATTTGGTCCTACTGAGATTTACTGTCAGGGCCCAGGTCTGAGAGAATCTGTACAGAAGATCTAGGTGCTGCTGTGGGCCCTCCTTGGTTGGTGACAGAAGCACCAGATCATCAGCAAACAGTAGACATTTGACTTTGGATTCTAGTAGGGTGAGGCCGGGTGCTGCAGACTTTTCTAGTGCCCGTGCCAATTTGTTGATATAGACTGGCTGTCTCTGTGACTGGCTGTCTCTGTGACTAACTGTCTCTATGACTGGCTGTGTCTGTGATTGGCTGTCTGTGCCTGGCTGTGTCTGTAGCTGGCTGTCTCTGTGCCTGGCTGTCTCTGTGCCTGGCTGTGTCTGTGATTAGCTGTCTCTGTGCCTGGCTGTCTCTGTGACTGGCTGTCTCTGTGCCTGGCTGTCTCTGTGCCTGGCTGGCTCTGTGCCTGGCTGTGTCTGTGATTGGCTGTGTCTGTGCCTGGCTGTGTCTGTGACTGGCTGTGTCTGTGATTGGCTGTCTGTGCCTGGCTGTGTCTGTGATTGGCTGTCTGTGCCTGGCTGTGTCTGTGACTGGCTGTCTCTAAGACTGGCTGTGTCTGTGACTGTCTGTGTCTGTGTCTGTGATTGGCTTTCTCTGTGGCTGGCTGTGACTGGCTGTCTCTGTGACTGGTTGTGTCTGTGACTGGCTGTCTCTGTGACTGGCTGTCTCTGTGCCTGGCTGTCTCTGTGCCTGGCTGTCTCTGTGACTGGCTGTCTCTGTGACTGGCTGTCTCTGTGACTGGCTGTGTCTGTGATTGGCTGTCTCTGTGCCTGGCTGTTTCTGTGACTGGCTGTCTCTGTGACTGGCTGTGTCTGTGATTGGCTGTCCCTGTGACTGGCTGTCTCTGTGACTGGTTGTGTCTGTGACTGGCTGTCTCTGTGACTGGCTGTCTCTGTGCCTGGCTGTCTCTGTGCCTGGCTGTGTCTGTGATTGGCTGTCTATGCCTGGCTGTGTCTGTGATTGGCTGGCTGTGCCTGTCTGTGTCTGTGACTGGCTGTCTGTTCTTGGCTGTGTCTGTGATTGGCTGTCTGTGCCTGGCTGTGTCTGTGATTGGCTGTGTCTGTGACTGGCTGTGTCTGTGACTGGCTGTGTCTGTGATTGGCTGTGTCTGTGCCTGGCTGTGTCTGTGATTGGCTGTCTATGCCTGGCTGTGTCTGTGACTGGCTGTGTCTGTGACTGGCTGTCTCTGTGCCTGGCTGTTTCTGTGCCTGGCTGTCTCTGTGACTGGCTGTCTCTGTGACTGGCTGTCTCTGTGACTGGCTGTCTCTGTGCCTGGCTGTCTCTGTGCCTGGCTGTCTCTGTGCCTGGCTGTCTCTGTGCCTGGCTGTGTCTGTGATTGGCTGTCTATGCCTGGCTGTGTCTGTGATTGGCTGGCTGTGCCTGTCTGTGTCTGTGACTGGCTGTCTGTTCTTGGCTGTGTCTGTGATTGGCTGTCTGTGCCTGGCTGTGTCTGTGATTGGCTGTGTCTGTGACTGGCTGTGTCTGTGACTGGCTGTGTCTGTGATTGGCTGTGTCTGTGCCTGGCTGTGTCTGTGATTGGCTGTCTGTGACTGGCTGTGTCTGTGACTGGCTGTCTCTGTGCCTGGCTGTCTCTGTGCCTGGCTGTCTCTGTGCCTGGCTGTCTCTGTGCCTGGCTGTGTCTGTGATTGGCTGTCTATGCCTGGCTGTGTCTGTGATTGGCTGGCTGTGCCTGTCTGTGTCTGTGACTGGCTGTCTGTTCTTGGCTGTGTCTGTGATTGGCTGTCTGTGCCTGGCTGTGTCTGTGATTGGCTGTGTCTGTGACTGGCTGTGTCTGTGACTGGCTGTGTCTGTGATTGGCTGTGTCTGTGCCTGGCTGTGTCTGTGATTGGCTGTCTATGCCTGGCTGTGTCTGTGACTGGCTGTGTCTGTGACTGTCTGTCTCTGTGCCTGGCTGTTTCTGTGACTGGCTGTCTCTGTGACTGGCTGTCTCTGTGACTTGCTGTATCTTTGCCTGGCTATCTCTGTGCCTGGCTGTCTCCATGCCTGGCTGTCTCTGTGACTAACTGTCTCTGTGCCTGGCTGTGTCTGTGATTGGCTGTCTGTGCCTGGCTGTGTCTGTGACTGGCTGTCTCTGTGACTGGCTGTCTCTGTGCCTGGCTCTCTCTGTGCCTGGCACTCTCTGTGCCTGGCTGTCTCTGTGACTTACTGTCTCTGTGCCTGGCTCTCTCTGTGCCTGGCTGTCTCTGTGACTGTCTGTCTCTGTGACTGACTGTCTCTGTGCCTGGCTGACTCTGTGATTGGCTGTCTCTGTGATTGACTGTCTCTGTGCCTGTGTGGGGCTATCACTCAGAGGCCAGACAGACAGGCTGCATCACTATGCAGGACGGTGGTACTGTTAGTCAGGGCTGTCTGGGGGCCTCTGCCCCTACTGATACTAATGAGATCCCCTGGGACAGAGCCTTAGCCATTTAGTGTCCCAATGAGGGAGAGAACATCGACACACACACTCCTGCACTGTCCCGCACACTACTCTCTTAGAAAAAAAGGGTTTCAAAACTTCTCTTCGGCATAGGAGGAGCCTTTTTGGTTCCAGGTAGAACCCTCTGTAGAAAGGGTTCTAAGTGGAACCAAGTGTTCTATCTGCAACCAAAAGGGTTCTTCAAAGGGTTCTCCTATGGGGACAGCCGAAGAACCCTTTAAGGTTCCAGAAAGCACCTTTTCTTCTAACAGTGTACACATATACACACACAGACAGAGATAGGCACATACACACACAGACAAACGCACACTTAACAACACGAGCTGACAAACACACACAAACTAAGCCAAACTAAGCCAAACATACTTTGTATTACAACAAATGACTGAATGACCCCCAAGGGCTGATCAGATATTGTTTGTCTCAGACAAGCTCATTAAAGTGTCACAATTCATTATACTAGTCACATCCTCACCTTGTCACACCTTGTCACACAGCTAATGGGAATATCCATCATCGCTTTTCCAACCGCCAGAACATCTCCCCGTAGACGCCTCATATCTTGACTCGTCTTGACTCGCTGACACTTCTGCAGGAGTATGGCTTCGTCTCCTCTGTCTTAAACACATGTCAAACGCAATTCAGTGGGGGTTTCACTGGTGTCAACAGCTGCCTGTTTATATGATCACAACCTGTAGACTTGGCATATGATCTCTATAGAAGTCGTTCCCAATGTCAGTCCACCAGATGACTGGAGTTGGTAACCACTGTTGAAGTACTAGAGTTGGGAACCCCTGTTGGGGGGACTGGAGTTGGGAACCACTGTTGGAGGACTGGAGGGAACCACTGTTGGGGGTTCTGGAGGACTGGAGTTGGGAACCACTGTTGGAGGACTGGAGGGAACCACTGTTGGGGGTTCTGGAGGACTGGAGTTGGGAACCACTGTTGGGGTACTGGGGGACTGGAGTTGGGAACCACTGTTGGGGTACTGGAGGACTGGAGTTGGGAACCACTGTTGGGGGTACTGGAGGACTGGAGTTGGGAACCACTGTTGGGGTACTGGGGGACTGGAGTTGGGAACCACTGTTGGGGTACTGGAGGACTGGAGTTGGGAACCACTGGTGGGGGTACTGGAGGACTGGAGTTGGGAACCACTGTTGGGGGTACTGGGGGACTGGAGTTGGGAACCACTGTTGGGGGTACTGGGGGACTGGAGTTGGGAACCACTGTTGGGGTACTGGGGGACTGGAGTCAGGATCCGCTGTTCTATAGTCTACTGTACTGGTTCTCATAGGACTGTGTTTCACTGTTTCCCTACCTTCTCCTTATCCTAGACAGTTCCATCCAGTTAGCTGAATCAGGTTAATTCAATCAGCTTAGTTGAATCAGGTTCGTTGAATCAGATTAGTTGAATCAGGTTTGTTGAATCAGGTTTGTTGAATCAGATTAGTTGAATCAGCAAACCTGATTAAGCGAATCAATGACTTGATAGTTGAACAGTGGAATCGGGTGTGTTTGTATTGGAATTCATCATAGAGTGGGTGGAGCTTCTAAAAGAGAGGTTTGGGAATCATTGCTTTAGGAGACATCAAAAATCAAATCAAATTGTATTTGTCACATGCGCCAAATACAACAGGTGTAGATCTTACAGTGAAATACTTACAAGCCCTCAACCAACAATGCAGTTCAAGAAATAGAGTTAAGAAAATATTGAATAAATAAGAAGTGATATAATAAAATAACAATAACAAGGGTATATACAGGGGGTAACGGTACAATGTGCGGGGATACAGGTTAGTCGAGGTAATATGTACATGTAGGTATGGGTAACGTGACTATGCAT
This sequence comes from Oncorhynchus masou masou, assembly GCF_036934945.1. NCBI lineage: Eukaryota > Metazoa > Chordata > Actinopteri > Salmoniformes > Salmonidae > Oncorhynchus > Oncorhynchus masou. The sequence continues at coordinate 6,439,597 of NC_088218.1, read as the reverse complement.
AGATAATAAACAGCGAGTAGCAGCAATGCAAAAACAAAAAGGGAGAACTATGTTCTCTTCACTTCCCGTCGTTCACTACAATATGATCAGTAGCAGTGGGTTCTCTTCACTACTCCACCGTTCACTACATTATGATCAGTAGCAGTGGGTTCTCTTCACTACCCCGCCGTTCACTACATTATGATCAGTAGCAGTGGGTTCTCTTCCCTACCCCGCCGTTCACAACAATATGATCAGTAGCAGTGGGTTCTCTTCACTACCCCACCGTTCACTACATTATGATCAGTAGCAGTGGGTTCTCTTCACTACCCCACCCCGTTCACTACATTATGATCAGTAGCAGTGGGTTCTCTTCACTACCCCGCCCGTTCACAACGATATGATCAGTAGCAGTGGGTTCTCTTCACTACCCCGCCATTCACAACAATATGATCGGTAGCAGTGGGTTCTCTTCCCTACCCTGCCATTCACAACAATATGATCAGTAGGAGTGGGTTCTCTTCACTACTCCACTGTTCACTACAATATGATCAGTAGCAGTGGGTTCTCTTCCCTACCCCGCCGTTCACAACAATATGATCAGTAGCAATGCATGAACCAGTAGACCAACCCATGTCACCTCTAGCTTCGTTATATTATTTGCATAAATGGTCAAAGAGTTAGAGGTAGATTTGTGGGTTAGCCAGAAAACGTATTTAAGCTACACTGGAACTAAAGCACGATTCTGCCATATGACACCAGTGTTATCACACATTTTGCAGGTTATTGGCAGTGATGATTATCTGCATATTATATTATGCAGGTGAACCTCATGCCTTCTGGGACATGAGCACCAACGTAATGAGATGTTTATTGGTCCTCATCTGACACACACAGGATCTTTCAATGATGCACATGTCTATCAGCTCATATTATGTTCTCTGCAAACTATCCATTTTGCAGATTTTCATTAAACATTTATTTTAGCAGGCAGGTCAATTAAGAACACATACTTATTTACAATGACAGCCTTGAAGTCAAAGATATAGAAAGGTTTATTTGTTCATTGTTTCATTTCATTGTATAGGCCAGATATTTGCAGTTAAAAGTTGAATTGCAATATATACCTAGACAAACAAAATAAAGATAAAATGCTAGCCAGCTTGTTGATGGGAACAGTGGTTAAAACGCTAGCCAGCTTGTTGATGGGAACAGTGGTTAAAACGCTAGCAGGCATGTTGATGGGAACAGTGGTTAAAACGCTAGCCAGCTTGTTGATGGGAACAGTGGTTAAAACGCTAGCCAGCATGTTGATGGGAACAGTGGTTAAAAACGCTAGCCAGCTTGTTGATGGGAACAGTGGTTAAAGCGCTAGCCAGCTTGTTGATGGGAACAGTGGTTAAAATGTTAGCCAGCTTGTTGATAGGAACAGTGGTTAAAACGCTAGCCAGCATGTTGATGGGAACAGTGGTTAAAACGCTAGCCAGCATGTTGATGGGAACAGTGTTTAAAACGCTAGCCAGCTTGTTGATGGGAACAGTGGTTAAAACGCTAGCCAGCATGTTGATGGGAACAGTGGTTAAAACGCTAGCCAGCATGTTGATGGGAACAGTGGTTAAAACGCTAGCCAGCATGTTGATGGGAACAGTGGTTAAAACGCTAGCCAGCTTGTTGATGGGAACAGTGGTTAAAACGCTAGCCAGCTTGTTGATGGGAACAGTGGTTAAAATGTTAGCCAGCTTGTTGATAGGAACAGTGGTTAAAACGCTAGCCAGCATGTTGATGGGAACAGTGGTTAAAACGCTAGCCAGCATGTTGATGGGAACGGTGGTTAAAATGCTAGCCAGCATGTTGATGGGAACAGTGGTTAAAATGCTTGCCAGCATGTTGATGGGAACAGTGGTTAAAATGTTAGCCAGCTTGTTGATGGGAACAGTGGTTAAAATGTTAGCCAGCTTGTTGATGGGAACGGTGGTTAAAATGCTAGCCAGCATGTTGATGGGAACAGTGGTTAAAATGTTAGCCAGCTTGTTGATGGGAACGGTGGTTAAAATGCTAGCCAGCATGTTGATGGGAACAGTGGTTAAAATGTTAGCCAGCTTGTTGATGGGAACGGCTGAGAGATAGATACATTAGTAAATATAAGAGCAAAGGACTCAGGGTCTGTTTGTCCTAAAACTCCTCTTCACTCTCTTACTCAGCTTGATTCACCCAGCTTTCCTCTTCAAAGCGTCTCTCCTTGTTATGGTCTTTTTCACCAGCTGTGTGTTCAGTTCAGGTTTCCATAGTAACCTCTCTAACGTAAAAGGACCCAAGGCTTCAACCTGGAGATGGAGAATTCACAGGACAGAAAATAATGCTATTACCGTAGTGAGCGTTAATAGTTTTTAGAGGTCACCAGAGAGTAGTAGCAAGCGATCAAGATAGATTTTACAAGAACTATATAATAGTAGACAGAGTTGGAGCGTCTTCCTCTAGTTCAAGCATGCTAAACTTCTCTCGCCCGACAAACCCATGAACTCTGTTAACAAACCGAGAGCTGGGTGATTGTTTTGTGCAGGCCTGGGCAAATCCAGTCCTCCAGGGCCTGATTGGTGTCAGCCCTTTTCTCCTTCCCTAGCGAACACAGCTGATTAATCAAATGGCATTCTAAACTGAAGATCATGTTTAGGTGATTATTAGAGTCAGGTGTGTTAGCTGGGGCAAAACTGTGACACCAATCAGGCCCCCAAGGACTGGAGTTGCCCACCCCTGTTTAATTGCTTAGATTTGTTTCTCCAGGATCACAGTTCGATAAAATTGTGTTTCCTGTGTGTGTGTGTGTGTGTGTGTGTGTGTGTGTGTGTGTGTGTGTGTGTGTGTGTGTGTGTGTGTGTGTGTGTGTGTGTGTGTGTGTGTGTGTGTGTGTGTGTGTGTGTGTGTGTGTGTGTGTGTGTGTGTGTGTGTGTGTGTGAGCCTGTGCTAGGGTAAACATCGGCGGTGAAGCGTAGGGTCTTACGGCTAAAGAAGCCCCTGTGGATCTCTCTATCCAACACTCTAGCCCCTGTCTTTTCTCTCCGTTGATAAACAGGCCCAGGTGAATGGAGTCAGTGGCCGATACAGCACAATCACACAGCACCACTCAGCAGCTGTGTTCTGAAATAGGCCCCTAATTTCATTTCATGTGTAAATATTTGTTTGGTGTCAGAAGCGTCTCGGCAGGAGTAAAAGCCGGGCAGGGAGTTCTGACAAGCAATTATGCTAGCTTGTCTTGTGTGCAGGTTAGGAGCAATATGATCTGGATGGGTAGGTGGATACTGTAGCATGCAGGGGACAGGAAAGCCCTTCAGATAAGAAAGACAAATTACCAAGAGACTTGAGCAAACACAAACTTTGCAGTTGATCAACTGTAATATACCGTTTGGATTATATATCTTTATTAAGATATCCATCAAAGTTGAGGTCAATTTCATTTCAATTGAGTGAATCTAGAGTCAGAAAATTGCAATTAAAGTTTGTTCACTTTCTGAATGGGTTGAATTGGAATAGAATTGACATCAACCCTTATTTAGTATAATAATGAAACACTCAAAATCCCAACCAAAGAAAACAGCTCAGTCCGAGAGCATTCCACCCTCCTTTCAACCTTCTCATGCGGTAGAGTAATATACCAGAGCTGTAGGGGCACTGGTGTTGGGCGATTAGGCCTGTATCATGACGTTGGCCTCTTTGGTTATAGCAAGCCCCATCCCCCTCTCCCTGCCTCCCCCTTTCCTCCTTCAACTAGGTTTCTGTGGTCAGAGAGACGTCGTAAATTCCTGAGGATCTCCTCATGGACACATAGTATAGAGAGAGTAGATTTTCATAGAGGACAAAGGAAATCCTTCCACCTCACAGAACTTGAGGTACGAACAAATTTCATGTTCCGGAGAAAGTATGAAAGATCGGTGAAGAATCTAGCTACGAACTGGTCCGTTTGTCACAACTTGGGAAGCTCATGGGAGACGGTGTGGCCACATTACCATAACACAGTTTATATAATAGCCTTAGATATGAGGTTTACATCTAATTCTTGTATAAGATGAATGAGTGAGTATAATACTGTTTGTATAATTGTGTAATATGATTTTGGACTATTTAATGAAGAAAAATACAATTCCCTTTTGATTTGAACTAAATCAGAGGACCTCCCCTGAGCCCAGTTAGGGTCAGGCCTCCTGGGACATCCCTCAATCACGGGAGTACAAAGGTTGTAGATCATTGCTGAATCTTTTAACCATATCACGTGGTTAAACTCTTAGACTATCGATACCGACAGAATAAGAACAAGTCTTTGATATTAATTACTAGTCTGCAGCTAGGAATTCGGTATCATTGAATGCGAAGAACGACAACTGCCGAACCAACCATTAATTTACCGAGGTTAGCTAGCCAGCTATTTGTCGTCCTTAACGGAGGAGATACTGCTAGCTAGCTAGCCAACAGCTAGCCAACGTCTACCGAATTAAACTTCAACAACCCGGTCTACATTCCACTTCGCTCCACAGGTAGTATCACATTTTCATTTCACTTCATTACAGTACAACGGTTTGATTTGTTTGATCGTAGCTAGCTAGCTACATAGCCGTCTTTGTATCTAAGACAATTGTGTAGTCTAGAGCGATTTTCTAGGTTAGCTAGCCAGCTATTGTCGTTCCTTTAACGTAACGTAATCAACACTGCTAGCTAGCCAGCTGCTAGCCCCCGAATAGCAGCACTGTAGAAACTATTACACTCGACAGAACGACTTGATTAGTGTAGTGTCAACAACGCAGCCACTGCCAGCTAGCCTACTCCAGCAGTACTGTATCATCTCAATCATTTTAGTCAATAAGATTCTTGCTACGTAAGCTTAACTTTCTGAACATTCGAGACGTGTAGTCCACTTGTCATTCCAATCTCCTTTGCATTAGCGTAGCCTCTTCTGTAGCCTGTCAACTATGTGTCTATCTATCCCTGTTCTCTCCTCTCTGCACAGACCATACAAACGCTCCACACCGCGTGGCCGCGTCACCTAATCTGGTGGTCCCAGCGCGCACGACCCACGTGGAGTTCCAGGTCTCCGGTAGCCTCTGGAACTGCCGATCTGCAGCCAACAAGGCAGAGTTCATCTCAGCCTATGCCTCCCTCCAGTCCCTCGACTTCTTGGCACTGACGGAAACATGGATCACCACAGATTACACTGCTACTCCTACTGCTCTCTCTTCGTCCGCCCACGTGTTCTCGCACACCCGAGAGCTTCTGGTCAGCGGGGTGGTGGCACCGGGATCCTCATCTCTCCCAAGTGGTCATTCTCTCTTTCTCCCCTTACCCATCTGTCTATCGCCTCCTTTGAATTCCATGCTGTCACAGTTACCAGCCCTTTCAAGCTTAACATCCTTATCATTTATCGCCCTCCAGGTTCCCTCGGAGAGTTCATCAATGAGCTTGATGCCTTGATAAGCTCCTTTCCTGAGGACGGCTCACCTCTCACAGTCCTGGGCGACTTTAACCTCCCCACGTCTACCTTTGACTCATTCCTCTCTGCCTCCTTCTTTCCACTCCTCTCCTCTTTTGACCTCACCCTCTCACCTTCCCCCCTACTCACAAGGCAGGCAATACGCTCGACCTCATCTTTACTAGATGCTGTTCTTCCACTAACCTCATTGCAACTCCCTCCGAGTCTCCGACCACTACCTTGTATCCTTTTCCCTCTCGCTCTCATCCAACACTTCCCACACTGCCCCTACTCGGATGGTATCTCTCCTCTTCCATCCTATCATCTCTTCCCTCTGCTCATACCTTCTCCAACCTATCTCCTGATTCTGCCTCCTCAACCCTCCTCTCTTCACTTTCTGCATCCTTTGACTCTCTATGTCCCCTATCCTCCAGGCCGGCTCGGTCCTCCCCTCCCGCTCCGTGGCTCGACGACTCATTGCGAGCTCACAGAACAGTGCTCCGGGCAGCCGAGCGGAAATGGAGGAAAACTCGCCTCCCCTGCGGACCTGGCATCCTTTCACTCCCTCCTCTCTACATTTTCCTCCTCTGTCTCTGCTGCTAAAGCCACTTTCTACCACTCTAAATTCCAAGCATCTGCCTCTAACCCTAGGAAGCTCTTTGCCACCTCCTCCCTCCTGAATCCTCCTCCCCCTCCCCCCCCCTCCCTCTCTGCAGATGACTTCGTCAACCATTTTGAAAAGAAGGTCGACGACATCCGATCCTCGTTTGCTAAGTCAAACGACACCGCTGGTTCTGCTCACACTGCCCTACCCTGTGCTCTGACCTCTTTCTCCCCTCTCTCTCCAGATGAAATCTCGCTTCTTGTGACGGCCGGCCGCCCAACAACCTGCCCGCTTGACCCTATCCCCTCCTCTCTTCTCCAGACCATTTCCGGAGACCTTCTCCCTTACCTCACCTCGCTCATCAACTCATCCCTGACCGCTGGCTACGTCCCTTCCGTCTTCAAGAGAGCGAGAGTTGCACCCCTTCTGAAAAAACCTACACTCGATCCCTCCGATGTCAACAACTACAGACCAGTATCCCTTCTTTCTTTTCTCTCCAAAACTCTTGAACGTGCCGTCCTTGGCCAGCTCTCCCGCTATCTCTCTCAGAATGACCTTCTTGATCCAAATCAGTCAGGTTTCAAGACTAGTCATTCAACTGAGACTGCTCTTCTCTGTATCACGGAGGTGCTCCGCACTGCTAAAGCTAACTCTCTCTCCTCTGCTCTCATCCTTCTAGACCTATCGGCTGCCTTCGATACTGTGAACCATCAGATCCTCCTCTCCACCCTCTCCGAGTTGGGCATCTCCTGCGCGGCCCACGCTTGGATTGCGTCCTACCTGACAGGTCGCTCCTACCAGGTGGTGTGGCGAGAATCTGTCTCCTCGCCACGCGCTCTCACCACTGGTGTCCCTCAGGGCTCTGTTCTAGGCCCTCTCCTATTCTCGCTATACACCAAGTCACTTGGCTCTGTCATAACCTCACATGGTCTCTCCTATCATTGCTATGCAGACGACACACAATTAATCTTCTCCTTTCCCCCTTCTGATGACCAGGTGGCGAATCGCATCTCTGCATGTCTGGCAGACATATCAGTGTGGATGACGGATCACCACCTCAAGCTGAACCTCGGCAAGTTGGAGCTGCTCTTCCTCCCGGGGAAGGACTGCCCGTTCCATGATCTCGCCATCACGGTTGACAACTCCATTGTGTCCTCCTCCCAGAGCGCTAAGAACCTTGGCGTGATCCTGGACAACACCCTGTCGTTCTCAACTAACATCAAGGCGGTGGCCCGTTCCTGTAGGTTCATGCTCTACAACATCCGCAGAGTACGACCCTGCCTCACACAGGAAGCGGCGCAAGTCCTAATCCAGGCACTTGTCATCTCCCGTCTGGATTACTGCAACTCGCTGTTGGCTGGGCTCCCTGCCTGTGCCATTAAACCCCTACAACACATCCAGAACGCCGCAGCCCGTCTGGTGTTCAACCTTCCCAAGTTCTCTCACGTCACCCCGCTCCTCCGCTCTCTCCACTGGCTTCCAGTTGAAGCTCGCATCCGCTACAAGACCATGGTGCTTGCCTACGGAGCTGTGAGGGGAACGGCACCGCAGTACCTCCAGGCTCTGATCAGGCCCTACACCCAAACAAGGGCACTGCGTTCATCCACCTCTGGCCTGCTCGCCTCCCTACCACTGAGGAAGTACAGTTCCCGCTCAGCCCAGTCAAAACTGTTCGCTGCTCTGGCCCCCAATGGTGGAACAAACTCCCTCACGACGCCAGGACAGCGGAGTCAATCACCACCTTCCGGAGACACCTGAAATCCCACCTCTTCAAGGAATACCTAGGATAGGATAAAGTAATCCTTCTCACCCCCCCTTAAATGATTTAGATGCACTATTGTAAAGTGGCTGTTCCACTGGATGTCAGAAGGTGAATTCACCAATTTGTAAGTCGCTCTGGATAAGAGCGTCTGCTAAATGACTTAAATGTAAAATGTAAATGTAATTCTATAACGAAACAAATGAATGTCACTCTGAACTACCCACTATAACCACGACAGAGAAAGTGAGGGAGAGAGAGACGGACAATTCTACAAAAGAAAGGAACTTTTCACCAGCGATCAAGACGACACACTGAGCGTAAATATATATATTGATTGCAATTGTTCCCGAATGAGTGAGCGTTCATGTGCAAAGGATTAGCATTTCAATTGTTATAATTATCACTTTGTGGTGACTTCTTAGTCGACCCCCACTTCCCCTTTTATCTAACAAGCTGCCATGCCGGTTTATCCCACTAGGGCACATTCTCATTTCATGTAACCACATTTACCTTGTTTGTTTGTTTATGCATTTCTGTGAATTACTTAGTTAGTAATAAATAAATGATTTAAGACAATTGATGTATGGATGACTCATAGTGAAGACTGGGTTCGTGCAATTTACGACGTTTGGAATGAGACTAAAGTGAGGTAAAGTAAATAATTAATTTATTTGAAGACTAATTGATCAGATAAAATATATAAAAAGTTATTTTAGGAAATGTTAACTTCGTAATCTGAATATTTTTCCTTGGTCACCCGACTTCCTAGTTAACTTTTGCGACTAGCAACCCCGGATCCGGGAGCGTAATCATAGCCTCAAACGAATTAGCATAACGCAGCGAACATAAATACCCCTAGAAAATATAGAAAGGTTTTGAAAATTGTCCTATTCATGAAAATCGCAAATTAAATATATTGAAACACAAGCTTCGCCTTTTGTTAATTACACTGTCATCTCAGATTTTCAAAATATGCGTTACAGCCAACGCTAGACAAGCATTTGTGTAAGTTTATCATGGCATAATGCTATGCTTGGCTCTGCTGGCAGCAGGCAACATTTTCACGAAAATAAGAAAAGCAATCAAATTAAATAATTTACCTTTGAAGAACTTCAGATGTTTTCACTCAGGAGACTCCCAGTTAGATAGCAAATGTTCTTTTTTTCCAAAAATATTATTTTTGTAGGCGAAATAGCTCCTGTTTGTTCATCATGCTTGGCTGAGAAATCGACCGGAAAATGCTACCACTACAACTCCGAACTTTTTTTCCAAATTAGCACCATAATATCGACAGAAACACGGCAAACGTTGTTTAGGATCAATCCTCAAGGTGTTTTTAACATATATATTCGATAATATATCTGGCGAGGCAATTGGTTTCTCATAAGAAGCAATTGGAAAAATGGCTACCTCAGTATTTTACGCAAGATTTTCTGCGGGAGACACCTTGCTGAATATGGTCCCTTACGGCTATTCTTCAACAGAAATGCGTAAAAATACGTCACAATGCTGTAGACACCTGTAGACACATTGGGGAATACGTAGAAAATGTAAGCTCATTCGTAGCTCATTCACAGCCATATAAGGAGTCATTGGCATGAGGCGGTTTCAAAAATGCGGCACTTCCTGATTGGATTTTTATCTGGGTTTCGCGTGTAACATCAGTTCTGTTGCACTCACAGACACTATCTTTGCAGTTTTGGAAACGTCAGAGTGTTTTCTATCCAAAGCTGTCAATTATATGCATAGTCGAGCATCTTTTCATGACAAAATATATTGTTTAAAACGGGAATGTTTTTCATCCAAAAATTTAAATATCGCCCCTAGTCGCAACAAGTTTTAATCAGTTAATCGCGTAATACTAATTACAGAGAATCTTTGATAAAACCTGTCTTCAGTTTAATGATAGTAAAGACACGACACCTGGCTCGCAATCGGCATTCCAATTCATCCCAAAGGTTTTCAATGGGTTTGAGGTCAGGGCTCTCTGCAGGCCAGTCAAGTTCTTCTACACCGATCTCGACAAACCATTTCTGTATGTACCTCGCTTTGTGCACGGGGGCATTGTCATGCTGAAACAGGAAAGGGCCTTCCCTAAACTTTTGCCACAAAGTTTGAAGCACAGAATTGTCTAGAATGTCATTGTATGCTGTAGCGTTAAGATTTCCCTTCACTGGAACTAAGGGGCCAAGCCCGAACCATGAAAAACAGCCCCAGACAATTATTCCTCCTCCACCAAATTTTACAGTGGCTATGCATTGGGGCAGGACTCTGCTCCAGAGTCCAATGATGGCAAGCTTTACACCCCTCCAGCTGACGCTTGGCATTGAGTATGGTGATCTTAGGCTTGTGTGCGGCTGCTCGGCCGTGGAAACCCATTTCATTAAGTTCCTGACAAACGGTTCTTGTTCTGAAGCTGCTTCCAGAGGTAGTTTGGAGCTCGATAGTGTTGCAACCGAGGACAGACGATTTGTACACGCTTCAGCACTCAACGGTCCCGTTCTGTGGGCTTGTGTGGCCTACCACTTGGCGGCTAAGCCATTGTTACTCCTTGACGTTTCCACTTCCCAATAACAGCATTTACAATTGACCGGGGCAGCTCTAACAGGGCAGAAATTTGACAAACTGACTTGTTGGAAAGGTGGCATCCAATGACAGTGCCACATTGAAAGTCACTGAGCTCTTCAGTAAGGCCATTCTACTGAGTATGGAGATTGCATGGCTATGTGCTCGATTTTATACACCTGTCAGCATGGGTGTGGCTGAAATAGACAAATCCACTAATTTGAAGGGGTGTCCACATACTTTGTATATATGGTGTACCAACCTGCCCATGGCGCGGCCATATGCCAACATCATGAACATCAGCGGGGAGGTGACAGATGGGCCGTCCCTCCTCCCCTGTCATTGGTGGTCTGCCAGGATGTCCCGCCCACCAGGGGAAGTCCTGAGGGGAAAGGATGGTGGTTGTAGTTGATTAATGGCCTAATTATTACCAGTAAACACTACTAGAGAGAAGGAGACAAAGAAAGCGCAAATAGGGAGGGAGGGAGGGAGGGAGGGAGGGAGGGAGGGAGGAGGGAGGGAGGGAGGGAGGGAGGGAGGGAGGGAGGGAGGGAGGGAGGGAGGGAGGGAGGGAGGGAGTTTGTGTGAGAGAGAAAGAGCGCGAGAGAGAGAGAGAGAGGGTGATTGGAAGAGAGAGAAGAGAGAGAGAGAAATGAAAGGGGGAGGGGAAGAGAGATAGATTGCCTCATGAACCAAACTTCACAGTACACTGAATCAACAGACTGACTGAGTATGAGTTTGTGAGCATATCTGGATGGAACTGTGAAGTTGCTCTGGAACTGTGAGTTCTTGGAACTAAAATGTTGACAACATTCAATAGTGTGGGGCCCCCGGTGATATGTCTGGGGAAAGCCACTGTTTGGGGCGTCAGTCACGCCTCACAATCGGCATTGTTGGCGGCAGCAAGCAAGACTGCAGGGCTACGGCAACACCTGAGGCCACCCAGCCTCGTTAGGCTGCAACGCACCTTGAAAATGTAAGGCGCTGCTCTGGATCAGTAGGGAAAGCTCCTGGCTGGACGCCAGAGGCTGAGCACTACAGACATTTGTTTGAAGCCCCTGGACATTGAGTTCACCACAGGAAGCTGTAAGCGGAGGTTAGGAGCAGTCTAACTCTAGACTCAGTTAAGGAGATTGGGAGTGTTTTGTTTTCAGTTACAGTTTGAGAGCTTGGTGAACCTTTTATTTTGAATACATATGCCAGCCGAGCCTGGTTTAAACTGTGCCCATGTGTTGGACTTCTTTCATTGGTCCTGGTCGTTGTCATCCTACCAGCCAAGTCCAGTGAAGTATCTATTGTACTGTTTGCCCATTCACCAAGACTCCCACCGTCACTTAGCACAGATCTCAGAACAGAGAGAATGACTGAAGGGTATGGAGCGAAGCCATATCCCCACTGCATTACAAACAGTGATTAGTCCTTCATGACAATATGCTAATCATACTCCAAAACGCTTTCTATTGTGTCCCTCACACCTCTAAACTGCTCATTGTAGTTCATTGTACCCTTGTGATCAAAATGATACTTCACTCATTTCATTGAACATGAGAAAAAGAATGTTAGGCCTGAAATGTGCTGCCATATGAAAAAACATCAGAAACACCATGTTTAAGGTAAAGTTTGCCTCAGATGTTGGCAGAGTAAAGTACAACAGAGTAAATCACCGTCCGAAATAGAAATGTTTCTGCATATGTGTCCAGAATCACCTTTATCAGAATCAGAACTACCTTTATCAGAATCAGAATCACCATTATCAGAATCAGAATCACCTTTATCAGAATCAGAACTAGCTTTATCAGAATCAGAATCACCATTATCAGAATCAGAATCACCTTTATCAGAATCAGAATCACCATTATCAGAATCAGAATCACCTTTATCAGAATCAGAACTAGCTTTATCAGAATCAGAATCACCATTATCAGAATCAGAATCACCTTTATCAGAATCAGAACTACCTTTATCAGAATCAGAACTAGCTTTATCAGAATCAGAATCACCTTTTTCAGAATCAGAATCACCTTTTTCAGAATCAGAATCACCATTATCAGAATCAGAATCACCTTTATCAGAATCAGAACTAGCTTTATCAGAATCAGAATCACCTTTATCAGAACCAGAACTACCTTTATCAGAATCAGAATCACCTTTTTCAGAATCAGAATCACCATTATCAGAATCAGAATCACCTTTATCAGAATCAGAACTAGCTTTATCAGAATCAGAATCACCTTTATCAGAATCAGAATCACCTTTATCAGAATCAGAATCATCTTTATCAAATGGATTGGCCATTAACACATGGAATGGATTTGATACAATTCCACTCAGTGAAATGATGCTGAGAGCAATAGACCAATGTACAGACCCTTTTGAGTGGTACTTCTCTTCCAGTGTTAACCCCACCCCATGGCATCTTAGAGAGCATGGCATTGGCTAAGACGGGTGTTTCAACTTCTTACCTTCGCATTGTCCTCTAGAAGTGGTCTCAGCGGGCTGTAGGACCCTCCAAGACCACACAGTGAGCCAAGATGACACAGTGAGCCAAGATCACACAGTGAGCCAAGACCACACTGTGAGCCAAGACCATACAGTGAGCCAAGATCACACCGTGAGCCAAGACCACACAGTGAGCCAAGACCACACAGTGAGCCAAGACCACACAGTGAGCCAAGACCACACAGTGAGCCAATATCACACAGTGAGCCAATATCACACAGTGAGCCAAGACCACACCGTGAGCCAAGACCGCACCGTGAGCCAAGATGACACAGTGAGCCAAGATCACACAGTGAGCCAAGATGACACAGTGAGCCAAGATCACACAGTGAGCCAAGACCGCACTGTGAGCCAAGACCACACAGTGAGCCAAGATGACACAGTGAGCCAAAATCACACAGTGAGCCAAGACCACACAGTGAGCCAAGATCACACAGTGAGCCAAGACCACACAGTGAGCCAAGATCACACAGTGAGCCAAGACCACACAGTGAGCCAAGATGACACAGTGAGCCAAGATCACACAGTGAGCCAAGACCACCCCGTGAACCAAGACCACACCGTGAGCCAAGACCACACAGTGAGCCAAGAACACACAGTGAGCCAAGACCACACAGTGAGCCATGACCACACAGTGAGCCAAGACATCCCAATGCATACATACATACTGTTAACTGTCTTAAAGCCTACAGTCTTCCCAACAACAAATGCAGTCTGTTGATGATAATGGAATGTATGTTTCTCTGCTGCATTTAACTTAGGGTTTCCAACTCACTACCAAATAAGGGCCAAAGGAGGCGTGCCAGTGCACGGTGCCAGTGCACGGTGCCAAGGCGGTGTGGGTATGGTGTTGTGTGAATCACCTTTAACAGAATCAGAATCACCTTTATCAGAATCAGAACTACCTTTATCAGAATCAGAATCACCTTTATCAGAATCAGAACTACCTTTATCAGAATCAGAATCACCTTTATCAGAATCAGAATCACCTTTATCAGAACCAGAACTACCTTTATCAGAATCAGAATCACCTTTATCAGAACCAGAACTACCTTTTTCAGAATCAGAATCACAATCAGAATCACCTTTATCAGAACCAGAACTACCTTTATCAGAATCAGAATCACCTTTTTCAGAATCAGAATCACCTTTTTCAGAATCAGAATCACCTTTATCAGAATCAGAATCACCTTTATCAGAACCAGAATCACCTTTTTCAGAATCAGAATCACCTTTATCAGAATCAAAACTACCTTTATCTATATTCATATTCTAATTCAATTGAAAAGGCAAAACATTTGAATATTCTATTTAGTCTATATCTTTACTAAAACTGTATCATTATGTAAACTTATGTGAATAAACCTCAAAATAAATGATCAAAGAAAACACAATTTGGACCTTTACAGCAACAACAAAAAACTTCTCAAATGCAAAAGAGGGGCATGAGTCACTCACCAATTCTACTTATCTTGTGCTGCTCTGCACTGATTCAAGCAGTCCTTTCTCCTCTTACATAGCCAGAGAGCCGTCATTACATGACAAGTCACAGTTCACAGATATTTGAAGTTCATTTTTGATCAGCTCTGTGCAACATCGGTTTCTTGAGTCTGACCATTTAATGGTCATCAGACAGAATCCTCTCTACAAAGGCATTTGAGCCTGGCACACTGAGGACAAATGAGACAATCCTGAACATGTTGATCAAGTTGTCTTTCCCTAGGTTTTGGAACACTGCCTCCCACTTCTCATTGGTGGATTTTGTGGCACCCTGTCTGTCTTTGTGTACTTCCTCCCGACACAACACTCCTCATAGAGTTGGTCCATACTGACTGTCTGTCATGTTGAGGGCAACCACCACCTGCTCCAGGTCAGTGAAGGAGAGCTCCTCATAGAGTTGGTCCATACTGACTGTCTGTCATGTTGAGGGCAACCACCACCTGCTCCAGGTCAGTGAAGGAGAGCTCCTCATAGAGTTGGTCCATACTGACTGTCTGTCATTTTGAGGGCAACCACCACCTGCTCCAGGTCAGTGAAGGAGAGCTCCTCATAGAGTTGGTCCATACTGACTGTCTGTCATTTTGAGGGCAACCACCACCTGCTCCAGGTCAGTGAAGGAGAGCTCCTCATAGAGTTGGTCCATACTGACTGTCTGTCATTTTGAGGGCAACCACCACCTGCTCCAGGTCAGTGAAGAAGAGCTCCTCATAGAGTTGGTCCATACTGACTGTCTGTCATTTTGAGGGCAACCACCACCTGCTCCAGGTCAGTGAAGGAGAGCTCCTCATAGAGTTGGTCCATACTGACTGTCTGTCATTTTGAGGGCAACCACCACCTGCTCCAGGTCAGTGAAGGAGAGCTCCTCATAGAGTTGGTCCATACTGACTGTCTGTCATTTTGAGGGCAACCACCACCTGCTCCAGGTCAGTGAAGAAGAGCTCCTCATAGAGTTGGTCCATACTGACTGTCTGTCATTTTGAGGGCAACCACCACCTGCTCCAGGTCAGTGAAGGAGAGCTCCTCATAGAGTTGGTCCATACTGACCGTCTCGGTCATTTTGAGGGCAACCACCACCTGCTCCAGGTCAGTGAAGGAGAGCTCCTCATAGAGTTGGTCCATACTGACTGTCTGTCATGTTGAGGGCAACCACCACCTGCTCCAGGTCAGTGAAGGAGAGCTCCTCATAGAGTTGGTCCATACTGACTGTCTGTCATGTTGAGGGCAACCACCACCTGCTCCAGGTCAGTGAAGGAGAGCTCCTCATAGAGTTGGTCCATACTGACTGTCTCGGTCATTTTGAGGGCAACCACCACCTGCTCCAGGTCAGTGAAGGAGAGCTCCTCATAGAGTTGGTCCATACTGACTGTCTCGGTCATTTTGAGGGCAACCACCACCTGCTCCAGGTCAGTGAAGGAGAGCTCCTCATAGAGTTGGTCCATACTGACTGTCTCGGTCATTTTGAGGGCAACCACCTGCTCCAGGTCAGTGAAGGAGAGCTCCTCATAGAGGTCGACCGGTTTCACCATTACATTTTCTGGTGAGAAATCAAAACACCTGTCAATGTATGTAATGACAGTGTCATAGAACTTCCTGTTGCTGCTTGGACCTTTGTGCTGACAATTGCTTGTCCATCAGCTTGGTCTGGTATCCAAAAACATCAGCTTCTTGAAGAATCTTAATGTTGAACTTTTGGACTTCCTCCTTAACATCTGTGATGCAGAGCTTTGTTTCCTCCAGCTGTTTTACAAGTTGGTCAAAAACACACCCAGGTTGTGGAAAGAGAACAAAATCTCAGCAGCTTCCATTTTTTCTCCATACTCAAAAATACTCTTCAGTGCCACAGGACAGGTCTCTCCAAGGAACCTGAAGTTTGATGTAAGAGCTGGACAGGTCTCCCCAAGGGACCTGAAGTTTGATGTAAGAGCAGGACAGGTCTCTCCAAGGGACCTGAAGTTTGATGTAAGAGCTGGACAGGTCTCCCCAAGGGACCTGAAGTTTGATGTAAGAGCTGGACAGGTCTCTCCAAGGGACCTGAAGTTTGATGTAAGAGCAGGACAGGTCTCTCCAAGGGACCTGAAGTTTGATGTAAGAGCAGGACAGGTCTCTCCAAGGGACCTGAAGTTTGATGTAAGAACTGGACAGGTCTCTCCAAGGGACCTGAAGTTTGATGTAAGAACTGGACAGGTCTCTCCAAGGGACCTGAAGTTTGATGTAAGAGCTGGACAGGTCTCTCCAAGGGACCTGAAGTTTGATGTAAGAGCAGGACAGGTCTCTCCAAGGGACCTGAAGTTTGATATAAGAGCTGGACAGGTCTCTCCAAGGGACCTCAAGTTTGATGTAAGAGCTGGACAGGTCTCTCCAAGGGACCTGAAGTTTGATGTAAGAGCAGGACAGGTCTCTCCAAGGGACCTGAAGTTTGATGTAAGAGCTGGACAGGTCTTTCCAAGGGACCTGAAGTTTGATGTAAGAGCTGGACAGGTCTCTCCAAGGGACCTGAAGTTTGATGTAAGAGCTGGACAGGTCTCTCCAAGGGACCTGAAGTTTGATGTAAGAGCAGGACAGGTCTCTCCAAGGGACCTGAAGTTTGATGTAAGAGCTGGACAGGTCTCTCCAAGGGACCTGAAGTTTGATGTAAGAGCTGGACAGGTCTCTCCAAGGGACCTGAAGTTTGATGTAAGAGCAGGACAGGTCTTTCCAAGGGACCTGAAGTTTGATGTAAGAGCAGGACAGGTCTCTCCAAGGGACCTGAAGTTTGATGTAAGAGCAGGACAGGTCTCTCCAAGGGACCTGAAGTTTGATGCAAGAGCAGGACAGGTCTCTCCAAGGGACCTGAAGTTTGATGTAAGAGCTGGACAGGTCTCTCCAAGGGACCTGAAGTTTGATGTAAGAGCTGGACAGGTCTCTCCAAGGGACCTGAAGTTTGATGTAAGAGCAGGACAGGTCTCTCCAAGGGACCTGAAGTTTGATGTAAGAGCTGGACAGGTCTCTCCAAGGGACCTGAAGTTTGATGTAAGAGCAGGACAGGTCTCTCCAAGGGACCTGAAGTTTGATGTAAGAGCTGGACAGCTTTGCAGGAGACAATTGACAGCTGGATGAAGAGAGAGCCATCGTGTTCAAACATGTCACAGAATTTCATGCCACTCAATGTCAACAAAGGCAAAAATGCACGCAGTTCTTCTCTTCGGGAAGCAGATACTGATAAGTGGTTGTAGATCTGTAAAACAATTGTCTCAATATCCAGTGACAGCTGATCGCAGGCGTGCTTACAGGCATTATGAGCTATGTGAGCTGGGCAATTAGCTTTCAGAATGCGATTGTTGGCACTGCTCAATAACTGGTAAACAGAGAGGTGTTTTCCAATTCTGTCAGTTTCCTCGGTAGACGTCATGTAGAATGCACCGACATCGCTAGCACCTTTAGCTAGCGTGGCCTTGTGCATTTCTGTGGATGCATGCTGAGTTAGGTCCTTCTCCCCTCTATGGCCAGGTGAGAATTCCTGACGCATAGAGGACAGAAAGCTTTGGTTGAGTCACCACTGACCAGCTCTACAACGTCTGTTTGGCTTCACATTGTTTGTTGGAGCTTCACAGGCTCTTCTTTTTTGCAGGTTTATCCATATTTCCTTGTTCTGCCAAACCAACCAAACAATAACACAAATGACTTTGCAGGAATTGGTGCGTTTACGTTATACTGTGATTGGATGAATATACGGGACAGGGAGGTCCCGTATGGGACAAACCAATTTAGCCCAATATAAGGGACATCCTGGCTCATACAGGACAGATGGCAACCCTAATTTAACTGTTGAAATAAACATTCACATGCAACCATTTTGTACAAACATTGAAATGTTGGCTCATGACACTGAATGGGAATTTTCATGTTGTTGGTGTTAGTGTCTTCTGTCTTTAGTGTTGCAGCAAAGATCCTATCAATATGTATCTTGTGGGATTGAGGGCCGTTTCAACCATCCTGGAAAGTATTGCTGTTAACCTGAGCAGTAAAAACTCTGACATTCTCTTTCAAAGTAAGTCCCTCCACCACCATCGCTGTAGTAAGTGTACAAGATGGGACTCTGTTTTCATTGGTCCTGTCATGGCAACCTTGTAACAGAGGCCTGCTTCATAATTGGATTCTGGTGTTGGGGACAATGAGCTCAACTCCCATGGCAAAGCACAGGAAACAAAGGAAAGACCAACGCTTGACCTTTTTGTGCTTCACAGGAACAGTGAGATGGCTTCCTCTGTCGGTAGAAATAAGTCATTATTGTTACTCAAGTGTGAATGTGTGATACCAGATGTCATCCACCATGGAAGAAGGACATATTTGGAACAATAGCACATAGTACATTGAGGTGACAGCGATGACAGGCGATAAGATAACTGACGCACGGTTAAACAACAAGTTAAGAGAAGAACATGAGATATTTTGGTAACACTTTACTTGACACCCAGCAACATAGCAAGCTATGACATGGTCATAACCATGTCATAATATGTCATAACAGCTGACATAACTTGTCATAACCCGTTAGAATTAGTGGAATTTCTTTCTTCTTAATGAGTTTGAGCCAATCAGTTGTGTCGTGACAAGGTAGATGTGGTATACAGAAGATAGCCCTGTTTGGTAAAAGACCAAGTCCATATTATGGAAAGAACAGCTCAAATAAGGAAATAGAAATGACAGTCCATCATTACTTTAAGACATGAAGGTCAGTCAATTCGGGGAAAAATAACTTTGAATATATGGGTCATGACAGTATTTTGACCATATTGGTACAGATGCTAATGAATAACTCTCTTTCAGACATGGAGATGTCATTCATAAACAAATAGAGATGTAGGATCTTAATTTGAGCCAGTTTGCTACAGCAGGAAAATAATACATGTGAATCATTATGTGGATTATAATTAATGGACCTTATTGTAGGGGTTGATACATTTTTTGTAAGGAAAAATCTAGTTTTAAATTTCAAAGTGGAAATGACAAACTTCGGAAGCCTTTTTAAACCTCAAATACACTACAAGTTTTCCATTTGTGTTGCAGGAAAGTTCTCTTGAAACATGGTGATCAAATTAAGATCCTACAGTATGTCACGGTCGTCCTCCTCTTCATCTGAAGAAGAGGCGAGAAGGATCGGAGGACCAAAATGCGGCGTGATATGTGTTCATGTTGAATGTTTTAATTAAAGAAAGAACTGAACACAGAAACACTATACAAAAACAGTAAACAAAATAACAACCGTGAAGCTAATGCGAGCCGCACTGAACCAAGCCATCAACATAGACAATCACCCACAAACAAACAGTGCAACCCAGGCTACCTAAGTATGATTCTCAATCAGAGACAACTAATGACACCTGCCTCTGATTGAGAACCATACTAGGCCGAAACATAGAAATCCCAAATCATAGAAAATCAAACATAGACTGCCCACCCAACTCACGCCCTGACCATACTAAATAAATACAAAAACAAAGGAAATAAAGGTCAGAACGTGACATCCTACATCTGTATCTTATGGGCTGATCACATTCTGTTCTTGTTGCTAACAAACCATCTGTAATCATTGACACTGACATAAACAAGTTATTGTGTTCATGGAGCCTGCATTTTGTTTGGACTTGCCAATTACAGAGCTCTCTAAAACAACCCTTTACTCTGTCCTACACCTCTTTCTTTAACACTGAAATGTGTACAGTGCTTCTGTTGCTTTGTGGACCAATGGGAGCCTTAAAAGATGTTATCCACTGCAGATCACACTTATTCCTCAGTGTTCAAGGCCAAGAGAAAGGACTGGGATGTACTGGATTAGTAAGTCTTTATGAGGACTTGTCGTCAGGAACGTGTTGTAACAAATCCATGTATGCTACAACCCACTGGGGAAAAACTGTTTTCACGTCATTTCAACAACAACTAAATGTATGTGAGAATGTAGAATCAACATGGAAAATTGGTTTTGCAAAACGTCCTCAATTTAAAGGAATTAAGGGATTTCCTTATTTTTTTGACCCAACGTTTAACCTAAATCCAATGTCACGGTGAAATGTTTTGTTGATTTCACATTGAATTCACGTCAGTTGACAACTAAACCAAAATCAAATAAAAAATAGACGTTGATCTGACGTCTGTGCCCAGTGGGAATACAGTAGCTGAATATACACTTGTTGTTGTGAAAGGTCTGTCAGACTAAGCAGTATGTAGACTAGGTTTCTACCAACAAGCCTGCTCTGAACACGCTGAACAAAACGCTTTACAGAAATTAAAGAACAACAACAACTTTGCTGATGAAGAGCGGTCGCACCTGAGACCCCTCTTCCTTTACCTTTACCTCTACCTCTGATAATGATGGCATGACGAATAAAGAAACGTCTCCAATCCCCATATCCCTCGCCTCTCCTCGCCCTCGCCTCTCCTCGCCCTCGCCTCTCCTCTCCTCGCCCTCGCCTCTCCTCGCCCTCGCCTCTCCTCGCCCTCGCCTCCTCTCCTCGCCCTCGCCTCTCCTCGCCCTCGCCTCTCCTCGCCCTCGCCTCTCCTCGCTCTCCTCGCCTCTCCTCGCCTCGCCTCTCCTCGCCTCTCCTCTCCCTCGCCTCTCTCGCCTCTCCTCCCTCGCCTCTCCTCGCCTCTCCTCCGCCTCTCCTCGCCCTCTCCTCGCCTCTCCTCTCCCTTCTCCTCGCCCTCGCCTCTCCTCGCCTCTCCTCCCTTGCCTCTCCTCTCCCTTGCCTCTCCTCGCCTCTCCTCTCCTCCTTGCCTCTCCTCTCCCTTGCCTCTCCTCGCCTCGCCTCTCCTCGCCTCTCCTCGCCTCTCGCCTCTCCTCGCCCTCGCCTCTCCTCGCATCCCTCGCCCTTCCTCTCGCTCTCCTTGCCTCTCCTCGCCCTTCTCCTCGCATCTCCTCGCCCTCGCCTCTCCTCGCCTCGCCTCCTCGCCCTCGCCTCTCCTCCTCCTCGCCTCGCCTCCGCTCCTCGCCTCTCCTTCGCCCTCTCCTCTCTCGCCTCTCCCTCGCCTCTCCTCTCCTCCTCCTCTCTCCTCTCCTCTCCTGCCTCCTCTCTCTCGCCTCTCCTCGCCCTCTCCTCTCCTCTCCCTTGCCTCTCCTCGCCTCGCCTCTCCTCGCCTCTCTCCCGCCCTCGACCCTCCTCTCCTCGCCTCTCCTCGCCTCTCCCTCGCCTCTCCTCGCCTCTCCCCGCCCTCGCCTCTCCTCTCCCTCGCCTCTCCTCTCCCTCGCCTCTCCTCGCCCTCGCCTCTCCTCGCCCTCGCCTCTCCTCCCCTCGCCTCTCCTCGCCTCTCCTCTCCCTTGCCTCTCCTCGCCTCTCCTCTCCTCGCCCCTCGCCTCTCCTCGCCCTCGCCTCTCCTCGCCTCTCCTCTCCCTTGCCTCTCCTCGCCCTCGCCTCTCCTCGCCTCTCCTCGCCCTCGCCTCTCCTCGCCTCTCCTCGCCTCGCCTCTCCTCGCCTCTCCTCGCCTCGCCTCTCCTCGCCTCTCCTCTCCCTTGCCTCTCCTCGCCCTCGCCTCTCCTCGCCTCTCCCCGCCCTCGCCTCTCCTCTCCCTCGCCTCTCCTCTCCCTCGCCTCTCCTCGCCCTCGCCTCTCCTCGCTCTAACCTTATTGTCTGCCACTTCCAGACCGAGCTCTTCAGAGCGACGCTCGTACAAATCAGATTTGAGTCACAGTATATGGCCGTTCCACACCTCCTGCACAACAGGCTAGGAAAGAAAGGGTCTCTTCAAACACACACACAGCAACGGGTTGTTAATATTGAAAGGATAAACTGTTAAATAAGTTGTATGATATTTAGATCATCGGCACCCTCTGGGCACACGCTGATTGAATCAACGTTCTTTACATGTCATTTTAATGAACTTACATTGAACCAATGTGGAATAGATGTTGAATTGATGTCTGTGCCCAGTGGGTGTTGTAGAAGAGTAAATGCAATGAAATCGGCCAAGGCCGTTTCAACTAGAAGAGCATAGTGTAGTATAGTATGGATTTTAGATTAGAATACAATGATGGCTCAGGTGATCTTTATGGAAAACGCTTTTTATATCGTTATTGAAGGTCACACATCCGGTACATTGACCTTGTACATCTGTTTTGAATTACTACATAATACCACATATTACTGCACCCTGAAAATCTAAATTAATTAGAGAAATATTGATCTGGATAGCCTGTTACAGAGTTATGACCTAACTACAGTAGATTTAGTGAAGGGACATCAGACTCAGCTCAACGTTGCCCTGTCAGTCACAGTGTACTCACAGTGTACTCACAGTGCGCAGATGAGCTGACCTGTAGATTGCTGCTTTCAGTGATAAGTAGCTGTCTGTTGTGGCGCTCCACTTCTTGTTTAATAAATATCTTTTGAATATAAGTTGTCTGTCTGTCTGTCTGTCTGTCTGTCTGTCTGGTTACTAGTCTGAGTCTATAGTACTCTGGACTTGTCTGGTTACTAGTCTGGGTCTATAGTACTCTGGACTTGTCTGGTTACTAGTCTGAGTCTATAGTACTCTGGACTTGTCTGGTTACTAGTCTGGGTCTATAGTACTCTGGACTTGTCTGGTTACTAGTCTGGGTCTATAGTACTCTGGACTTGTCTGGTTACTAGTCTGAGTCTATAGTACTCTGGACTTGTCTGGTTACTAGTCTGGGTCTATAGTACTCTGGACTTGTCTGGTTACTAGTCTGGGTCTATAGTACTCTGAGCTTGTCTGGTTACTAGTCTGGGTCTATAGTACTCTGGACTTGTCTGGTTACTAGTCTGGGTCTATAGTACTCTGGACTTGTCTGGTTACTAGTCTGTCTATAGTACTCTGGACTTGTCTGGTTACTAGTCTGGGTCTATAGTACTCTGGACTTGTCTGGTTACTAGTCTGGGTCTATAGTACTCTGGACTTGTCTCGATATCTGGCCATTCAGCCATACAAACAAAACATGACCCAAATGGGAATTGAGTTACTGCAACTAATACCTTGCAAGGTTCATACTGTTGGCTGGTTTGACAAGACTTTGATCAAGTGGATGTTCTCATTCTGATTGCCACTGACAGCACAGCATGGACTCAGTCCATCGACAGCCTGAAAAGGATGATTGCAGAATGCTGGTAGGGTTACATGATGAGTAACTCGAGATGCAATCTAACTTGTGATTTCCAACTAAGAGTGGATTCCTTATTATTAGGTACATTGGATTGGTTTGATAGGAAGCTTTGAAACTGTAGAAGATGATGAACAGATGAATAATATTCCTCTGTATTTTTCATCTGTATTAAATAACATTTACTCAGCTTCTAAAATGCATTTGGGAGAATTAATTGATAAATCATCAAAAAATGACCTATTTGTTTTATAATTAACTTTCATTTACTTAGACATCAATTTCTTCATAATTATTTCAGGTTTATGTAAAACAGCCCCTGTTTCCCAGAATAAGTAAGAAACTGTCAATACATAAGTCATAACACCAACCAGCTGGCGATAAGAGTCAGCCTGCAGGTGCCGAGGTCCGCCACAAGGAGTCGCTAGAGCGCGATGAGACAAGGAAATCCCGGCCGTCCAAACCCTCCCCTTATCCGGACGATGCTGGGCCAATTGTGCGGCGCCTCATGGGTCTCCCAGTCTCGGCCGGCTGTGACACAGCCTGGGATCTAACCCACATCTGTAGTGGTGCCTCAAGCACTGAGATGCAGTGCCTTAGACACTTGGGAGGCCACCTCATGGATTTAAAAGGAATGGACTGGTGTAAAGGATATGGTGGGAACTCCCTCCAGCCATGCTTGCCCTAATCCAATGCATTTAAATGCATGATGCTGAGTGAATTAGTGCACACTTCTGGGTGAGGGATAGAGCATCAGAAAAGAGCCACAGACAAGGTTATCTAAAGGTGAGTAGTTGGAAATATCATGGTTCCAAACCTCCCTAATCTCTCTCTCTCTCTCTCCTCTCTCTCTCTCTCTCTCTCTATCCCCCTGCTCTCTCTCATCTCTCTCCCCCGCCGCTCTCTCTCCCCCCGCTCTCCCTCTCTTTCCCTCTCTCTCTCTCTCTCTCTCTCTCTCTCTCTCTCCCGCCCGCTCTCTCTCTCCCCCGCTCTCCCTCTCTCTCCCTCTCGCTCTCTCTCTCTCTCTCTCTCTCTCTCTCTCTCTCTCGCTCTCTCTCTCTCTCTCTCCCCCGCTCTCTCTCTCCCCCCTCCCTCTCTCTCTCTCTCTCTCTCTCTCTCTCTCTCCCTCTCTCTCCCTCTCTCTCTCTCTCTCTCCCTCTCTCTCCCTCTCTCTCTCTCCGCTCTCTCTCTCCCCCTCTCTCTCTCCCCCCACTCTCTCTCTCCCTCTCTCTCTCCCCCGCTCTCTCTCCTCCCCCTCTCTCTCTCTCTCCCCCCGCTCTCTCTCTCTCTCTCTCTCTCTCTCTCTCCCCCGCTCTCTCTCTCTCTCACACTCTCTCTCTCCCCCGCTCTCTCTCTCTCTCTCACTCTCTTCCAGTCCCTCATCGAATATCAAATCCACAGTGAACATTCATGAGATCAGCAGGGATTGATTCCGTACCTTTTAAGACCTTAAAACCTTTAATACCAGGAGCCATGTTTAAATATAAATATATCTGACTATAGTATTCTCAGCCGGGTTAATTCCACAAATTCAATTTGAACTAAATTCCCAGTAAATTCCATTTAATGAAATTCAAAATCCAGGTCAGTCTTTCAATCAAGAGAGAATTAAATTATTCTCAATTCCAATGTTAATGCTAATTCCAATGTTAATGCTAATTCCAATGATAAATTCCCCATTCAGTATTATCCACAACAATGCCATAAGGCTTCAGGCTGATCATGACACTGTTCAGACAACCTAGCTACACTGGAAATATAAAAGCACATACTAAGTGCATTAATTCCATTAACTGGGAAATGTACAAATATTGAACTCCAATGCAATTAAATTCCAAATATATATTATTTAAACAATTCCAATTAAAAATGTCCAGTCTAATTCCTATTAATTTCCAATTCCAAAATTTGAGGATTATTGAGAGAGAGAGAGAGAGAGAGAGAGAGAGAGAGAGAGAGAGAGAGAGAGAGAGAGAGAGAGAGAGAGAGAGAGAGAGAGAGAGAGAGCAGAGAGAGAGCAGAAGAGAGAGAGGGAGAGAGAGAGAGAGAGAGCAGAGAGAGAGAGAGAGAAGAGAGAGCAGAGAGAACAGAGAGAACAGAGAGAGAGAGAGAGAGAGAGAGAGAGAGAGAGCTGGCTCAGTCCAGGTCCAACAGCACCACCTGTTGTTCAAAGCCAACCCTTGTTTAACGCCTCAGCTGAAGACACCGTGCACATTACATTGATTTACATTGCACTACAGTGGGCTGTTAATCAGGAATTCATCAAATGATACATTGATGTGAGGAAAATATAGCCTGGAGACATAACAGTAATTCAAATGGATAATCCTTGGAAAAGAAGTGCTAAGAAGGAAGGGCGAGTTATTTTGTGACTGATCCAATGATTCAGCACAGTGCTTCAGGCTTCTATAGGAGACAGAGAACATCATATTGTAGCCATCTTGGCTTGCTTCTGTAGCGGTGTGTGGATAAAATCACAGGGAAGCAGCTTGGGGGAAAAGCCATATTACAACCTGTGTGTTGTGATAATTGTGTTGTTTGCTCTATAACCTGTTAGTCCATATGCCTTGACAACGTGATATTTAGGCCTAAAGGCCGAGACAATAAGACACTGTGGCAGAATACATTCAATCACACCTCTGTTTCATCACAAAACCAGAGTGCAACTCTGTCCGGTGGAGTCCACAAAGCATATTGTATGTAACAGTTAGTTACCTGACATACAGCATGGTCGAGAAAGTTCATGTTTCCCATATGATTTAGAACCAGGGACAGTTACTGCAAGTCGCAAAGAAAACAGGAGCTGCCTCCACTATTCCAGCACCATTTCAACTTTAACATTTCAATATCATCTCATCACCTATTCTTAGTCTAAAGCAGTGATAACTAAAAGATACTAAAAACGATTTTGTCCAATCAGCATAAGCTAAATGTCATGCGGCTGTCCATGGTACTGGTTTGTGTGTGTGTGTGTGTGTGTGTGTGTGTGTGTGTGTGTGTGTGTGTGTGTGTGTGTGTGTGTGTGTGTGTGTGTGTGTGTGTGTGTGTGTGTGTGTGTGTGTGTGTGTGTGTGTGTGTGTGTGTGCGCGTGCAAGTACAAAAAACACGTTGACTCCCCCACTTGTAGAGAAATGCCATCATTCTCTCTTTCATGTTGACGAAACAGTCTATCACTCTGTCATACAGTACACTCTTTTATTTGTTGTTAAGTAAAACCACAAACACACACGCATGTAAACAGTGCCACAAATGCACTGAAACGTATTCAGGTGGCCTTGTTGATTTTTGTGTTTTTTCATGTTTTTCTGTTTTCCTTGTTTTCCACTTTTGTTGATTTTGTTTGTTGTTTGGGGGATGGTCGCTGGGGGATGGTCGCTGGGGATGGGAGGTGGGGGGCTGAGTCTTAGGGGTTCGGAACTATGGGGAGGGTCTCGGATGGTTGAGGGGCAGGGAACTGTCTGGGAAATCTTGGGTGTCCTGGCGGTTGGGAGCTTGGGAGGTGGCCGATAGGTTGCTGGTTCGAGTCCCCGTTTTGAATTGGTGGGAGATCTGTCGACGTGCCCTTGGGCGGGGCGCTTGACCCTGGTTGTTCCTGTGGGTCACTCTGGATGGGAGACTGATAGATGACTGAATGTAATGTAAATGTTGAGTCCATGATCTCCATGATCTCCATGGCTAATTTAGGAAAGGCCGAAGTTAGCTAGCTAGCCACCAGAGGACAATGATACAACGAGACGCAACCATTCTAGTTTTTTTCATTAAATGCCATTTTGTTTCTGATACGATTGGTGTGAAGCCAAATCCAAACTGGCATCTCTTGACACTTTTTTTGGTGTTCCAGGACCATTCTGTGTAATGCAGTCCTTGAGACAGACAGTAAAGGGAGGGAGGAGAGAAGTAGAAGTGAGAGAAATCTTTGACTATGTACAGACTCAGTGAGCATAGCCTTGCTATTGAGAAAGGCCGCCGAAGGCAGAAATAGCTCTCAAGAGAAAACAGTCTATGTGCACACTGCCCACAAAATTAGGTGGAAACTGAGTTGCACTTCCTAACCTCCTGCTAAATGTATGACCATATTAGAGACACATATTTCCCTCAGATTACACAGATCCACAAAGAATTCTGAAGCAAATCCAATTTTGATGAACCTCCATATCTACTGGGTGAAATACCACAGTGTGACATGACAGCAGCAGGATTTGGGACCTGTTGCCTCAAGAAAAGGGCAACCAGTGAAGAACAAACACCATTGTAAATACAACCCATATTTATTTTTATTTATTTTCCCTTTTATATTTTAACTATTTGCACATTGTTACAACACTGTATATAAACATAATATGACATTTGAAATGTCTTTATTCTTTTTTTTTCACTTTTTATTGTTTATTTCGTATTTGTTCATGATCTACCTCACTTGCTTTTTCAATGTAAACATATGTTTCCCATGCCAATGAATCCCCTTGATTTGAATTGAGAGAGAGATGTTCTCAAGAACGATGAAGTGAGAGAGAGAACGAGAGAGAGAGATAATGTCAAAACGAGAGATAGATGTGTAGGACAGACAAACATTTGCTATTTAAGAAGGTCTGGTAGCACACATGTCCTAGGTGACAAAGGTCTGGATGGATATTGTCATTAATCAACATAGTAACTTACCCCACCTCACAAACATGTGACTCCAAACTGTTCACACCCCTCTTATTGGCAGAGACAACATGTTCAGTTTAGAAGCACATTTCACAGTTCTACACATTTTGCATGGGGAAGATGTTGTTTTTTGTTGCTGTTTTAAAACTAATTTCCCGCAATAAATAAATAAAACATGTCTTATGCGTGTTTATATCATCAGAGGTTAAAGCACGTGGGGATAACCCCATTCATAACCCCGTTCTCGGGCCAGTTTATGGGGGGTGTAAGAGGTCTCGGAGGCCTGGTGCACAAAGAAGAGCAATAGCATCATAATGATTTGATCTCATCATTGATCTCATCAAATGAGCACGTCCGCCTCTATTAGACTCTGGCATTGTGGGTAGACTTGCTCTGACTTGTCAGGTGATTAACTCAAATGAACAATTAGGCAGCTGGCTGTCACAATAACGCGCTCTCTCTCTCCCTCTCTCTCTCTCTCTCTCTCTCTCTCTCTCTCTCTCTCTCTCTCTCGATGACGCTCTCGATGACGCTCTCGCTCTCCCCCTCCTCCCTATCTTTTGCTCTCTCCCTCATCTCTCTCTCTCTCTCTCTCTCTCTCTCTCTCTCTCTCTCTCTCTCTCTCTCTCTCTCTCTCGCTCTCTCTCTCTCGATGACGCTCTCGATGACGCTCACGCTCTCCCCCCTCCTCCCCTATCTTTTGCTCTCTCCCTCATCTCTCTCTTTCACTATTTCTCTCTCTCTCTCCCTCTCTCTCTCTCTCTTGATGGCGCTCTCGCTCTCCCCCCTCCTCCCCTCTCTCTTGCTCTCTCCCTCATCTCTCTCTCCCTCTCTCTCCCTCATCTCTCTCTCTCACTCTTTCCCTGTGTTTCTTTCTCTCGCTCTTTACCTCTCCCCCCTCTCTCTCTCTTTCACTCTTTCTGTCTCTCTCTCCCTCTCTCTCCCTCATCTCTCTCTCACTCCTTACCTCTCCCCCCTCTCTCTCTCTTTCACTCTTTCTGTCTCTCTCCCTCTCTCTCCCTCATCTCTCTCTCACTCTTTACCTCTCCCCCTCTCTCTCTTTTCACTCTTTCTGTCTCCCTCTCCCTCTCTCTCCCTCATCTCTCTCTCATCTCTCTCTCTCACTCTTTACCTCTCCCCCCTCTCTCTCTCTTTCACCCTTTCTGTCTCTCTCTCCCTCTCTCTCCCTCATCTCTCTCTCTCTCACTCTTTACCTCTCCCTCCTCTCTCTCTCTTTCACTCTTTCTGTCTCTCTCTCCCTCTCTCTCCCTCATCTCTCTCTCTCACTCTTTACCTCTCCCTCCTCTCTCTCTCTTTCACTCTTTCTGTCTCTCTCTCCCTCTCTCTCCCTCATCTCTCTCTTTGCTCTTTACCTCTCCCCCTCTCTCTCTCTTTCACTCTTTCTTTCTCTCCCTCTCTCTCTCTCTCTCTTGCTCTCTCCCTCATCTCTCTCTCCCTCTCTCTCCCTCATCTCTCTCTCTCACTCTTTCCCTGTGTTTCCTTCTCTCGCTCTTTACCTCTCCCCTCTCTCTCTCTCTTTCACTCCATCTCTCTCTGGAACCGAATAGGTTTGGTTAATTGCTGCTCTGAAGGCACTCCAAATAAATGATCCATTTGTGGTGAAATGTCGGCGGAGGTATTGCCAGCTGGTCTGGGGTGCTGTAGACACCTAATGAATCATTAAACAATAACTATCAACTCTTTGTAATGGGTTTGGTTAATGTGTAGAGCGGCTGTTTTACACTGACTAAATAGCTTGATGACAGTTTTGTTGAAGCTGGTTTTCAGACAATGTTGTACAGAAATATAGGGGACAGTGTGAAATGCATTTGCAGATATTTTGAAAACAAACAGAGCAAAAAATCCTCTATTTAACACATTTTCAACTGACTCCAAATAACTGTTGAAATGTTGATATGTAAGATGTTATGAAGGGGCTATGAATGTTTATGAAGACTTACGAAGCATTATAACCAAATTATAATATCTTATCCCTCTGATGCCCAGTGCAATTTTATCTGAATGTATTCATCCCTTGTCCGACTCCAACCTATCCAGAAACCCTGTGTCTGGTTCAATACGTTTCCACTTCCTGCTTTTCCCCCAATCCTAACTGACCCCCTTCGGGAAGCTTACACCCCATTGGTCACGGTAGTGAGTGACTCAACAACACTAGTCGGCCTCATCAGAATGAACCACTGGTTCCAGCCAGCCACACCTCAGTGAAGTGTGTGTACTCTCTGTCTCTAGGATATCCAGTACAGTGTCTTCTCACTCTGCTCCCTCTTTACACGGCTGAGAGGAGAAGCCCTGAGAGGATATCCTGTATTGGTTCCAGACAGATTAGCCAGCCCTCTCCATGCTTCAGAGAGCAAGCTTCAGGAGCGTGACCAATGCTCAAATAGCAGCCAGAGTAATGCTGTCTAATGGTGACACAAGCGTCGGACTGTTAGCCCTAATGAATACACAATGCATGCTGCCTGCCAACAAGGGTGGAGGGTCGTGACCAGCCTTTCGAAAGGGTGTGTGTGTGTCAGGGTGTGTGTGTGGCAGGGTGTGTGTGTGGCAGGATGTGTGTGTGGCAGGGTGTGTGTGTGGCAGGGTGTGTGTGTGGCAGGGTGTGTGTGTGGCAGGGTGTGTGTCTGGCAGGGTGTGTGTCTGGCAGGGTGTGTGTCTGGCAGGGTGTGTGTCTGGCAGGGTGTGTGTCTGGCAGGGTGTGTGTCTGGCAGGGTGTGCGCATGCCTACGTATGTGCTTGATCGAGAAATCGTGTACGTTCAGAGAAGAGCTTCTTTCATCGGAGAGTTGTACTTTTCCCAACGCTGTCTTGTCTCTCCCTCTCTCACTGTACGGTACTGTGTGGCGGTGTGACAACGCTGTCTTGTCTCTCCCTCTCTCACTGTACGGTACTGTGTGGCGGTGTGACAACGCTGTCTTGTCTCTCCCTCTCTCACTGTACGGTACTGTGTGGCGGTGTGACAACGCTGTCTTGTCTCTCCCTCTCTCACTGTACGGTACTGTGTGGCGGTGTGTGACAACGCTGTCTTGTCTCTCCCTCTCTCACTGTACGGTACTGGGTGTCGGTGTGACAACGCTGTCTTGTCTCTCCCTCTCTCACTGTACGGTACTGTGTGGCGGTGTGACAACGCTGTCTTGTCTCTCCCTCTCTCACTGTACGGTACTGTGTGGCGGTGTGACAACGCTGTCTTGTCTCTCCCTCTCTCACTGTACGGTACTGTGTGGCGGTGTGACAACGCTGTCTTGTCTCTCCCTCTCTCACTGTACGGTACTGTGTGGCGGTGTGTGACAACGCTGACTTCCCTCCCTCTCTGACAACGGGCTGACAACAGGGGAATAAAACATGCAGAGGGTCTTTTCTCTGCTCCCATAGACTGTACTACTGTACTCTGTCGAAGGTGAAATCCATAGGTCCTACTGTACTCTGTCGAAGGTGAAATCCATAGGTCCTCCCTCTCTCACTGTACTCTATCTAAGGTGAAATCCATAGGTCCTACTGTACTCTATCTAAGGTGAAATCAATAGGTCCTACTGTTCTCTGGTGAAATCCATAGGTCCTACTGTACTCTATCTAAGGAGAAATCCATAGTCTTGTCTCTACTGTACTCTATCGAAGGTGAAATCCATAGGTCCTACCATTAACAGGGCATTCAAATGGAACAAACCCTGGTGAACAGCCATAGATTTCACCTTAGAAACTGTGTACAGTAGGACAACGCTGGATTGTCTCTTCCTCTCTCACTAGAGACATTAACCAGTGGTCTGGGAAGCGGGGTGATGACGACAGAGAGAGTTCAGGAAACTGAGATCAGTGAAAGAATGGCCTTGTGTCTCTTCTTCATAGGTTTCTTTCTGATGTTGTTGATGATGATGTTGTTGTTGTTTTTCAGTCTGTCAATGCCACATTGGAGCTCACTAAAGCTAATATCCTTAGTTGCTACATCTATTTTTGACTTTTTACATTATTTAAATGTACACATTGATTCTTGAAAAAGAAATACCACATGATCTTAGTTCAACTGTCTCACTCCATCAGAACCCAGAATATAAGCTTGTTTTACTCCAATGTTTGTAAGCAATGTAAATATAAACAGAAATACATTAACGTGGATATCTTGTTAATTCCTTGCATGCACAGCTCTGTCTATGAATCTGAGACTGGTTACATTTCTCCAGCCCCGTCCCTCAGATTCTTTTTACCAAAACAGAAGTGGGCTGAGGGATTGTTTTTATTGTTTAAATGAACGACTCCATCTTTAATTGAAACAATAACAAAGCGGTCACCGCACTTCTGTTTTGGTAAGAAAGTACCCAGATATTGGATAGGTAAAGAGTTGAGAAGTTTAAGGCAATACAGGACATTGAAGGCAGTTGAAGACTTGATGTATCGATGTCCTACAGTGTTGTTTTTCGGCACAAAAGGTTTGGCTCCCTGTAGTATGTTTGGGCATAGCTTCTGTTGACATTCTAAAATTGTAAGGTAGAGTTTTCAAGAAAAGTCCTACTGCTTACAAAGGTCCTACCTGCAATTCAACAACGACAAAAACGTTTGAATAAACCGTCAGGCAAACTCCAGGTTGTATTTCCCACTGTGACGTCCTCTGTGCAACTGAAATAGTCTGTCTCCATCCTAAAGGCTTCTTCAAATTACGGTAGAGGTGGAAAAGACTCGGCTGAGCTCTCTCTCTCTCTCTCCCTCCCTCTCTCTCTCTCTCTCTCTCTCTCCTCTCTCTCTCTCTCTCTCTCCTCTCCCTCTCCCTCCCTCCCTCCCTCTCCCTCTCCCTCTCCCTCTCCCTCTCCCTCTCCCTCTCCCTCTCCCTCTCCCTCTCCTTCTCGCTGCTCAGAGCTTCCCAGCATGAATTGCCTGGTCACGCCATGGCAGCGACCACTCTGCTACACCGTGGTTGACTAGGACGGGCAATCAGGTTCCACCCCAGGAAAGATCAATCCAACCTCAATGAAAATGTTAGTCTGCTTTTATAAGGCACTGACTTCCACTGATTTTCACCGAATAGCATTGATCATGCAGAAATAATGGAATGATTACGCTGTTGTTTTTTCTCTTTCAATAAACAAATTGTCCTGAGCTGTTGGAGGCTTTGGGTGGGCTAAGGGGAGCCCACTTCAACTTGCACCATAACCTGCTGGAGCGCCAAGTCTAGGTCCAAGAGGATTCTAAACAGCTTCTACCCCCAAGTCATAAGACTCCTGAACATCTAGTCCAATGGCTACCCAGACTATTTGCAGTGCCCCCCCCCCTCCCCCCCTCCCACCCCCTCTTTACACCACTGCTACTCTCTGTTGTCATCTATGCATAGTCACTTTAATAACTCTACCTACATGTACATACTACCTCAACTAACCAGTGCCCCCGCATATTGACTCTGTATCGGTACCTCCTTGTATATAGTCTCGCTATTGTTATTTTACTGCTGCTCTTTAATTACTTGTTACTTTTATCTCTTATTCTTATCTGTATTTTTTTTAACTGCATTGTTGGTTAGGGGCTCGTAAGCAAGCATTTCCCTGTGACTAATACAATTTGATTTGCATTGTATTGTACAGCATTGGTTTCAACATGCTAACCAGAGAATTACAGACTAGAACTGATAATAGTATAGGATCTCTGTTCTACTGACTTGGTGCTTTGTAACTTTACTGTACAGATACTAGATTTTAATAAATAAGGAAGTCTAGAGCTCTCATACCCAAACGGTTTTTATTTATTTACTTTTCTGCTCTTTTGCACACCAGTATCTCTACCTGCACATGACCATCTGATCATTTATCACTCCAGTGTTAATCTGCTAAATTGTAATTATTCGCCTACCTCCTCATGCCTTTTGCACACAATGTATATACTCTTTTTTTCTTTTTTCTACTGTGTTCTTGACTTGTTTATTGTTTACTCCATGTGTAACTGTGTTGTTGTCTGTTCACACTGCTATGCTTTATCTTGGCCAGGTTTCACCTTAGTTGCAAATGAGAACTTGTTCTCAACTAGCCTACCTGGTTAAATAAAGGTGAAATAAAAAAATACAAGTGATTTCAAAAACAAGTGTTTGGAGGGGCTTATTAACAGCAACATATTTGTTCCACTGGAAATCAATGATCTGAAATCAATGAGAGATAACAGGGGGAATCCTTCAGGGTACTGTTCTTTTAGCCTGAGGTGATACCAGTCTTCTATCACCCCTCCTGGGGAAAAAGCAGGGATCCCCTGGGTTATGCCTTCATCTCCCCATTCTCTAAAAAAGACCTGGGCTCAACACAGCACCACAGTCAGAACCAAATCTAGAAATGTATGTGTGACATGATAGGATTCTTCATATAGCGATGCTGATCTACTGTTACATTATAAACTGGGTGGGTCGAGCCCTGAATTATGATTGGCTGACAGCCGTGGTATATCAGACCATTTATTTTTACTGTTCTAATTACGTTGGTAACCAGTTTATATTAGCAATGGAAAAGGTTTGTGATACTGTGCCTTCACCTTAGTATTCAGATCCCTTGACTTTTTCCACATTGTCTTAGGTTACAGTCTTATTCTAAAATGCGTGAAATAGTTTTTTCCCTCATCAATCTACACACCCCATAATGTCAAAACAGGTTTTTATACATTTTTGCTCTTTTTTTTACTAGAAAAACTGATATATCTTATTTACATAAGTATACATACCCTTTACTCAGTACTTTGTGTTGAAACACCTTAGGCAGCGATTACAGCCTCAAGTCGTCTTGGGTATGATGCGTTCTTGGCACACCTGTATTTGGGGAGTGTCCCCCATTCTTCTCTGCAGATTCTCTCAAGTTCTGTCAGGTTGGATGGGGAGCGTTGCTGCACAGCTATTTTCAGGTCTCCCCAGAGATGTTAGATTGGGTTAAAGTCCAGGCTCTGGCTGGGTCACACAAGGACATTCAAAGATGAACCTTCACCCCAGTCTGAGGTCCTGAGCTTCTCTGGAGCAGGTTTTCATCAAGGATCTCACTGTACTTTGCTCCGTTCATCTTTGCCTCGACCCTGACTAGTTTCTCAGACCCTGCCACTGAAAAACATCCCCACAACATGATGCTGCCACCAATCATGCTTCACCATAGGGATGGTGCCAGGTTTCCTCCAGATGTGATGCTTGGCATTCAGACCAAAGAGTTCAATCTTGGTTTCATCTGACCAGATAATCTTGTCATGTGCCTTTTACGGAGGAGTGGCTTCCGTCTGGTCACTCTACCATAAAGGCCTGATTGGTGGAGTGCTGAAGAGATGTTTGTCCTTCTGGTAGGTTCTCTCATCTCCACAGAGGAAGTCTCAAGCTTTGTCTTAGTGACCATCGGGTTCTTGGTCACCTCCCTGACCAAGGCCCTTCTCCCCCGATTTCTCAGTTTGGCGGGGCGACCAGCTCTAGGAAGAGTCTTGGTGGATCCAAACTTCTTCCATTTAAGAATGATGGAGGCCGCTATGTTCTTGGGGACCTTCAATGCTGCAGAATTGTTTTGGTACCCTTCCCCAGATGTGTGCCTCGACACAATCCTGTCTCGAAGCTCTATGGACAATTAATTTGATCTCATGGCTTGGTTTTTGCTCTGACAAGCACTGTCAACTTATATAGACAGGTGTGTACCCTTCAAATCAATTTAATTTCCCACAGGTGGACTCCGATCAAGTTGTAGAAACATCTCAAGGATGATCAATGGAAACAGGATGCACCTGAGCTCAATTTCGAGTCTCATAGCAAAGGGTCTGAAAACTTATGTAAATAAGGTATTTTTGTTTTTTTTATTTGAATCCATGTGCAAAATTGTCATAAAGCCTGTTTTTGCTTTGTCATTATGGGGCATTGTGTGTTTTTATTATTTCATCCATTTTAGAATAAGGCTGTAAAGTAACAAAATGTGGAAGAAAATACTTTCCGAAGGCGCCAATATACCACGGCTAATATACCACGGCCAATATACCACGGCCAATATACCACGGCCAATATACCACAGCCAATATACCACGGCTAAGGTCTGTATGTGTCCAATATACCACGGCTAATATGCCACGGCCAATATACCACGGCCAATATACCACGGCCAATATACCACGGCTAAGGTCTGTATGTGTCCAATATTGTTATTTTACTGCTGCTCTTTAATTACTTGTTACTTTTATCTCTTATTCTTATCTGTAATATTTTTAACTGCATTGGCTAAGGTCTGTATGTGGCCAATATACCACGGACTAATATAATTTGATTTGCCAATATAACAGGCATTGGTCTGTAACATGCTAACCAATATACCACTAGAACTGATAATATACCAGGATCAATATACCACTTGGTGCTTTGTAATATACTGTACAGCTAAGATTTTAATAAATAAGTCTAGGCCAATATACCCATACGGCTTTTATATTTACCACGGCCAATATACCACTGCCAATATACCACGGCCAATATACCACGGCCAATATACCCGGCTAAGGTCTGTATGTGGCCAATATACCACGGCCAATATACCACGGCCAATATACCACGGCCAATATACCACGGCTAATATACCATGGCTAAGGTCTGTATGTGTCCAATATACACACGGCTAATATGCCACGGCCAATATACCACGGCCAATATACCACGGCTAAGGTCTGTATGTGGCCAATATACCACGGCTAATATACCACGGCCAATATAACACGGCTAAGGTCTGTATGTGGCCAATATACCACGGACAATATACCACGGCCAATATACCACGGCCAATATACCACGGCTAATCTCCCCATTCTCTAAAGTCTGTATGTGGCACCAATCAGAACCAAATCTAGAAATGGCCTGTATGTGGCCAATATACCATGGCTAAGGTCTGTATGTGTCCATTATACCACTGGCTAAGGTCTGTATGTGTCCAATATACCACGGCTAAGGTCTGTATGTGGCCAATATGGAAAAGGTTTGTATGTGCCAATATACCACGGCTAAGGTCTGTATGTGGCCAATATACCACGGCTAAGGTCTGTATGTGTCCAATATACCACGGCTAAGGTCTGTATGTGGCCAATATTATTCTAAAATGCATAAGGTCTGTATGTGTCCAATATACCACGGCTAAGGTCTGTATGTGTCCAATATAAAACGGCTAAGGCCTGTATGTGTCCAATACACCACGGCTAAGGTCTGTATGTGGTCAATATACCAGCGGCTAAGGTCTGTATGTGGTCAATATACACACCTGCTAATGTCTGTATGTGTCCAATATACCACGGCTAAGGTCTGTATGTGTCCAATATACCACGGCTAAGGTCTGTATGTGTCCAATATACCACGGCTAAGGTCTGTATGTGTCCAATATACCACGGCTAAGGTCTGTATGTGTCCAATATACCACGGCTAAGGTCTGTATGTGTCCAATACACCACGGCTAAGGTCTGTATGTGTCCAATATACTACGGCTAAGGTCTGTATGTGTCCAATATACCACGGCTAAGGTCTGTATGTGTCCAATACACCACGGCTAAGGTCTGTATGTGGTCAATATACCACGGCTAAGGTCTGTATGTGGCCAATATACCACGGCTAAGGTCTGTATATGGTCAATATAACATGGCTAAGGCCTGTATGTGGCCAATATACCACGGCTAAGACCTGTATGTGGCCAATATACCACGGCTAAGGTCTGTATGTGGCCAATATACCACGGCTAAGGCCTGTATGTGGCCAATATACCACGGCTAAGGCCTGTATGTGTCCAATATACCACGGCTAAGGTCTGTATGTGTCCAATATACCACGGCTAAGGTCTGTATGTGGCCAATATACCACGGCTAAGGTCTGTATGTGACCAATATACCACATGGCTAAGGTCTGTATGTGTCCAATATACCACGGCTAAGGCCTGTATGTGGCCAATATACCAATCGGCTAAGGCAAGTATGTGTCCAATATGACCACGGCTAAGGTCTGTATGTGTCCAATATACCACGGCTAAGGTCTGTATGTGTCCAATATACCACGGCTAAGGTCTGTATGTGGCCAATATACCAAATTGCTAAAACCTGTTTTGCTTTGTCAATATATGGCTAAGGTCTGTTTTTATGTGTAATCCAATATACCACGGCTAAGGTCTGTATGTGGAAGAATATACCACGGCTAAGGCCTGTATGTGGCCAATATACCACGGCTAAGGTCTGTATGTGTCCAATATACCACGCCTAAGGTCTGTATGTGGCCAATATACCATGGCTGTCTGTATGTGGCCAATATACCACGGCTAAGGCCTGTATGTGGCCAATATACCACGGCTAAGGTCTGTATGTGTCCAATATACCACGGCTAAGGTCTGTATGTGGCCAATATACCACGGCTAAGGTCTGTATGTGGCCAATATACCACGGCTAAGGTCTGTATGTGGCCAATATACCACGGCTAAGGCCTGTATGTGGCCAATATACCACGGCTAAGGTCTGTATGTGGCCAATATACCACGGCTAAGGCCTGTATGTGGCCAATATACCACGGCTAAGGTCTGTATGTGTCCAATATACCACGGCTAAGGTCTGTATGTGTCCAATATACCACGGCTAAGGTCTGTATGTGGCCAATATACCACGGCTAAGGTCTGTATCCAGGCTTAAGAACAGCCCTTAGCCGTGGTATATTGGCCATATACCACACCTCCTCTGGCCTTATTTCTTAACTATATGTGGATCTGAACACAGTAGCCTACTGTGTCAATGTAAATGATCTTCCATCAAAGTTCAATACCAGATATTCCTGTAGTCGGCTAAATGACTGGAATGAAATGAGGTGTGAGATTATAGGTGTAGTTTTCTTCTCACACCCACAACATTACGAGAACGTTTGATTCAACAGAAGTGTATGCGCTTGTTTGTTGGAATTTACCTCATAGGGAAATCTTGATCATCTGGCTAAACATTAATATTAAAGGGAAGTAAGACCAGAACATAAGTGGGACCTTTATCACCGACATTTTTATTCAATTAATGCAGCCAGTGTAACATGAGAGGGGCTTTTGAATCTGAGCCTTGTTGGAAATGTTTAGGAATTATGGAAACGCCGCCTCAGCAGCCCACGGGCAGGAAATTACACTGCGACAAAATAATTAAAAGGCATGTCTAATTTAAATACTTGCCTCAGTCCCCAGAAGTATTTATACGAGCGTACAGCACACGTGTGAGAGAAAACGCCGCTT
Source organism: Oncorhynchus masou masou (assembly GCF_036934945.1). NCBI lineage: Eukaryota > Metazoa > Chordata > Actinopteri > Salmoniformes > Salmonidae > Oncorhynchus > Oncorhynchus masou. The sequence continues at coordinate 6,400,282 of NC_088218.1, read as the reverse complement.
CCACAGGTTTTGGAGTGAGATTACCTCAGGGCGGACGGTACAAAGAAACATGATTGGACTTCGGTTAGGGTTTAGTAAGGCAGGGAAGATTAGTAGATAAGACTATAGTCATCAGTCGTGTGTGTGTGTGTGTGTGTGTGCGTGCGTGTGTGTGTGTGCGTGTGTGTGCGTGTGCGTGTGCGTGTGTGTGTGTGTGCGTGCGTGCGTGCGTGCGTGCGTGTGTGCGTGTGTGTTCCCCTAGTAGGACTTTTATTAGACCAGTTCCCTGAAAGAACATCAGACTAAAGTCAAGTCAGACCAACATAACACGGGACATTAATATCCTCTAATGAGAGATATTATCTCTGTCACCTTGTAGTTTCTCCAGAGAGAGGTACAGCCATTATTACAACAGACCAGACCTGAGATCTAGATACATTATCCACTGCACACATCAGCATTACTGAGTAGCCAGGCAGCCACGTGACTCATATACATGACATTACGCAAAAACGTGGAGGAGCGTTCCCATTTATTTGAACTCCACACAATGTGAATCTGTGAGGCATACACCTACTCTGCTCTTAGCCACAGCCGCTGGCTGTACATCCTCTCCTCTCTGTCTGTGACACTGTGAGTCACAATGTGCTGGCTGAGCCGTTTCTGGGACAGGGTTATTAAGGGGGAAGATGGGGAGGTATGGAATAGGGAAGGGTGACAGAAGAGAACTATAGCATGAGAGCAGGAGGGGGTAACCAATAAATAGGGACAGGCCTAGGAGAGAGCGAGAGCGAGCAGGGAGCAGGGAGCGGGAGAGAGAGAAAAGGGAGGTGAAGAGAGAGCAGGAGAGAGGGAAAGAGAGAGGGAGGTGAAGAGAGAGGAGAGAGGGAGAGAGAGAAAGAGAGAGAAAGGGAGAGAGGGAGGTGAAGAGAGAGCGGGAGAGAGGGAAAGAGAGAGATGGGGGTTACAGTCCCATTACAAGCCAGTGAAGCAGTTCAGCTGCCAGGCCACTATCCCAGGCACTGCTGACAAACTGTAACGTATGTGAGCCTACAGCTGCACTCCCTGGCTGAGATCTGGGATTCAATTACTGTCCCAGGCGTGGGGGGACGCTAGATGCTTGTCATGTGGGGCCACAATCCAGCACTTTGTCAGTTTGATATCTGCCTCAGTGACAGGTATGAGGAGGACTGAGAGGAGGGCCATGTATGTCCGACCATGTACAGCATACAGAGAGAGGCAGACAGTGGAATGGGACAGAGGTGTTCCAGGCTTGTCATATTGAGCTACCACAAGGAACACAAGCTAACGCCCTGTCAGTTTGATATAGGTTTGGTACCAGCCTCAGAGTGACAGGTAGCCTAGGGTCAGGACTGAGGGGAGCGCTGTGGATGTCCTAAAATGTCCACCGTTCAGAAGGAAGCAGAGGATCCCAAGAGGATCAGTTGTTGAAGAAAAGATCCTGGGGATCAAAATGACCTAATAAGGAGTGTGCATAGTGTTGTGGAAACCTGCATGAAGAGAGTAGGCAGAGACTACTGGAGTATAATAACCAAGCTTTAAATATGATTTTACACTTGGAAATGTCATCCTGCAGGTGGTTTCTGAAACTAATTAAACGTTTGAGCTCCTTGGTTAGGGAGAGTTTCCTCCCAAGGTCAAGAGAGAAGGCCCTGTTATACTCCAGCCAATAACAGCTGCTCTGTATCAGTGGCCACCAGTTGATTACTGTAACTAATTATTGTAATTTCATTCTGTTGGCTGCATATGGGGAGGGTTGTACGATTAGCCACCAGCACTGTTAGGTTACCTTGGATACATGCATCACAGTGTGAGTCACTGTTAGGTTACCTTGGACGCATGCTTCACAGTGTGAGTCACTGTTAGGTTACCTTGGACGCAGGCATCACAGTGTGAGTCACTGTTAGGTTACCTTGGACGCAGGCATCACAGTGTGAGTCACTGTTAGGTTACCTTGGACGCATGCTTCACAGTGTGAGTCACTGTTAGGTTACCTTGGACGCATGCATCACAGTGTGAGTCACTGTTAGGGTACATGCAGGCATCACAGTGTGAGTCACTGTTAGGTTACCTTGGACGCATGCATCACAGTGTGCATCACAGTGTGAGTCACTGTTAGGTTACCTTGGACGCAGGCATCACAGTGTGAGTCACTGTTAGGTTACCTTGGCAGGCATCAGTGTGAGTCACTGTTAGGTTACCTTGGACGCAGGCATCACAGTGTGAGTCACTGTTAGGTTACCTTGGATACATGCATCACAGTGTGAGTCACTGTTAGGTTACCTTGGATACATGCATCACAGTGTGGAGTCACTGTGACCTTGTCACTGTTAGTTAGTTACCTTGGATACATGCATCACAGTGTGAGTCACTGTTAGGTTATTGGACACAGCATGTGAGTCACTGTTAGGTTACCTTGGATGCATGCATCACAGTGTGAGTCACTGTTAGGTTACCTTGGACGCATGCATCACAGTGTGAGTCACTGTTAGGTTACCTTGGACGCATCACAGTGTGAGTCACTGTTAGGTTACCTTGGACAGTCACAGTGTGAGTCACTGTTAGGTTACCTTGGACATCACAGTGTGAGTCACTGTTAGCCTTGGATGCACAGTGTGAGTCACTGTTAGGTTACCTTGGACGCATGCATCACAGCATCCTTGGACAGTGTGAGTCACTGTTAGGTTACCTTGGACGCATGCATCACAGTGTGAGTCACTGTTAGGTTACCTTGGACATCACAGTGTGAGTCACTGCATCACAGTGTGAGTCACTGTTAGGTTACCTTGGACGCAGGCATCACAGTGTGAGTCACTGTTAGGTTACCTTGGTTACCTTGGACGCATGCATCACAGTGTGAGTCACTGTTAGGTTACCTTGGATACATGCATCACAGTGTGAGTCACTGTTAGGTTACCTTGGATACATGCATCACAGTGTGAGTCACTGTTAGGTTACCTTGGATACATGCATCACAGCATCACAGTGTGAGTCACTGTTAGGTTACCTTGGACGCATCACAGCATCACAGTGTGAGTCACTGTTAGGTTACCTTGGACGCAGGCATCACAGTGTGAGTCACTGTTAGGTTAC
>NC_088218.1:6392763-6396689 GCF_036934945.1 Oncorhynchus masou masou | reverse complement strand
GAGAGAGACAGGGAAACATGGAGAAAGTGGGGATGGAGGGAGGGAGGCAGGGAGGCAGACAGGGAGGGAGGGAGAGAGAGGGAAACGTGGAGAAAGTGGGGATGGAGGGAGGGAGGCAGGGAGGTAGACAGGGAGGGAGGGATCCCTAAATTACAGCAGCTACATCATGGACAGATGCTTGATATTGGGGCATTGTGAAACAAACAACTCAGTGTTAATATTGGAGATTAATATGTACAAACTCAGCAAAAAAAGAAACACACTTTTTCAGGACCCTTTCTTTAAAAGATAATTAGTAAAAATCCAAATAACTTCACAGATCTTCACTGTAAAGGGTTTAAACACTGTTTCCCATGGTTGTTCAATGAACCATAAACAATGAACATGCACCTGTGGAACGGTCGTTAAGACACTAACAGCTTACAGATGGCAGGCAATTAAGGTCACAGTTATGAAAACTTAGGACACGAAAGAAGCCCTTCAACTGACTCTGAAAAACACCAAAGAAAGATGCCCAGGGTCCCTGCTCATCTGCATGAACATGCTTTAGGCATGCTGCAAGGAGGCATGAGGACTGCAGATGTGGCCAGGGCAATAAATTGCAATGTCCGCACTGTGAGACTCTAAGACGGGACAGACAGGGAGACGGACAGCTGATCGTCCTCTCTCAGTGGCAGACCACATGTAACAACACCTGCACAGGATCAGTACATCACACCTGTGGGACAGGTACAGGACGGCAACAACTGACCGAGTTACACCAGGAACGCACAATCCCCCCTCTAATCAAATCAAATTTCTTTATAAAGCCCTTCTTACATCAGCTGATATCTCAAAGTGTTGTACAGAAACCCAACCTAAAACCCCAAACAGCAACCAATGCAGGTGTAGAAGCACTCCATCAGTGCTCAGACTGTCTGCAATAGGCTGAGAGGCTGGGCTAAGGGCTCGTAATCCTGTTGTAAGGCAGGTCCTCACCAGACATCACCGGCAACAACGTCGCCTATGGGCACAAACCCACCATCGCTGGACCAGACAGGTCTGGCAAAAGGTGCTCTTCACTGACGAGTCGCGGTTTTGTCTCACCAGGGGTGATGGTCGGATGTGCGTTTATCGTTGAAGGAATGAGCGTTACACCGTGGCCTGTACTCCGGAGCGGGATGGAGGTGGAGTGTCTGGGGCGGAGTGTCACAGCATCATTGGTCTGAGCTTGTTGTCATTGTAAGCAATCTGAACGCTGTGCGTTACAGGGAAGGCATCCTCCTCCCTCGTGTGGTACCCTTCCTGTAGGCTCATCCTGACATGACCCTCCAGCATGACAATGACACCAGCCATACTGCTCGTTCTGTACTGGATTTTTCCCGCAAGACAAGAACGTCAGTGTTCTGCCATGGCCAGCGAAGAGCCCCGATCTCAATCCCATTGAGCACGTCTGGGACCTGTTGGATCGGAGGGTGAGGGCTAGGGCCATTCCCCCCAGAAATGTCCGAGAACTCGCTGGTGCCTTGAAGAGTGGGTAACATCTCACAGCAAGAACTGGCAAATCTGGTGCAGTCCATGAGGAGGAGATGCACTACAGTACTTAATGCAGCTGGTGCCCACACCAGATACTGACTGTTACTTTTGATTTTGACTCCCCCTTTGTTCAGGGACACATTATTCGATTTCTGTTAGTCACATGTTTGTGGAACTTGTAGTTTATGTCTCAGTTCTTGTTATGAATCTTGTTATGTTCGTACAAATATTTACACATGTTAAGTTTGCTGAAAATAAACGCAGTTGACAGTGAGAGGACCTTTCTTTTTCTGCTGAGTTTATATAGTAAACTTGTAAGTATTGAACTTGAACTTGAAATAGTATACATCAATCCGGGCGGTAAATATGACACCTTAGTTTGATCTGGGCTCCTAATGTCACCAGCTGCCACCTATCATGAGACAGGGCATAAAACCGGTAGCGGTCGTAGACATCAGATTTGAGCATGTAAACTCGACCTGAGTCACAACGCTAGCGCTGTCCTCCTCCTGCTCCCCCTGCTCCACCTGCTCCACCTCCTCCTCCTCTTCTTTCTCCCCCTTGCTCCTCATCCTCCTCCTCCCCCTCCACCTGCTCCCCATGCTCCACCTGCTCCCCCTGCTCCACCTGCTCCACACCTGCTCCACCTCCCACCTCCTCCTCCTCCTCCTCCTCCTCCTTCTCCTGCTCCCCCTGCTCCTCTTCTTCTCCCCCACTGCTCCTCTTCTTTCTCCCCCTTGCTCCTCCTCCTCCTCCTCCTGCTCCTCTTCTTTCTCCCCCCCTTGCTCCTCCTCCTCCTCCCCTGCTCCTCTTCTTTCTCCCCCACTGCTCCTCTACTTTCTCCCCCCCTTGCTCCTCCGCCTGCTCCCCCTGCTCCTCTTCTTTCTCCCCCACTGCTCCTTGGTGGTGGTCATAAAGAGCTCATTTTCCTCCTACCATGGTACATAGCTGAATTAAACCCCATTATGAAATGTGACGGGCCATTAATAAGATGGATGGCCGGCGGCCACGGGGCCCCTACCCGGCTCTTTGTCTTGCCTGCAGGCCCTCACTAACAATAGGGTTAGTCCCTGGCAGGGGCCCGTGGGTAGGATTACTGACCTGGAGCACTGGTTGGAAGGGGTGGGGGGGGGGTGGGGGGGATTTATGCCCCGACAGCAAGGTGGGGGCCATGGGGGTGGGGAGAGATAAATGCGTCCAGTAATTGTGTTTGGGCAGTGACTTGTGGTCACCATGGTTGGGACTGGATCTGCTGGTGGCAGCAATATGGTCTTGCCGGGGGCACCACGGGCCCAGGGATGTGGTGGGGGGACACATCCCCTCCCCCGGTGCTCTTCACACACTGTCCTCCAGACTTCCCGGTGGACATGATGGATGTGTGGATGTGTGTGTGTGGATGTGTGTTATGTCTGTGGATGTGTGTTGTGTCTGTGGATGTGTGTTGTGTCTGTGGATGTGTGTTGTGTGTGGATATGTGTTGTGTCTGTGGATATGTGTTGTGTCTGTGGATGTGTGTTGTGTCTGTGGATATGTGTTGTGTGTCTGTTGTGTATGTGTTGTGTGTGTGGATGTGTGTTGTGTCTGTGGATGTGTGTTGTGTCTGTGGATATGTGTTGTGTGTGTGGATGTGTGTTGTGTCTGTGGATGTGTGTTGTGTCTGTGGATGTGTGTTGTGTCTGTGGATGTGTGTTGTGTCTGTGGATATGTGTTGTGTGTGTGGATGTGTGTTGTGTCTGTGGATATGTGTTGTGTGTGTGGATATGTGTTGTGTGTGTGGATGTGTGTTGTGTTGTGATGTGTGTTGTGTCTGTGGATGTGTGTGTGTCTGTGGATGTGTGTTGTGTCTGTGGATGTGTGTTGTGTGTGTGGATGTGTGTTGTGTCTGTGGATGTGTGTTGTGTGTGTGTGGATGTGTGTTGTGTGTTGTGTAGATGTGTGTTGTGTCTGTGGATGTGTGTTGTGTCTGTGGATATGTGTTGTGTCTGTGGATGTGTGTTGTGTCTGTGGATGTGTGTTGTGTCTGTGGATGTGTGTTGTGTCTGTGGATGTGTGTTGTGTGTGTGGATGTGAATATGTCTGTGGATGTGTGTTGTGTCTGTGGATGTGTGTTGTGTGTGTGGATGTGTGTTGTGTCTGTGGATGTGTGTTGTGTCTGTGGATGTGTGTTGTGTCTGTGGATGTGTGTTGTGTCTGTGGATGTGTTGTGTATGTGGATGTGTGTTGTGTCTGTGGATGTGTGTTGTGTCTGTGGATGTGTGTTGTGTCTGTGGATATGTGTTGTGTCTGTGGATGTGTGTTGTGTCTGTGGATGTGTGTTGTGTCTGTGGATATGTGTTGTGTGGGTGGATATGTGTTGTGTTGTGTATGTGTGTTGTGTGTGTGTGTGTTTTGTTGTGTATGTGTGTTGTGTG
>NC_088218.1:6375263-6385263 GCF_036934945.1 Oncorhynchus masou masou | reverse complement strand
TCTACTTACGATACACACTCACACACTGTAGGCCATCACATACTTACCCACACAATCTGCAAACACTCTCTTTTTAACCCTTCTCCCCTGCACACACACACACTCTGATAACATCACACACACACACACACACACACACACACACACACACACACACACACACACACACACACACACACACACACACACACACAGAATAACATCACCCACACTGAATAACATCACACACACACACTGAATGCCCCCACTCTCTCACGCACCACATATCCCCCCTCACCCATGCACTCTGTTTGCCGCTCAAACACAATGCCCATCGCCAGGTATCTCCTGTGCTGCTGTGTTGGTTCTGTAGAAAGATAAGAGGCCAGCCAGTACTCTGTGAACTGGAGGGAACACACCAAAATAGCACTATGTTTGTATTACAGCATCAGACTCAAGGCTATGGGTGCCCTTGACCATCACCACATTGTAGGGTTGATGGTGTTTGCTATTTGACACTGTGGAATTCTCTGGATTTTCATCTCATTCGCTTTTGAAACCTCGACACTTGAAACTACTGCTGCTTGTCCATTAGTGATGGAGAGTCACAGACCAGACCTCGTCTACTGCTGCTTGTCCATTAGTGATGGAGAGTCACAGACCAGACCTCGTCTACTGCTGCTTGTCCATTAGTGATGGAGAGTCACAGACCAGACCTCGTCTACTGCTGCTTGTCCATTAGTGATGGAGAGTCACAGACCAGACCTAGTCTACTGCTGCTTGTCCATTAGTGATGGAGAGTCACAGACCAGACCTCGTCTACTGCTGCTTGTCCATTAGTGATGGAGAGTCACAGACCAGACCTAGTCTACTGCTGCTTGTCCATTAGTGATGGAGAGTCACAGACCAGACCTCGTCTACTGCTGCTTGTCCATTAGTGATGGAGAGTCACAGACCAGACCTAGTCTACTGCTGCTTGTCCATTAGTGATGGAGAGTCACAGACCAGACCTCGTCTACTGCTGCTTGTCCATTAGTGATGGAGAGTCACAGACCAGACCTAGTCTACTGCTGCTTGTCCATTAGTGATGGAGAGTCACAGACCAGACCTCGTCTACTGCTGCTTGTCCATTAGTGATGGAGAGTCACAGACCAGACCTCGTCTACTGCTGCTTGTCCATTAGTGATGGAGAGTCACAGACCAGACCTAGTCTACTGCTGCTTGTCCATTAGTGATGGAGAGTCACAGACCAGACCTAGTCTACGGCTGCTTGTCCATTAGTGATGGAGAGTCACAGACCAGACCTAGTCTACTGCTGCTTGTCCATTAGTTTTATGGAGAGTCACAGACCAGACCTCGTCTACTGCTGCTTGTCCATTAGTGATGGGAGAGTCATTCTCCTTTCCAGACCTAGTCTACTGCTTGTTTGGAGTCCTTGGTGATGGTTTTATGGAGAATCCAGACCATGGGATACTTCCATCCCTCCTTCTCTCCTCCATCCCTCCTCTCTCCCTCCACTCTCTCCCTCCATCCCTCCTCTTCTGTTTGATTCTGCTTTCCCAGAACCCTCCCTGCTTCCCCTCCATACTTCCTCCTCCATCCCTCCTCTTCCCCTCCACCCCTCCTCTTCCCCTCCATCCCTCCTCTTCCCCTCCACCCCTCCACTTCCCTCCATCCCTCCTCTTCCCCTCCACCCCTCCTCTTCCCCTCCACCCCTCCTCTTCCCCCCATACCCTCCAGCTCACAGCAGCAGGAATCTATCCATGATAGTATCTGATCTCTTCCCAGGGCTCCATCCTCCCTGGACTGGCTGTGAGAGGCTCCAATGGACTGGCTCCTCTGCTGAATGGACTGGTTGTGAGAGGCATGCTGAATGGACTGGCTGTCCATGCCTGGCTGTGAGAGGCTGCATGCTGAATGGAGAGGCTCATGCTGAATGGACCAGAGGCTGCATGCTGAATGGACTCTTCTGCATGCTGAATGGACTTGTCCATGCTCCATGGACTGGCTGTGAGAGGCTCATGCCCCAGAGGCTCCACTTCCCTCCATGCATGCTGAATGGACTGGCTGTCTGCATGCTGAATGGACTGGAGAGGCTGTGAGAGGCTCATGCCCCTGGCTGTGAGAGGCTGCATGCTGAATGGACTGGCTGTGAGAGGCTGCATGCTGAATGGACTGGCTGTGAGAGGCCATGCTGAATGGACTGGCTGTGAGAGGCTGCATGCTGAATGGACTGGCTGTGAGAGGCCATGCTGAATGGACTGGCTGTGAGAGGCTGCATGCTGAATGGACCACTTCCCTCCATGCCCTGGACTGGCTGTGAGAGGCTGCATGCTGAATGGACTGGCTGTTCCCCTCCATGCTGAATGGACTGGCTGTGAGAGGCTGCCCTGAATGGACTGGCCCTGCATGCTTTGGCCCTGTGAGAGGCTGCATGCTGAATGGACTGGCTGTGAGAGGCCATGATGGGTTTATCTCCAGTGTATCTGGCTCCTCTCTCCCCTCCATGTCTCTCCCACCTCACTTCCTCCTCTTGATAAAAAACTGAGGATTTCCTGGACCCTCAGGGGGTGCACCCTCCTTTCTTCCTTTCCATCTTTATCTTTCCTCCTAAGCTTCCCCCCATTAATTTCCTCCACTTTCCTCCAATCCCTCCTCTTCCCCTCCATCCCTCCTCTTCCCCACCTCCCCCTCCTCTTCCCCCCATCCCTCCACTTCCCTCCACCCCTCCTCTTCCCTCCATCCCTCCACTGATGGACAGCCCCCCACCCCTCCACTTCCCTCCATCCCCTTGCTGCTGTGATGGACAGGGGTCGTTGTGGTGTTGTGTTCTCTTGTGAGAGGGAGAGAGAGAGAAAGAGGAGGGACCCCTCCTCTTCCCCTGGGGGGCTCTTTCTATCCAGAGGTGGTAGGAGATGGACTGGCTGTGAGAGGCTCCATGCTGAATGGACTGGCCCTGAGAGGCTGCTCTTCAAACTCCTCCACTTTCCCTCCTCTCTCCCCCCAGGCCTCTCCTGTTGAATGGACTCCTGTTCCCCTCCACCCTGAAGGATGGAGGGAAGGGAGTCCAGAGGGGAGCAGGGTGAGATGTGTATCTGTGTGTCAGTGGGAGGACAAGGGGATGTCTCCATGGCTGTGTGGATTGCTCCTCTGACAGAGACACTGTCCATGTCACAGCACAGCGGAGCTGGCCCGACAGAGAGAGGGGAACTACCAGGAGGCAAAAGCCACCACCCAGCTCTGCATACCTTAGCCTGTCTTCTTGCCCCATACTGTCATGAGAGCCAGCTCACAGCAGCAGGAATCTGTGGATGATAGGATCTGATCTGAATGGCTGGCTTTTATCCAGGGCTGCATGCTGAATGGACTGGCTGTGAGAGGCTGCATGCTGAATGGACTGGCTGTGAGAGGCTGCATGCTGAATGGACTGGCTGTGAGAGGCTGCATGCTGAATGGACTGGCTGTGAGAGGCTGCATGCTGAATGGACTGGCTGTGAGAGGCTGCATGCTGAATGGACTGGCTGTGAGAGGCTGCATGCTGAATGGACTGGCTGTGAGAGGCTGCATGCTGAATGGACTGGCTGTGAGAGGCTGCATGCTGAATGGACTGGCTGTGAGAGGCTGCATGCTGAATGGACTGGCTGTGAGAGGCTGCATGCTGAATGGACTGGCTGTGAGAGGCTGCATGCTGAATGGACTGGCTGTGAGAGGCTGCATGATGGGTTTATCTGGCAGTGTATCTGGCTGTGTATCTGGCTGTAGCTGTGTGTCCCACCCAGATCGCTTCTAGCTCAGCACAGTGATAAAAAGAATATGAGGATTTACCTGGACTACAGGGGTGCAGTTTTTACTCTTTCTTTCTTTCTTTTTTTTCTATCTTTATCTTTCTCTGCTCTAAGCTTCTTGAACCGCTGACTTTCATTAATTTCCTCTCTCACACGGTTTCTCTTTTACCTGGAATCAATCTACTTTTCACTCTGTTTCCCAGAACTCCCTTCAGAATCATGGTTCCCAGTACTCCCTCTCTCCCAGAACTCCTGAGAATATGGTCTGGCTCTCTACCCAGAACTTTCTTTCTATCTTCTCCTTTTTCAGTCTCTCTAGATTGCTGCTGTGATGGACAGGGGTCCCTGTGGTGTTGTGTTCTCTGTGAGAGAGAGAGGAGGGAGAGACCCAGAGGAGGTCTGGCTTTTAGAGAGAGGAGGGAGAGAGAGGATGTCTGGGGGCTATTTCTTTGAGATGTCCCTGAGAATAGGGGCTTTTTAGAGAGAGGGGGGATGTGAGAATATGGGCTCTTTCTATGCAGAGGTGGTAGGAGAGAGAGAGGAGGGAGGGAGAATGTGAGGGGGGGGACTGGTGAGAATATGGGAGAGAGAGGGGGAATTGTGCTGGGGCTCTTTCAAACTCCTGAGACTTTCCCTCTCTTCCCCCAGAACTCTGCCTGGTCTGGCTCTCTCCCTCTGCCCTCTTCTGTTAGCTCAGGTCCTGACTCCCTGTAAAGATTAGCTATGGACACAAACCACTCCGGAAGGATGGAGGGAAGGGGAGTAGGAGATAGGGGGAGCAGGGTGAGAGTGTGTATCTGTGTGTCAGTGGGAGGACAAGGGGCTGACTATTGGAGCGGATGGCTGTGTGGATTGCCTTTTGTGTTCTGACAGAGACACTGTAGACACATGTCACAGCACAGCGCGCGGCCCAGCCATGCCTGTCACCCGACAGAGAGAGGGGAACAGAAGATACCAGGGAGGCAAAAAGCACAAGGACACCCAGCGTCTGCATACACTTAGCCTGTCTATCTTGCCCCATTAAAATAGTCATCACCCTCCTCTCTGACTACACCGAGTGTCAGGAAGCTGTGGGTCTGTGTCGATCTGCCTTGTTGTTAAAGGGATACGGGGAGGAATAAGGGGCTTTGTGGTTACATAAACCATCCCTTTAAAATCTTGCAGATCTATGTCAAAGCCATTGCAAGGAGAACTCCCTGAGAATATGGTCTGGCTTTTTACCCAGAACTCCCTGAGAATATGGTCTGGCTTTTTACCCAGAACTCCCTGAGAATATGGTCTGGCTTTTTACCCAGAACTCCCTGAGAATATGGTCTGGCTTTTTACCCAGAACTCCCTGAGAATATGTTCTGGCTTTTTACTCCCTGAGAATATGGTCTGGCTTTTTACCCAGAACTCCCTGAGAATATGGTCTGGCTTTTTACCCAGAACTCCCTGAGAATATGGTCTGGCTTTTTACTGGCCAGAACTCCCTGAGAATATGGTCTGGCTTTTTACCCAGAATATGTTCTCCTGAGAATATGTTCTGGCTTTTTACCCAGAACTCCCTGAGAATATGGTCTGGCTTTTTACCCAGAACTCCCTGAGAATATGGTCTGGCTTTTTACCCAGAACTCCCTGAGAATATGGTCTGGCTTTTTACCCAGAACTCCCTGAGAATATGGTCTGGCTTTTTACCCAGAACCCTGAGAATATGGTCTGGCTTTTTTACCCAGAACTCCCTGAGAATATGGTCTGGCTTTTTACCCAGAACTCCCTGAGAATATGGTCTGGCTTTTACCCAGAACTCCCTGAGAATATGGTCTGGCTTTTTACCCAGAACTCCCTGAGAATATGGTCTGGCTTTTTACCCAGAACTCCCTGAGAATATGGTCTGGCTTTTTACCCAGAACTCCCTGAGAATATGTTCTGGCTTTTTTACCCAGAAGTCCCTGAGAATATGGTCTGGCTTTTTACCAGTGTCCGATGGGGTTCAAATTCAGGCACCAGAAGAGCCCATTAGCCCTCTAAGCTAAAGCTGCAGTTATACTGTGTCTGTAACTCAGTTGGTAGAGAATGGCACTTGCTCTGCCAAGATACTGGGTTTGATTCCCGGGAACATACAAAGGTTAAATGTATGCGTGCATGACTGTAAGTTGCTTTGGATAAAATGATCTGCTAAATGGCTCATAATATTATATTAGGCAGAAATGCCCTCTGCAGGAATGGGGATGGATGGTTAATGGCTGCTGTGTTGCTGAACTGAGGGCCAAAACACCAAGACTAAGGTATTACAGTTTTTTTAAATTTAACTAGGCAAGTCAGTTAACGAACAACTTCTTATTTACAATGACGATCAAGGAACAGTGGGTTAACTGCCTTATTCAGGGGCAAAACCACAGATTTGTATCTTGTCAGCTCAGGGATTTGAGCTAACAACCTTTCGGTTACTGGCCCAACGCTCTAAACACTAGGCTACCTGCCGCCCAGTTCAGTCAATCTATAATGTGAATTGGAATTCCAATTAAATTACTGAAACATGCTCATTGCATATAAATTACACTTATTTTTCAATTAATATCCTGAGTTGAGTCAATTGAAGTCGATTGAGGTCAATTGAAGTGGAGTTGACCTCAACTCGGCTGAAGCTCATTCTGATAGGTTGTGTCAAATTTCTCTTGTCCACTGTGTTGTTGTATTATATAGGCTACAATGGGAGGCTATGCTGAAAAATAATCTGTTATTCTGTGATTCTGGGAGCCTGTGATTCTATGAGCCTGTAAGCCTGTGATTCTGTGAGCCTGTGAGCTTGTGATTCTGTGAGCCTGTAAGCCTGTGAGTTTGTGATTCTGTGAGCCTGTAAGCCTGTGAGCTTGTGATTCTGTGAGCCTGTAAGCCTGTGAGCTTGTGATTCTGAGCCTGTAAGCCTGTGAGTTTGTGATTCTGTGAGCCTGTAAGCCTGTGAGCTTGTGATTCTGTGAGCCTGTGATCCCGTGAGCCTACCCACACACACACTGACACACACACACACTGACACACACACACACACACACACACACACACACACACACACACACACACACACACACACACACACACACACACACACACACACACACACACACACACACTGACCCTGCCTCCCCTTTAGTCTCCCATTCCGATCAATCCTCTCTCATTGACCCTGCTTCTCCTTTCAACCACTGGCTAGGAAAACTCACTGACCAGTGTGGCTAATAAACATCGAGCCCCTTGAGAAAAAGGTCTATAATAAATCCTTCCCTAGAAATGAAAGCAGAAACAATTACCCAGAGGTGTGTGTCTTTTTCCACCGAGACGGCTTGGGATGAGGTAGGTCGATACTAGCAACCCCTTCTATTGGTGGTTATTAGTACACAGCTTTTACCCTGGATATTCCGGACTAGTTTAAGAGTAGGAGTTCATCGATACTGCAGTAATGCAGCCACTGCTATCTCATAAAACACACCTCATATTGCAGGAAGTATCCAACCTTCTTTTCTCCAATTCTTCTATGTATTTACAGATAATGAAAGCTATTTGATTTGATTTAACTTTGCAATTTGAAGCCAGAAAACTCTGATGGTCTAATTTACTGCAAAAACACAAAATAACATGTTGGTCTCCCAGCAACAGACATCCGTTGAAGTTGAAACATTACACAACATGTTTTCTTTGAAATCCCAGAGAAGTCCAGTATTTATTTTGTGTTGACCTTGTGGTCTTTGTGATCAGTGGAGTGGCAGAGGATTGGCCTGGGCGGAGGGAGGGGTTGACTTACACCCCTAGAGAGAAAACAAGAAAACACACCAACAGAACTTAGCCTGGGCCCGGTGAGGTTACGTGTGTGTGTGTGGGTGTAGAGGGTGCTTGGAGGGCAGGGTTTTAACAATAAGCCTCACTAATGAGTTGCTTTGGCAGTCACATTTTGGCTTCATGAGAGGGAGGGAGCCCAACATGAATTTCCGATGTTGCTTGGTGACCGCAAAGAATGTACAGAAAACTACTTTCTAAGTGTGGGTGTGTGTGTTCCCATTAGTGTGTGTGTGTTCCCATTAGTGTGTGTGTGTTCTCATTAGTGTGTGTGTGTGTTCCCATCAGTGTGTGTGTTTGTTCCCATTAGTATGTGTGTGTGTGTTACCATTAGTGTGTGTGTGTTCCCATTAGTGTGTGTGTGTTCCCATTAGTGTGTGTGTGTGTGTGTGTGTGTGTGTTCCTATGTGCGTGTGTTTGAATATGTGTATGTACGTGTGTGTATTATTGGTAGGACGGGAGGTGGCCTAAAAATGTTCTCCCAGCTTAGCACCAAGCTCTATTTTCAACCCTCTTGCTCTCCCTTATCCCCCCCATCCCCCAATTCCAATCCTCGCTTTTAGAAGTGGAAGGAGTAAGGCTGCAGATACCACTGGTCCTGTACACCCATATCTCTCTCTCTGTCTCGCTCTCTCTCTGTCTCGCTCTCTCTCTGTCTCGCTCTCTCTCTGTCTCGCACTCTGTCTCGCAATGTCTTTCAATTCAATTCAAGGGGCTTTATTGGCATGGGAAATATATGTTTACTTTGCCAAAGCAGGTGAAATTGATACATTTTTATTTAACCATTATTAACTAGGTAAGTCACTTAAGAACAAATTCTTATTTACAATGACGCCCTACCCCGGCCAAACCCTCCCCTACCCCGGCCAAACCCTCCCCTACCCCGGCCAAACCCTCCCCTAACCCGGCCCAAACCCTCCCCTAACCCGACCAAACCCTCCCCTACCCCGGCCAAACCCCTCCCCTACCCCGGCCAAACCCTCCCCTACCCCGGCCAAACCCTCCCCTACCCCGGCCAAACCCTCCCCTACCCCGGCCAAACCCTCCCCTAACCCGGCCCAAACCCTCCCCTAACCCTCCCAAACCCTCCCCTACCCCGGCCAAACCCCTCCCCTACCCCGGCCAAACCCCTCCCCTACCCCGGCCAAACCCTCCCCTAACCCGGCCAAACCCTCCCCTACCCGGCCAAACCCTCCCCTACCCCGGCCAAACCCTCCCCTAACCCGGCCCAAACCCTCCCCTACCCTCCCAAACCCTCCCCTACCCCGGCCAAACCCTCCCCTACCCCGGCCAAACCCTCCCCTACCCCGGCCAAACCCTCCCCTACCCCAGCCCAACCCTTCCCCTAACCCGGCCAAACCATCCCCTAACCCGGCCCAAACCCTCCCTAACCCGACCAAACCCTCCCTACCCCGGCCAAACCCTCCCTAACCCGACCAAACCCTCCCCTACCCCGGCCAAACCCTCCCCAAACCCGGCCAAACCCTCCCCTACCCCGGCCAAACCCTCCCCTAGGACCAAACCCTATATTATCCCGAGTGGCCAAACTCTATATATTACCCCGGCCAAACCCTCCCCTACCCCGGCCAAACCCTCCCTAACCCGGCCCAACCCTCCCCTAACCCGGACGACACTGGGCCAATTGTGCGAATTGTGCGCCACCCTATGGGAGTCCCGATCACAGCTGGTTGTGATACAGACCAGGATCAAACCAAGGTCTGTAGTGACACTGAGATGCAGTGCCTTAGACCGCTGCACCACTCAGGAGCCCAGAGTGAAAGTGAAATAAACAATAAAAAGTGAACAGTAAATTTTACACTCACACACAAGTTACAAAATAATAAATGTTAGACATTTCAAATGTTCCATATGGAGGGTTTATATGCATGCTCCCAGCAGGTGTCCAGCATGGTTAGAGTGGGCAGCGTAGATATATTAAATAGCAGGTGTCCAGGTGACCATCTGTTTGGGCCGGGAGATACTGATTGCTAGCCTCAGCAGGTGTCCAGGTTATCATCTGTTAGAGTGGGCCGGGAGATACTGATTGCTAGCCTCGAGCAGGTGTCCAGGTGATCATCTGTTAGAGGGGGCCGGGAGATACTGATTGCTAGCCTCGAGCAGGTGTCCAGGTTATTCATCTGTTAGAGTGGGCCGGGAGATACTGATTGCTAGCCTCGAGCAGGTGTCCATCTCTGTTAGAGTGGGCCGGGAGATACTGATTGCTAGCCTCGAGCAGGTGTCCAGGTGATCATCTGTTAGAGTGGGCCGGGAGATACTGATTGCTAGCCTCGAGCAGGTGTCCATCTGTTAGAGTGGGCCGGGAGATACTGATTGCTAGCCTCAAGCAGGTGTCCAGGTGATCCATCTGTTAGAGTGGACCGGGAGATACTGATTGCTAGCCTCGAGCAGGTGTCCATCATGGCTAG
>NC_088218.1:6297763-6370263 GCF_036934945.1 Oncorhynchus masou masou | reverse complement strand
TGGCAAAATATTCTCTGGCAGATGAAACTGAAGTTATGTTGTTTGGAAGGAACACAACACTATGTGTGGAGAAAAAAAGGCACCGCACACCAACATCAAAACCTCATCCCAACTGTAAAGTATGGTGGAGGGAGCATCAAATCAAATCAATGTTTATTTGTCAGGTGCTCTGAATACAACAGGTGTAGTAGACCTCACAGTGAAATGCTGAATACAACAGGTGTAGTAGAGCTTACAGTGAAATGCTGAATACAACAGGTGTAGTAGAGCTTACAGTGAAATGCTGAATGCAACAGGTGTAGTAGACCTTACAGTGAAATGCTGAATACAACAGGTGTAGTAGAGCTTACAGTGAAATGCTGAATGCAACAGGTGTAGTAGACCTCACAGTGAAATGCTGAATACAACAGGTATAGTAGACCTCACAGTGAAATGCTGAATACAACAGGTGTAGACCTTACAGTGAAATGCTGAATACAACAGGTGTAGTAGACCTTACAGTGAAATGCTGAATACAACAGGTGTAGTAGACCTTACAGTGAAATGCTGAATACAACAGGTGTAGTAGACCTTACAGTGAAATGCTGAATACAACAGGTGTAGACCTTACAGTGAAATGCTGAATACAACAGGTGTGCTGAATACACAGATGTTACAGTGAAATGCTGAATACAACAGGTGTAGTAGACCTTACAGTGAAATGCTGAATACAACAGGTGTAGTAGACCTTACAGTGAAATGCTGAATACAACAGGTGTAGTAGACCTTACAGTGAAATGCTGATAAACAGTAGTGAGGTGCAACAGCTATAGTGAAAGTGAAATAAAACAGTGTAAAGACAGGCTATAACAGTAGTGAAACAGTAGTGAGGTGCTATAAACAGTGTGTTAGGTGAACAATAGGTAAATACAGTAAAACAATAGTAGACAGGCTATAAAAGTAGTGAGGCTATAAAAGTAGTGAGGCTACATACAGACACTGGTTAGTCAGGCTGATTGAGGTAGTATGTACATGTAGATATGGTTAAAGTGACTATGCATATATGATGACTGTAGCAGTAGCGTAAAAGAGGGGTTGGCGGGTTGTGTGTTGTGGGACACAATGCAGATAGCCCGATTAGCCAATGTGCGGGAGCACTGGTTGGTTAGACCAATTGAGGTAGTATGTACATGAATGTATAGTTAAAGTGACTATGCAGATATGATAAACAGAGAGTAGCAGCACCGTAAAAAGAGGGGTTGGGGGGGACACAATCCAAATAGTCCAGGTAGCCATTAGATTACCTGTTCAGGAGTCTTATGGCTTGGGGGTAAAAACTGTTGAGAAGCATTTTTGTCCTCGACTTGGCACTCCGGTACCGCTTGTCATGCGATAGTAGAGAGAACAGTCTATGACTGGGGTGGCTGGGGTCTTTGACAATTTTTAGGGCCTTCCTCTGACACCGCCTGGTGTAGAGGTCCTGGATGGCAGGCAGCTTAGCCCCAGTGATGTACTGGGTTGTAGTGCCTTGCGGTCAGAGGCTATGCAATTGCCATATCATGCTTTAGGGCTGCTTTGCTGCCTCAGGGCCTGGACAGCCTGCTGTCATTGACGGAAAAATGAATTCCCAACTTTATCAAGACATTTTGCAGGAGAACGTAAGGCTATCTGTCCACCGATTGAAGCTCAACAGAAGTTAGGTGATGCAACAGGACAACGACCCAAAACACAGAAGTAAATCAACAACAGAATGGCTTCAACAGAAGAAAATACTCTTTCAGTAGTGGCCCAGTCAGAGTCCTGACCTCAACCCGAATGAGATGCTGTGGCATGACCTCAAGATAAAATATAACGCTTCACACCAGACATCCATACAAGACAATTGTGGAACTGAAACAGTTTTGTAAACATTACTGTAAATATTACTGTATAACATTACTGTAAATATAAAATATAACATTACTGCACATACACAATATAACATTACCATACATACACAATATAACATCACTATACATATACAATATAACATTACTGTAAATATTACTGTATAACATTACTGTAAATATAAAATATAACATTACTATACATATACAATATAACATTACCATACATATACAATATAACATTACCATACATACACAATATAACATTACTGCACATATACAATATAACATTACTGTACATATACAATATAACATTACTGTACATATACAATATAACATTACATACACATATATATAACATTACTATACATATAAAATATAACATTACTTACATACACAATATAACATTACTATACATACACAATATAACATTACTATACATATACAATATAACATTACCATACATACACAATATAACATTACTATACATATACAATATAACATTACTGTACATATATTGTAAATAACATTACTCCGTTGATTATAGTCATATTGATAAAATGCTACTTTCTCTCTGTAATCAGTTCCTACATTGGCACATCCAATATAACATTACTCAATACATACCCAATATAACATTACTAGGACATATTCCAGAAGATTTATTTACCCTTAGTGGCTGCCAGTACCCGACAGGCACACAGTAAAGTATTTTATGCAGAGGGCCATTTGATTGGAGCTATAACTCAGGCAGTCTATAATACTAATGGCAGCACATTGAGCTCTGATTTAGGATGGTAATTAGTGCTGTTAATTGTTATTTTATTACTCAGGGTCAGGGGGTGGGAAGGTGTTCCAGAGGGTTGTATATCGAGGGCAACTCGCTGCTTTTTCATGATGCAGGGACTTAGGGACGCAGGACCAATTTTCCTGTCCTGGAAGAGGAATATTCTCCCTGTATCTCCTTAGGGGATCTCTGGAGGTATCTCCTCTTGTGTTGTGGGATTTTGGACATTTGTGTATCGTTTTATTTGACCCAGCAGTAAACTTTGTCATTTGGCTCCTTTTGATTAAAGATCCCCCAGAATCCAATAAAGCTAACATTGAGGCAAACATTGTCTCGTCTAATTAATTACATCCTGCTAACATGTTGGGGATTGTGTGTGTGTGTGTGCACCAGTGTGTGTGTGTGTGTGTGTGTGTGTGTGTTGTGTGTGTGTGCCTCAGTGTGTGTGTGTGTGTGTGTGTGTGTGTGTGTGCGTGTGCTCGTGCACGTGTGTGTGTGTGTGCGTGTGAGTGAGAGAGAGAGTCAAGGAAGTAGCCAGTTATTCTCTCCACTAGACCCTTGGATTTGCTTTGCGTACCAGGCATCTTGATGTTCTATCAAACGGCTGTTAAAAGACAGGACAGCAGTATAAAAGACTTCTACAGACAGAGTTACAGCCAGTATCGGACAGAGAGAGAGAGAGATGCTACTAACTAGCAAGGCTCGTCTCCTCCTGTCTAGGCTCTGCCCATCCTGGGGCTACCCATCCCACAGCCTGGTCGCTGGTGGTGCTGTTAATATGTCATGGTTATTGCTCTGAATAGACCTAATGGGGTTGAAGTTTAGCCCAGACGGTGGTCCCATCTATAGCAACTACAGAAGAAGCCTGTTATGATAATGAGGCCGATGCTGTGCTGGAACTTCTTGGTACTTGAGGGTCTCCGAGGGATATTTTGAGCCTGGCGTATCAATCCCTCCACAGGATACTCATGTTGAGATAACTGAGCTTAATACACTGAATACTTGTGGCTTTTGGGGAATTTTGTTGAATATTGGATGTGATTTGGTGTGATATTTGCAGTTTCCTACTCTTCCATCTCAGTTACTACAGTATTATCCCACTGACAAAAAAACATGTTTTTTGGGGGGCCCAGGCGACAAAGCAAACGATCTCGGATCAAATTACAGCTCTTTTAGAATGAGGTCCTTTCCAAAGCCTTGGTTTCTTTAGAATGAGGTCCTTTCCAAAGCCTTGGTTTCTTTAGAATGAGTTCCTTTCCAAAGTCCTGTTTTCCAAAGCCTTGGTTGAGGTCAGAATGAGGTCCTTTCCAAAGCCTTGGTTTCTTTAGAATGAGGTCCTTTCCAAAGCCTTGGTTTCTTTAGAATGAGAGTGCCTTGGAAGTTTCTTTAGAATTCCTGTCCAAAGCCTTGGTTTCTTTGAATGAGTTCCTTTCCCAAGCCTTGTGTTCTGGTTGAAAGGCCTTTCAAAGTTGGTTTCTTTAGAATGAGACCTTTCCAAAGAGTTACAGGTTTCCCCAATGAGGTCCTTTGCCTTGGTTTCTTTAGAATGAGGCCTTTCCAAAGCCTTGTCTTCTGCCTCTTAATTCTTTACATCCTTTCCAACAGTTGGTTTCTTTAGGAGTCCTTTCCAAAGTGTTGCTGTTTAGTCCTGGGGTTGTTCTCTTTAGTGGTCCTTTGCCTTGTAGCCTTTCTACAGAAGAAGCCTGTTATGATAGAATGTTGCTTCCAAACTCTTTGTTTCTTTAGAATGAGGGATATTTTGAGCCTTGGTTTCTTTAGAATGCATCCTTGGTGTCATGTTGAGACATGAGCTTTGCCTTGGCTGGCTTTAGAATGAGGTCCTTTTCCAAATTGGATTTTTTAGAATGAGGTTTGCTTTCTCCTTACATTCTCTCAGTTACTTCTTTTCCCACTTACAAAAAAACCCTGTTTTTTTTGGCCCCAGGCGACAACCAGGCATCTTGATGTTCTTCAGGTCCTTTCCAAAGACTTACATTTCTTTATAATGAGGTCTTTTCCAAAGCCTTGGTTTCTTTAGAATGAGGTCCTTTCCAAAGCCTTGGTTTCTTTAGAATGAGGTCCTTTACAGGCCTTGGTTCCCTTCTTCTTTTCCCCCTTACATGACATTCTCACTCTTCATCTTTTCCCCCTTACATTCTCTCTTCATCCTGAGAGAGACATCACACTGGGGTCAGACTGGGGTGCTGCTTTCAGTATGAGAGAGACATCACACTGGGGTCAGACTGGGCTAGCTGCTTTCAGTATGAGAGAGACATCACACTGGGGTCAGACTGGGCTAGCTGCCTTCAGTATGAGAGAGACATCACACTGAGGTCAGACTGGGCTAGCTGCTTTCAGTATGAGAGAGACATCACACTGGGGTCAGACTGGGCTAGCTGCTTTCAGTATGAGAGAGACATCACACTGGGGTCAGACTGGGCTAGCTGCTTTCAGTATGAGAGAGACATCACACTGGGGTCAGACTGGATAGCTGCATTCAGTATGAGAGAGACATCACACTGGGGTCAGCTGGGCTAGCTAGTATGACTGAACATCACACTTCAGACTGGGCTTTGGGGAATTCACACTGGGAATATTGGATGTGATTTCAGTATGAGAGTGATCACATTGAGGACAGCTGTTTCTAGCTCTTCCATCTCAGTTACTACACTATTATCCACTGACAAAAACATGAGTTTATGGGGACATACACTGGGACAAAGCAAACGACATACACTAGGGTCAAATTATGGGCAGCTCTTTTAGAATGAGTTACTCACACTTTCCAAAGGACCTTGGTTTCTTTAGGGTCATGAGGTACCTTTCCAACATAGGACATGGTTTCTTTAGACACCACTGAGGTCATTTCCAAGCCTTGGTATTCTTTAGGACATGAGTCCTTTCCACCAGCCTAGGACAGAGAAGACATACACTGGGGTCAACTAGGACATGAGTCTCTTCATCTTTTCCCCTAGGACATGAGTTACTACACCCCACTAGGACATGAGTTACTATCTTTTCCCCCATGACATACTACACTCTGAGTTAGTATACTACCATTATGACATTCCCCTGAGGTTACATTAGCTGCTTTCAGTATACATCACTTGAGGTCAGACTGGGCTAGCTGCTTTCAGTATGAGATGAGACATCACACTGGGGTCAGACTGGGCTAGCTGCTTTCAGTATGAGAGAGACATCACACTGGGGTCAGACTGGGCTAGCTGCTTTCAGTATGAGGACATCACACTGAGGTCAGACTGGGCTAGCTGCTTTCAGTATGACATGAGACATCACACTGGGGTCAGACTGGGCATGAGTTTCAGTATGAGAGAGACATCACACTGGGGTCAGACTGGGCTAGCTGCTTTCAGTATGAAAGAGACATCACACTAGGGTCAGACTTAGCTTTCAGTATGAGAGAGACATCACACTGGGGTCACATGAGTTACTATACTACCACTTTCACTGTTCTTCCACTAGGGGTCAGACATTCTCTAGTTAGTAACAGACCACTAACACAAGGACATGAGTTTCTACACTACCACTAGGACATGAGTTACTACACTACCACTAGGACATGAGTTAGTATACTACCACTAGGACATGAGTTACTACACTACCACTAGGACATGAGTTACTATACTACCACTAGGACATGAGTTACTACACTACCACTAGGACATGAGTTAGTATACTACCACTAGGACATGAGTTACTACACTACCACTAGGACATGAGTTAGTATACTACCACTAGGACATGAGTTACTATACTACCACTAGGACATGAGTTAGTATACTACCACTAGGACATGAGTTAGTATACTACCACTAGGACATGAGTTACTATACTACCACTAGGACATGAGTTAGTATACTACCACTAGGACATGAGTTAGTATACTACTACCACTAGGACATGAGTTAGTATACTACCACTAGGACATGAGTTAGTATACTACCACTAGGACATGAGTTACTATACTACCACTAGGACATGAGTTAGTATACTACCACTAGGACATGAGTTACTATACTACCACTAGGACATGAGTTACTATACTACCACTAGGACATGAGTTAGTATACCACTACCACTAGGACATGAGTTACTATACTACCACTAGGACATGAGTTACTACACTACCACTAGGACATGAGTTAGTATACTACCACTAGGACATGAGTTACTACACTACCACTAGGACATGAGTTAGTATACTACCACTAGGACATGAGTTAGTATACTACCACTAGGACATGAGTTACTATACTACCACTAGGACATGAGTTAGTATACTACCACTACCACTAGGACATGAGTTAGTATACTACCACTAGGACATGAGTTACTATACCACCACTAGGACATGAGTTAGTATACTACCACTAGGACATGAGTTACTATACCACCACTAGGACATGAGTTAGTATACTACCACTAGGACATGAGTTAGTATACTACCACTACCAATAGGACATGTGTTACTATACTACCACTAGGACATGAGTTAGTATACTACCACTACCACTAGGACATGAGTTAGTATACTACCACTAGGACATGAGTTACTATACTACCACTAGGACATGAGTTAGTATACTACCACTACCACTAGCACATGAGATACTATACTACCACTAGGACATGAGTTACTATACTACCACTAGGACATGAGTTAGTATACTACCACTAGGACATGAGTTAGTACATAGAGAGTTATTATACTACCACTAGGACATGAGTTACTATACTACCACTAGGACATGAGTTACTATACTACCACTAGGACATGAGTTAGTATACTACCACTAGGACATGAGTTAGTATACTACCACTAGGACATGAGTTAGTATACTACCACTAGGACATGAGTTAGTATACTACCACTAGGACATGAGTTAGTATACTACCACTAGGACATGAGTTAGTATACTACCACTAGTTTAGTATACTACCACTAGGACATGAGTTAGTATACTACCACTAGGACATGAGTTACTATACTACCACTAGGACATGAGTTAGTATACTACCACTAGGACATGAGTTAGTATACTACCACTACCACTAGGACATGAGTTAGTATACTACCACTAGGACATGAGTTACTATACTACCACTAGGACATGAGTTACTATACTACCACTAGGACATGAGTTACTATACTACCACTAGGACATGAGTTACTATACTACCACTAGGACATGAGTTAGTATACTACCACTACCACTAGGACATGAGTTACTATACTACCACTAGGACATGAGTTACTATACTACCACTAGGACATGAGTTAGTATACTACCACTACCACTAGGACATGAGTTAGTATACTACCACTAGGACATGAGTTACTATACTACCACTAGGACATGAGTTAGTATACTACCACTACCACTAGGACATGAGTTAGTATACTACCACTAGGACATGAGTTACTATACTACCACTAGGACATGAGTTAGTATACTACCAGTAGGACATGAGTTACTATACTACCACTAGGACATGAGTTACTATACTACCACTAGGACATGAGTTAGTATACTACCACTACCACTAGGACATGAGTTAGTATACTACCACTAGGACATGAGTTACTATACTACCACTAGGACATGAGTTAGTATACTACCACTAGGACATGAGTTAGTATACTACCACTAGGACATGAGTTACTATACTACCACTACCACTAGGACATGAGTTAGTATACTACCACTAGGACATGAGTTAGTATACTACCACTAGGACATGAGTTAGTATACTACCACTAGGACATGAGTTAGTATACTACCACTAGGACATGAGTTAGTATACTACCACTAGGACATGAGTTACTATACTACCACTAGGACATGAGTTACTATACCACTACCACTAGGACATGAGTTAGTATACTACCACTAGGACATGAGTTACTATACTACCACTACCACTAGGACATGAGTTAGTATACTACCACTAGGACATGAGTTACTATACTACCACTAGGACATGAGTTAGTATACTACCACTAGGACATGAGTTACTATACTACCACTAGGACATGAGTTACTTACTACCACTAGGACATGAGTTACCACTACCACTAGGACATGAGTTAGTATACTACCACTACCACTAGGACATGAGTTAGTATACTACCAGTAGGACATGAGTTACTATACTACCACTAGGACATGAGTTACTATACTACCACTAGGACATGAGTTAGTATACTACCAGTAGGACATGAGTTACTATACTACCACTAGGACATGAGTTACTATACTACCACTAGGACATGAGTTAGTATACTACCACTACCACTAGGACATGAGTTAGTATACTACCACTAGGACATGAGTTACTATACTACCACTAGGACATGAGTTAGTATACTACCACTACCACTAGGACATGAGTTAGTATACTACCACTAGGACATGAGTTACTATACTACCACTAGGACATGAGTTAGTATACTACCACTACCACTAGGACTTGAGTTAGTATACTACCACTAGGACATGAGTTACTATACTACCACTAGGACATGAGTTACTATACTACCACTAGGACATGAGTTACTATACTACCACTAGGACATGAGTTACTATACTACCACTAGGACATGAGTTAGTATACTACCACTACCACTAGGACATGAGTTAGTATACTACCAGTAGGACATGAGTTACTATACTACCACTAGGACATGAGTTACTATACTACCACTAGGACATGAGTTAGTATACTACCACTACCACTAGGACATGAGTTAGTATACTACCACTAGGACATGAGTTACTATACTACCACTAGGACATGAGTTAGTATACTACCACTAGGACATGAGTTAGTATACTACCACTAGGACATGAGTTAGTATACTACCACTACCACTAGGACATGAGTTAGTATACTACCACTAGGACATGAGTTAGTATACTACCACTAGGACATGAGTTACTATACTACCACTAGGACATGAGTTACTATACTACCACTACCACTAGGACTTGAGTTAGTATACTACCACTAGGACATGAGTTACTATACTACCACTAGGACATGAGTTACTATACTACCACTAGGACATGAGTTAGTATACTACCACTACCACTAGGACATGAGTTAGTATACTACCAGTAGGACATGAGTTAGTATACTACCACTAGGACATGAGTTAGTATACTACCACTAGGACATGAGTTAGTATACTACCACTAGGACATGAGTTACTATACTACCACTAGGACATGAGTTAGTATACTAGTTAGTATACTACCACTAGGACATGAGTTAGTATACTACCACTACCACTAGGACATGAGTTAGTATACTACCACTAGGACATGAGTTACTATACTACCACTAGGACATGAGTTAGTATACTACCACTACCACTAGGACTTGAGTTAGTATACTACCACTAGGACATGAGTTAGTATACTACCACTACCACTAGGACATGAGTTAGTATACTACCACTACCACTAGGACATGAGTTAGTATACTACCAGTAGGACATGAGTTACTATACTACCACTAGGACATGAGTTACTATACTACCACTAGGACATGAGTTACTATACTACCACTAGGACATGAGTTAGTATACTACCACTAGGACATGAGTTAGTATACTACCACTAGGACATGAGTTACTATACTACCACTACCACTAGGACATGAGTTAGTATACTACCACTAGGACATGAGTTACTATACTACCACTAGGACATGAGTTAGTATACTACCACTAGGACATGAGTTAGTATACTACCACTACCACTAGGACATGAGTTAGTATACTACCACTAGGACATGAGTTAGTATACTACCACTAGGACATGAGTTAGTATACTACCAGTAGGACATGAGTTACTATACTACCACTAGGACATGAGTTACTATACTACCACTAGGACATGAGTTAGTATACTACCACTAGGACATGAGTTAGTATACTACCACTAGGACATGAGTTACTATACTACCACTACCACTAGGACTTGAGTTAGTATACTACCACTAGGACATGAGTTAGTATACTACCACTAGGACATGAGTTACTATACTACCACTACCACTAGGACTTGAGTTAGTATACTACCAGTAGGACATGAGTTACTATACTACCACTAGGACATGAGTTACTATACTACCACTAGGACATGAGTTAGTATACTACCACTACCACTAGGACATGAGTTAGTATACTACCACTAGGACATGAGTTAGTATACTACCACTAGGACATGAGTTAGTATACTACCACTACCACTAGGACATGAGTTAGTATACTACCACTAGGACATGAGTTAGTATACTACCAGTAGGACATGAGTTACTATACTACCACTAGGACATGAGTTAGTATACTACCACTAGGACATGAGTTAGTATACTACCACTAGGACATGAGTTAGTATACTACCACTAGGACATGAGTTACTATACTACCACTACCACTAGGACTTGAGTTAGTATACTACCACTAGGACATGAGTTAGTATACTACCACTAGGACATGAGTTAGTATACTACCACTAGGACATGAGTTAGTATACTACCACTAGGACATGAGTTACTATACTACCACTAGGACATGAGTTAGTATACTACCACTAGGACATGAGTTACTATACTACCACTAGGACATGAGTTAGTATACTACCACTAGGACATGAGTTAGTATACTACCACTAGGACATGAGTTAGTATACTACCACTACCACTAGGACATGAGTTAGTATACTACCACTAGGACATGAGTTAGTATACTACCACTACCACTAGGACATGAGTTAGTATACTACCACTAGGACATGAGTTACTATACTACCACTACCACTAGGACATGAGTTAGTATACTACCACTATGACATGAGTTATTATACTACCACTAGGACATGAGTTAGTATACTACTACCACTAGGACATGAGTTAGTATACTACCACTACCACTAGGGCATGAGTTAGTATACTACCACTAGGACATGAGTTAGTATACTACCACTAGGACATGAGTTAGTATACTACCACTAGGACATGAGTTAGTATACTACCACTAGGACATGAGTTAGTATACTACCACTAGGACATGAGTTAGTATACTACCACTAGGACATGAGTTACCAGTTAGGACATGAGTTAGTATACTACCAGTAGGACATGAGTTACTATACTACCACTAGGACATGAGTTAGTATACTACCACTAGGACATGAGTTAGTATACACTAGGACATGAGTTAGTATACTACCACTAGGACATGAGTTAGTACACTACCACTAGGACATGAGTTAGTATACTACCACTAGGACATGAGTTGGCACGATAGCTCTATAATCTCATTCCATAAACACAAAAACATCTCTTCTCCACCCAATCAGACCCATTGAAATGCAAGTTCTCGAAATAGCCCTGATTAGACTCTGAATAATTCAATGTCATTTTTTCACCCTCTTCCAAAAAGATGAGGGGAGCGATTGATGAGGGGCAGATTAATAATTTACCAACGGAAGAGTCTCTTGGACAAGCAGGCTGGATGACAAGCTGGTTAAAAAGAAGAACATGAGAAAGAGAGAAAAGAAGTCCAGGCGAACCTGCAGAGCGGGCCAGAACAAACAGTGAACGAGCAGAGTTCAGATGCAGACATAATGAACATGAGTCTCTTTCATGTCGATGGGTACAATGTAGGGTTACCGGGTCAAGTGAAGTATTAACGCTAGTGTGTGTGTCTGTGTGTGTGTGTGTGTGTGTGTGTGTGTTACTTATCTACTATATGCTCCTTTATCTTTCACCATTGTGTACGTTTATCACATTAATGGATTATATTCTGGAAGATCTAAGGCTCTTTTCAGGAGGTCGTTTAAACTCATTCTTGGATATTTGACGAGGATCTGAAAACTACATTTGTACCCTTATAGATTAATTGGGCTCAGTTTATAAGAATGGGAATTCAGACAGAGCCGACACATTCCGTGGGTTACACTGGTCCATACATGTAATTCATTATCGGGTTGAAGGACACCCAGTTTTCTCATCCATGGAGGTTGAAGGACACCCAGTCTTCTCATCCATGGAGGTTGAAGGACACCCAGTGGAGGTTGAAGAACACCCAGTCTTCTCATCCATGGAGGTTGAAGAACACCCAGTCTTCTCATCCATGGAGGTTGAAGGACACCCAGTCTTCTCATCACAGTCTTCTCATCCATGGAGGTTGAAGGACACCCAGTCTTCTCATCCATGGAGGTTGAAGGACACCCAGTCTTCTCATCCATGGTGGTTGAAGGACACCCAGTCTTCTCCATGGAGGTTGAAGGTCACTCAGTCTTCTCATCCTTGGAGGTTGAAGGACACCCAGTTTTCTCATCCATGGAGATTGAAGGACACCAAGTCTTCTCATCCATGGAGGTTGAAGGTCACTCAGTCTTCTCATCCATGGAGATTGAAGGACACCCAGTTTTCTCATCCATGGAGATTGAAGGACACCAAGTCTTCTCATCCATGGAGGTTGAAGAACACCCAGTCTTGTCATCCATGGAGGTTGAAGGAGGGGCAGCAGGGTAGCCTAGTGGTTAGAGCTTTGGACTAGTAATCGAAAGGTTGCAAGTTCAAATCCCTGAGCTGACAAGGTGCAAATCTGTCATTCTGCCCCTGAACAGGAAGTTAGCCCACTGTTGCTAGGCCGTCATTGAAAATAAGAATTTGTTCTTAACTGTAAAATTTAAAAAAATTAAACTAAACAACACACAGTCTTCTCATCCATGGAGGTTGAAGGACACCCAGTCTTCTCATCCATGGAGGTTGAAGGACAACTCATCTTCTCATCCATGGAGGTTGAAGGACACCCGGTCTTCTCAATTATTTTGCTGTTCACCATGTGGAGGTTTTTTACTCACCAAAGAAGATAAGAAAACTCACAAGACGAATACCCACCCTGTAAAACAACACATTTCACTGCACCTATCTGGTTTATGTGACAACAAAAAACATTTTTATTTTCTCGTTTGACACATCTCAGTGAAAAGTTTTAGAAAATGAATAGTCAGGTGCTCAAAAGTCACCGCTGTTCTGGAGTGCTGTATTATGAGAGTAGAATGAATTGCTTTCTTACGTTCGGTCCTATTGTAATGTGATCCTCAGTCATCGGTCGTCCACCACCGCCAAATGACAGATTATGGAACCTTTCAATCACAATGGGGGTCATTTGGGTTTTGTTGGAAAGGGTCTCTTATCGGACCTCCTGAATAAATCTTTTGTATCATTTCAGGGCCCTTTTAACTAACTCTGCCATTTACATAAAGGGGCTTTTCCCATTGTGCTCTTATTGTTTTGAAATGGGATTGAATTGTCAGACGGTGATGAAAATCGGGGGAATAGTGACTCTCAATTAATGCAGACGTGATAGAAACTGAAGTGGGGCCCCAGAGTAGGATGTGGTAGATACTGAATTGGGGCCCCAGAGTAATATGTAGTAGATATGGAAGTGGGGCCCCAGAGTAGGACGTGGTAGATCCTGAAGTAGGGCCCGAGAGTAGTGATTCAATAGTCATTACGTGTGTGTGTGTGTGTGTGTGTGTGTGTGTGTGTGTGTGTGTGTGTGTGTGTGTGTGTGTGTGTGTGTGTGTGTGTGTGTGTGTGTGTGTGTGTGTGTGTGTGTGTGTGTGTGTGTGTGCGTGTCTGAGATTGTGTGTGTGACATTCCTCAGTGTGACTCAGATATGTGAAACCCAGCTGTGGTAATCATTGCTGTATGAGGTAGACAGCAAACCCCCCCCCCCCTTAACCCCATCGGTCTTAACTGCCGGGCTCCGGCAGTTTAGTACCCAGGGTGAAGACTACTGGGTCCCAGGAGCCACACACACACACACACACACACACACACACACACACACACACACACACACACACACACACACACACACACACACACACACACACACCACACACCATCCCACTGCTATGTCCTGATATACACATGGGAGTCCATCCCACTGTCATGTCCTGATTCACCCTATGGGAGTCCATCCCACTGCTATGTCCTGATATACACATGGGAGTCCACCCACTGTCATGTCCTGATTCACCCTATGGGAGTCCACCCCACTGCTATGTCCTGATATACACTACCATCCCACTGTTATGGCCTGATTCACCCTACCATCCCACTGTTATGGCCTGATTTACCCTATGGGAGTCCATCCTCCTCTTCCTCCTCTGCTGGCTCCCAAGGGCACCTTCAGTGGACCACTATCACAACGTGTGTGTGGTCTTTGTTAGGAAGACAAGAGAAACACATGGAATACATTGTGTGTGTTATTCCAAAGATAACACTGTCCTGATTTACCCTATGGGAGTCCATCCCACTGTTATGTCCTGATTTACCCTATGGGAGTCCATCCCACTGTCATGGCCTGATATACCCTATGGGAGTCCATCCCACTGTCATGTCCTGATTTACACTATGGGAGTCCATCCCACTGCTATGTCCTGATTCACCCTATGGGAGTCCATCCCACTGTCATGTCCTGATTTACCCTATGGGAGTCCATCCCACTGTCATGTCCTGATTTACCCTATGGGAGTCCATCCCACTGCCATGTCCTGATTCACCCTATGGGAGTCCATCCCACTGCCATGTCCTGATTCACCCTATGGGAGTCCATCCCACTGCCTCTGCTGCTTTTCACCCATGGGAGTCCATCCAAAGAGAAGGAAGTCCATAATCCAAACCTATGGGAGTCCCCCATCCCACTTCCATGTTTAACTCAATGTGTTCTCTATGATAATTACATATTTTCTGCCCAGCATGGAGGGAGGGTCAAAGGGAGGGAGGGAGAAAAAACAGATGCCTGAAATATGGAGATATGGAGATATGGAGATACTGATGTCCTGATTCACCCTATGGAGAGTCCATCCCACTGCCATGTCCTGATTCCCCTATGGGAGTCCATCCCACTGGTGATTCTGTGATAACAGGCTCTCACCGGGGAGATCCATGGTGATTCTGTGATAACAGGCTCCCACCGGGAGATCCGTGGTGATTGCCTCAGAGGGAATTTCCTCATCTTCTCTAGCCCAGTAACACATGTCATGATTCCCCTATGGGAGTCCATGCCACTGTATGTGTACCCCTGTATCCACTCTGGGGAGGGGCAGTGGAAACAGCTCATCATACCCCCTCTGCCTTCCCATTTCATCCATCCCCAGAGAGAGGTGTGATTCACCCTGGGGATGTGTACCTGATTCCTTTTTTCTACAGTCATTGTGTTATTATACTCTATATAGTGTTCAGTCATTCTGAAATAGAAAGGGTTATTATATATAGTGTTCAGTCATTCTGAAATAGAAAGGGTTATTATATATAGTGTTCAGTCATTCTGAACTAGAACGGTTATTATATATAGTGTTCAGTCATTCTGAAATAGAAATGTTATTATATATAGGTTCAGTCATTCCCAACTATAAAGGGTTATTATATATAGTGTTCAGTCATTCTGAACTATAAAGGGTTATTATATATAGTGTTCAGTCATTCTGAACTGGAAAGGGTTATTATATATAGTGTTCAGTCATTTTGAACTAGAAAGGGTTATTATATATAGTGTTCAGTCATTCTGAACTAGAAAGGGTTATTATATATAGTGTTCAGTCATTCTGAAATAGAAAGGGTTATTATATATAGTGTTCAGTCATTCTGAACTATAAAGGGTTATTATATATAGTGTTCAGTCATTCTGAAATAGAAAGGGTTATTATATATAGTGTTCAGTCATTCTGAACTAGAAAGGGTTATTATATATAGTGTCCACCCCAGTTATTATATATAGCCTTCAGTCATTCTGAACTAGAAAGGGTTATTATATATAGTGTTCAGTCATTCTGAACTAGAAAGGGTTATTATATATAGTGTTCAGTCATTTTGAACTATAAAGGGTTATTATATATAGTGTTCAGTCATTCTGAACTAGAAAGGGTTATTATATGTAGTGTTCAGTCATTCTGAACTATAAAGGGTTATTATATATAGTGTTCAGTCATTTGAACTAGAAAGGGTTATTATATATAGTCATCAGTCATTTTGAACTAGAAAGGGTTATTATATATAGTGTTCAGTCATTTTGAACTATAAAGGGTTATTATATATAGTGTTCAGTCATTCTGAACTAGAAAGGGTTATTATATATAGCGTTCAGTCATTCTGAACTAGAAAGGGTTATTATATATAGTGTTCAGTCATTTTGAACTATAAGGGTTATTATATATAGCGTGTCAGTCATTCTGAACTGGAAAGCGCCACAGCTGCCAGGATGAATACTGCATGAGGCTGTGAGCCACAGATTTATTTCCTGTGTGAGATATCAGTTGGGCAAGGAATTCACACAGTCACACACACACACACACACACACACAACACACACACACACACACAACATCCACACACACACACACACACACACACAATGTGTTCTCTATGATACATTACACACACACATGCAGAGCAGAAATGAATAAGGGGGTGGGGGAAAAAGTGTGTGTGTGTGTGGAGATGTGGAGATATGGTGTGAGAGGTGAGTGTGGGTGAGAGAGGTGAGTGTGCCATTTATACTATTTCCAAGGGTTTCTCAGAATACCATCAGTATGCTTTTCCAATATCGTCAATACCATTTTTTAAATGAATTGTTGTCGTGCTTTTTGAATAAATACCTGTAGTCAACTCCAGCACAAGGTAATAGATAAAGCAGATGGTGTTCATCATTTCACCTGCTAGTTCAGCTGTTTGAGCCTGTCCCTTGTCTTCGTTTACAAAGCAGCACAACGAGCATGATGGGAGCTTCGGGAGGCGAGTCGCTCCTGCAGAGTAACTGAATAAGAGCTGATCAAGTTACACTTGTATGAAATTCACTAATAATGTTTGCCAGCTATATGTCTTATAGCTATTATGTTTTAAGATGTGCCATATACATTCTCTCCTACTGTGGTTGGATAACTTGCTAGTGTCAGCTAAGTGGCTAAAGTTAGCTTGCAAGATCAAGTCTCTTGGTAACAGACAACCCCCTTCTGCAATAAGAGCCCTGCTGTCTAATATTTGTTTTGTGCGCTCTGCCAACTGTGTTTTGAGATACTTGCAGAACTTTACGAGTTGGGTTGTCTGTCTTAGTAGTATATGTTCACATGCACTCGTTAGCATTTACCTAGCATCATTTTCCTTATACTTGTTAGCATTTTGCATCCGCTATGAGGTTTCCTTAGTACTTGTTAGCATTTACCTAGCATCCACTATGAGGTTTCCTTATTGTTAGCATTTACCTAGCATCATTTTCCTTAGTACTTGTTAGCATTTACCTAGCATCCGCTATGAGGTTTCCTTAGTACTTGTTAGCATTTTGTTAGTATTCTGGTAAGTGATGTTTTTTTTTTAAGTTTGTTTTACATTTGAAAATATATGTAGTGCCCCTTGTGTGCACTACCGGTAATACCGTACAGCTCATTCTGGCACAGGCACGGTATGAAGGTATGGAAATCTGAATCCCGCCCAAAACCTAGTGTGTGTGTGTGTGTGTTTGCTGGGAAAATCCGCAGGGGACAGTTCCACACTCCAACCCCACTGTCCAAGCCTTATTATTCTACCTTTCCCTCTACTCTTTTCTTTTGGCACGGCCGGGCTGCTAATTTTCTTTTGGCACGGCTGGGCTATTTGTG
This sequence comes from Oncorhynchus masou masou, assembly GCF_036934945.1. Classification (NCBI taxonomy): domain Eukaryota; kingdom Metazoa; phylum Chordata; class Actinopteri; order Salmoniformes; family Salmonidae; genus Oncorhynchus; species Oncorhynchus masou. The sequence goes on along the minus strand of NC_088218.1, from coordinate 6,351,907 downwards.
TAAGGGGTCTTGGCAGCTGTGGATCCGTCTCTTTTGCATCCTTAATTCTCTGGCATGCTGTTGCACCGTGCTACTGCATTCCCACAGAGCACCATATCTACTTATTCCTGCGCAGTCATTTGTTGGGAAACTGAGTTAATTAGCATCACTGTGTGTGTGTGTTTTGTGTGTGTGTGTGTGTTATGTGTGTGTGTGTGTGTGTGTGTGTGTGTCCATTGTGGCCCCAGCTGTAACATGGTTATTATAGAGCCAGTGAACAGAGTGCTGTAATGAGATGGGAGCTATAGGAGACAGATTATCCCCTGCATTACCATACCATAATAAAAAGCTCTTTCATCTGGTCATGAAACTATATTTAGCTGTCATCCTCATTTCTAACAACCTTGTAACATTCTAACAACCATCTAACAACCATCCAGGCGTTTTCATGTTGCCGTACTAGATTAAAAATATCCAACCGCTGTCTGTTTGGTCTTCATAACATCAGATGAGATAGTATGTTACATCTGGTCAACCCACATCTTTAAGGAAACCCAGTCCACACCCACATCTTTAGTCAAACCCAGATTTATCTTTACGTCAAACCCAGAGATCCCACATTTTACGCTCAAACCCAGACCACACCCACATCTTTACGTCAACAACCACACCAGAAACCACACACCACATCTTTACGTCAAACCCAGACCACACCCACATCTTTACGTCAAACCCAGACCACACCCACATCTTTACGTCAAACCCAGACCACACCCATCAGGATATGTTAGTATTATCTTAAGACATTTCTTAGTGGGATTGTCTCTATAGGATTTAAAACTTCAATACATTTTCTGAGGGTGCCTAAGCCTTTCTAAACTCGATGCCAGCTAAACTCAACTCAACTCAACTTAGCTCAGCTCAGCTCAGCTGAAATTAAAACTCAATGAGCCAAGAAGAGTCCAGAGGTGTTCTTGGCATGGTCACGTGTTCAGGGTAAACTCAGGCCCTCAGTGATTGGCTAACCTCACATCGTCTAAATGGTCAGAAATAGAATAATCACTAAATCCCTTGAACGTCACACCCTTGTCAAAAGGAGCTTAACGATAACCTGGCCGAGACCACAAAGAGAAAAGCATGACGGAAGGAAGAAGCCTAGAGAGGAACCTGGCTCAGAAGGGCGTGGCCATCCAATCATATAAACACAAAGAAGAGATAGGGGCTGGATGTTTCCCAAAACCCCTTTGACCACTTAATCATCGCCTGAGGAGAGGCCATCCATCCGCCTGTGCGTGAAATTATCCTGAAATACTGCAATAAGTAAGTTAGCGTCCTTTCCTCTGAGAAGCCTGCTAGTGGAACCCAGGTCTACATCTACTGATGGGTAATCAATGGCCTCTGAGGCGAAGACCCGGAGGCCGGTACACCTTCTCCTTTCTCTCTCAGCCTCAGTCCATCACTCTGTGACTTAGTGTCTGCTCTATCTCAACATACAGTATCGTTTCTCTCTCAGCCTCAGTCCATCACTCTGTGACTTAGTGTCTGCTCTATCTCAACATACAGTATCGTTTCTCTCTCAGCCTCAGTCTATCACTCTGTGACTTAGTGTCTGCTCTATCTCAACATACAGTATCGTTTCTCTCTCAGCCTCAGTCCATCACTCTGTGACTTAGTGTCTGCTCTATCTCAACATACAGTATCGTTTCTCTCTCAGCCTCAGTCCATCACTCTGTGACTTAGTGTCTGCTCTATCTCAACATACAGTATCGTTTCTATCAGTCCATCAACTTAGTGTCTGCTCTATACATGTATCGTTTCTCTCTCAGCCTCAGTCCATCACTCTGTGACTTAGTACTTGTCTGCCTCTATCACTCTGTGACTTAGTGTTTCTATCTACATACAGTATCGCATCTCTCTCAGCCTCAGTCCATCACTCTGTGACTTAGTGTCTGCTCTATCTCAACATACAGTATCGTTTCTCTCTCAGCCTCAGTCCATCACTCTGTGACTTAGTGTCTGCTCTATCTCAACATACAGTATCGTTTCTCTCTCAGCCTCAGTCTATCACTCTGTGACTTAGTGTCTGCTCTATCTCAACATACAGTATCGTTTCTCTCTCAGCCTCAGTCTATCACTCTGTGACTTAGTGTCTGCTCTATCTCAACATACAGTATCGTTTCTCTCTCAGCCTCAGTCTATCACTCTGTGACTTAGTGTCTGCTCTATCTCAACATACAGTATTTTTCTCTCTCAGCCTCAGTCCATCACTCTGTGACTTAGTGTCTGCTCTATCTCAACATACAGTATCGTTTCTCTCTCAGCCTCAGTCCATCACTCTGTGACTTAGTGTCTGCTCTATCTCAACATACAGTATCGTTTCTCTCAGCCTCAGTCCATCACTCTGTGACTTAGTGTCTGCTCTATCTCAACATACAGTATCGTTTCTCTCTCAGCCTCAGTCCATCACTCTGTGACTTAGTGTCTGCTTATCTCAACATACAGTATCGTTTCTCTCTCAGCCTCAGTCTATCACTCTGTGACTTAGTGTCTGCTCTATCTCAACATACAGTATCGTTTCTCTCTCAGCCTCAGTCCATCACTCTGTGACTTAGTGTCTGACACTATCTCAACATACAGTATCGTTTAGACTCTCTCAGCCTCAGTCCATCACTCTGTGACTTAGTGTCTGCAGTCTCTCTCAGCCTCAGTCTATCACTCTGTGACTTAGTGTCTGCTCTATCTCAACATACAGTATCGTTTCTCTCTCAGCCTCAGTCCATCACTCTGTGACTTAGTGTCTGCTCTATCTCAACATACAGTACTATCTCAGCCTCAGTCCATCACTCTGTGACTTAGTGTCTGCTCTATTTCATAACAACCTCTCTCAGCCTCAGTCCATCACTCTGTGACTTAGTGTCTGCTCTATCTCAACATACAGTATCGTTTCTCTCTCAGCCTCAGTCCATCACTCTGTGACTTAGTGTCTGCTCTATCTCAACATACAGTATCGTTTCTCTCTCAGCCTCAGTCCATCACTCTGTGACTTAGTGTCTGCTCTATCTCAACATACAGTATCGTTTCTCTCTCAGTCTCAGTCTATCACTCTGTGACTTAGTGTCTGCTCTATCTCAACATACAGTATCGTTTCTCTCTCAGCCTCAGTCCATCACTCTGTGACTTAGTGTCTGCTCTATCTCAACATACAGTATCGTTTCTCTCAGTGTCTATCACTCTGTGACTTAGTGTCTGCTCTATCTCAACATACAGTATCGTTTCTCTCTCAGCCTCAGTCTATCACTCTGTGACTTAGATCTCAACATACAGTATCGTTTCTCTCAGCCTCAGTCTATCACTCTGGACTTAGTGTCTGCTCTATCTCAACATACAGTGGCCGTTTCTCTCTCAGCCTCAGTCCATCACTCTGTGACTTAAGTGTCTGCTCTATCTCAACATACAGTAACCTCTCTCAGCCTCAGTCTATCACTCTGTGACTTAGAGCAGACACTATCTCAACATACAGTATCGTTTCTCTCTCAGCCTCAGTCCATCACTCTGTGACTTAAATGTCTGCTCTATATCAACATACAGTATGAGTTTCTCTCTCAGTCTCAGTCTATCACTCTGTGACTTAGTGTCTGCTCTATCTCAAGTACAGTATCGTTTCTCTTCCCTCAGTCTATCACTCTGTGACTTAGTGCAACACTATCTCAACATACAGATCGTTTCTCAATCAGCCTCAGTCTATCACTCTGTGACTTAGTGTCTGCTCTATCTCAACATACAGTATCGTTTCTCTCTCAGCCTCAGTCCATCACTCTGTGACTTAGTGTCTGCTCTATCTCAACATACAGTATCGTTTCTCTCTCAGCCTCAGTCTATCACTCTGTGACTTAGTGCAGACACTATCTCAACATACAGTATCGTTTCTCTCTCAGCCTCAGTCCATCACTCTGTGACCTAGTGTCTGCTCTATCTCAACATACAGTATCGTTTCTCTCTCAGCCTCAGTCTATCACTCTGTGACTTAGTGTCTGCTCTATCTCAACATACTGTATCGTTTCTCTCTCAGCCTCAGTCCATCACTCTGTGACTTAGTGTCTGCTCTATCTCAACATACAGTATCGTTTCTCTCTCAGCCTCAGTCTATCACTCTGTGACTTAGTGTCTGCTCTATCTCAACATACAGTATCGTTTCTCTCTCAGCCTCAGTCTATCACTCTGTGACTTAGTGTCTGCTCTATCTCAACATACAGTATCGTTTCTCTCTCAGCCTCAGTCCATCACTCTGTGACTTAGTGTCTGCTCTATCTCAACATACTGTATCGTTTCTCTCTCAGCCTCAGTCTATCACTCTGTGACTTAGTGTCTGCTCTATCTCAACATTCAGTATCGTTTCTCTCTCAGCCTCAGTCTATCACTCTGTGACTTAGTGTCTGCTCTATCTCAACATTCAGTATCGTTTCTCTCTCAGCCTCAGTCTATCACTCTGTGACTTAGTGTCTGCTCTATCTCAACATACAGTATCGTTTCTCTCTCAGCCTCAGTCCATCACTCTGTGACTTAGTGTCTGCTCTATATCAACATACTGTATCGTTTCTCTCTCAGCCTCAGTCCATCACTCTGTGACTTAGTGTCTGCTCTATCTCAACATACAGTATCGTTTCTCTCTCAGCCTCAGTCTATCACTCTGTGACTTAGTGTCTGCTCTATCTCAACATACAGTATCGTTTCTCTCTCAGCCTCAGTCCATCACTCTGTGACTTAGTGTCTGCTCTATCTCAACATACAGTATCGTTTCTCTCTCAGCCTCAGTCTATCACTCTGTGACTTAGTGTCTGCTCTATATCAACATACTGTATCGTTTCTCTCTCAGCCTCAGTCTATCACTTAGTGTCTCTGTGTCTGCTCTATCTCAACAACAGTATCGTTTTTCTTCCCAATTAAAAAGTTCAATTGTTCTGAAAATTGTATCCGCAAGCATTGTGTGTGTGTGTGTGTGTTGTGAGGCTGTGAGTGTGTGTGTGTGTGTGTGTGTTTTGTGAGTATATGAGTGTGTGAGCTGGATGACGTGGATGTGGCAATGTCCCATTATCAACCACTATACAGCAGTCCAACTTCAGCAAATCACACCATTTAAGGTTTAATATAATGTTCATCAACCCTTCAAGAAGTGTGGACAAAAGGAGACACATACATCGATGAAACATGTACAACTGTGCTGTGACTGCTGTGAGGAGACTGGATGCCAAATGATCATGTTAAAGTGTGTTGAGGATCTTTGTCCTGACTAGAGGATGGGATATGTGATGGCTCAACATGGACTTTATGTACCATATACTGTACCAGCAGATATATGGTGTGGTTCTGTTTACCGTAAGGCTCCAGAAACAGGAGATAGTCTCCTGACCTACGGCTGTTCTGAGTCAGGCGAGGCATGCTTACTGTGACTCATACCAACAATATGCATTAGATTCTCATCTGATATTCAATGTAATATTCTCTACCTGCCACTCAGGCACTTCCTATGTAAACGCAAACAAGATCTCTCTAACATGATATTATCTCTCTCCCTTCTCTCTCTCTCAATGTCTCTCACTTTCTCTCCTCCCTCCCTCTCTCTTCCTTCCGTCTCTCTCACACCCTCTCTCTCCTCTCTTCCTTCTGTCTCTCTCTTCCTTCTGTCTCTCTCTCTATCTCCTCCTCCTTCTGTATCTCTCTCTCTCTCTCTCTCTCTCTCTCTCTCTCTCTCTCTCTCTCTCTCTCTCTCTCTATTCAATTAAATTCAGTTCAAGGGCTTTATTGCTAAAGCAAGTGAAGAAGATAATAAACAAAATTGAAATAAACAGTAAAAATGAACAGTAAACATTACACTCACTGAAGTTCCAAAATAATATAGACATTTCAAATGTCACATTATGTCTATATACAGTGTTGTAAACATGTGCAAATAGTCAAAGTACAAAAGGGAAAATAAATAAGCATTTATATAGGTTGTATTCACAATGGGGTTTGTTCTTCACTGGTTGCCCTTTTATTGTGGCAACAGGTCACAAATCGTGCTGCTGTGATGGCACATTCTGGTATTTCACCCAGTAGATATGGGAGTTTATCAAAATTGGATTTGTTTTCGAATTCTTTGGGAAATATGTGTCTCTAATATGGTCTCTCTCTCTCTCAATCTCTCTCTCTTCCATCCTTCCCTCTCACACCATCTCCTCTCTTCCCTCTCTCTCCTCTCCTTCTTCTATCTCTCTCCTCTTTTCTTTCTGTCTCTCTCTCTATCTCCTCTCTTCCTTCTGTATCTCTCTCTCTCTCTCTCTCTCAATTCAATTAAATTCAGTTGGGAGTTTAGCAAAATTGGATTTGTTTTTGAATTCTTTGGGAAATATGTGTCTCTAATATGGTCTCTCTCTCTCTCTCAATCTCTCTCTCTTCCATCCTTCCCTCTCACACCATCTCCTCTCTTCCCTCTCTCTCCTCTCCTTCTTCTATCTCTCTCCTCTTTTCTTTCTGTCTCTCTCTATCTCCTCTCTTCCTTCTGTATCTCTCTCTCTCTCTCTCTCTCTCTCTCTCTCTCTCAATTCAATTAAATTCAGTTGGGAGTTTAGCAAAATTGGATTTTTGGGAAATATGTATTCTTTGGGAAATATGTGTCTCTAATATGGTCTCTCTCTCTCTCTCTCTCTCTCTCTCTCTCTCTCTCTCCCTCTCTTCCAGGTAATGCACTTATCTCAACCTTTCCCTCCCCTCCACATGTGTGTTCGCAGACGCAGCTGCATCAGTGATGAGTAATGTGTGGCTTATTGATCTTGTTTGTGTGATCATTAAGGATGATGTTCATATGGTGGATTATTGTGATCATTAAGGATTATGTTCATATGGTGGATTATTGTGATCATTAAGGATGATGTTCATATGGTGGATTATTGTGATCATGAAGGATGATGTTCATATGGTGGATTATTGTGATCATTAAGGATGATGTTCATATGGTGGATTATTGTGATCATTAAGGATGATGTTCATATGGTGGATTATTGTGATCATTAAGGATGATGTTCATATGGAGGATTATTCCCTGTGTGTCACAATTGATGAGGATACAATGGCTTATTTAGTGTTGCATTAGGTATAGTAGGTGGGATTTAGTGTGTGTGTGTGTGTGTGTGTGTGTGTGTGTGTGTGTGTGTGTGTGTGTGTGTGTGTGTGTGTGTGTGTGTGTGTGTGTGTGTGTGTGTGTGTGTGTGTGTGTGTGTGTGTGTGTGTGTGTGTGTGTGTGTGAAGGAAAAAGGTGGAGAGTGTGTGTGTGACTCGGGGGCACTGCCGGTGCGTGTTACAGCTTGATGCAGAGTCATCGTGGCTGCTTCCCTATCTGTCCCCAGGCATAGACAGAGAGCTGTGTGTGTGGGCAGGTGCACAGTTGAATGTTGAAAAGTAGTTGAACAGTTGAACGGAAGTGGGTTGTTTCTCTCAAATAGCTTAGTCTTTTCCCAATCCCACCCAACCCTAGTCCTTACAACTCCTAGCCCCTAACCCCGAGCCCCTAACCCCTACCCCGTATCCCCTACCCCTAGCGCCTACCCCCTAGGCACCTGTGTAGAACTGAGAGAACTGGATAGGTGTGAGCATAATGGTGACAATTGCACCTAGTCTATCAATGGGCACAGTAGAGCTATAACCATATTCATTACCGATCTAATCTAAATCTGGACTGGCTCAGAAATGAGACACACTCAACGTGTCCAAACACCCATTGTTGCATTCTAAACAGTAGGCATTTTGGGCACGTGAAATACAGTTTGACGTTACACAAATGTTATATGCTTTAATACCAGGATGTCTTACTCATTTTGGCTTTTCATCTCATAGAATGTTACTGAGGAAGAGAAGTGTCTTTTCACACCCATGTGTGTTTGACAACAGCTGGTAATCAGAATAGGGGACATACTCTACAGACATGGACACATGGAGGGGAACAAGCATTATTGCGCATCGGATGAATCATTCTTAGTATGGATGAGTAGTAGGTTGATAGTTGTTGCTGACAGCATATCTATTTACTAAACAGAACGTTCAAAATAGTATGTAGTACGATGACAATATGCAACTTTTGTAAGTAGAAGGCATGCCATTTTGGACACAGTATTGATAATGTTATTATTTTGTGAATTGTTGTTTGGCAACCATGTTGTTACTGTTATACTGACACTGTTGTTAATGTTGTTACTGTTGTTACTGTTGTTACTGTTGTTACTGTTGTTACTGTTGTTACTGTTGTACTGATACTGTTGTTACTGTTGTTACTGTTGTTACTGTTGTTACTGTTGTTACTGTTGTACTGATACTGTTGTTACTGTTATACTGTTACTGTTGTTACTGTTATACTGACACTGTTGTTACTGTTGTTACTGTTATACTGACTCTGTTGTTACTGTTATACTGATACTGTTGTTACTGTTGTTACTGTTGTTACTGTTGTTATTTATACTGTTACTGTTGTTACTGTTGTTACTGTTGTTATTGTTGTTACTGTTATACTGACTCTGTTGTTACTGTTGTTACTGTTGTTACTGTTATACTGATACTATTGTTACTGTTATACTGACTCTGTTGTTACTGTTGTTACTGTTGTTATTGTTGTTATTGTTGTTACTGTTGTTACTGTTGTTATTGTTGTTACTGTTATACTGACTCTGTTGTTACTGTTCTTACTGTTGTTACTGTTATACTGACACTGTTGTTACTGTTGTTACTGTTATACTGACACTGTTGTTACTGTTATACTGATACTATTGTTACTGTTGTTACTGTTATACTGACACTGTTGTTACTGTTATACTTACACTGTTGTTACTGTTGTTACTGTTATACTGACACTGTTGTTACTGTTATACTGATACTATTGTTACTGTTGTTACTGTTATACTGACACTGTTGTTACTGTTATACTGATACTATTGTTACTGTTGTTACTGTTGTTACTGTTATACTGACACTGTTGTTACTGTTATACTGATACTATTGTTACTGTTATACTGACACTGTTGTTACTGTTATACTGACTGTTGTTACTATTATACTGATACTGTTGTTACTGTTGTTACTGTTATACTGACTTTGTTACTGTTATACTGACACTGTTGTTACTGTTATACTGATACTGTTGTTACTGTTGTTACTGTTGTTACTGTTGTTACTGTTATACTGACTGTTGTTACTGTTGTTACTGTTGTTACTGACTACTGTTGTTACTGTTGTTACTGTTGTTACTGTTATACTGATTGTTACTGTTATACTGTTGTTACTGTGTTGTTACTGTACTGATACTGTTACTGTTATACTGTTATACTGACTCTGTTGTTACTGTTGTTACTGTTGTTACTGTTATACTGATACTATTGTTACTGTTATCCTGACTATGTTGTTACTGTTATACTGACACTGTTGTTACTGTTATACTGACTCTGTTGTTACTGTTATACTGACAATGTTGTTACTGTTATACTGACACTGTTGTTACTGTTATACTGACTCTGTTGTTACTGTTATACTGACAATTACTGTTATTACTGTTGTTACTGTTATACTGACACTGTTGTTACTGTTATACTGACACTGTTGTTACTGTTATACTGACACTGTTACTGTTGTTACTGTTGTTACTGATACTACTTGTTACTGTTATACTGACTCTGTTGTTACTGTTATACTGATCTGTTGTTACTGTTATACTGTTATGTTGTTACTGTTGTTACTGTTATTACTGTTGTTACTGTTATACTGATTGTTACTGTTATACTGACTCTGTTACTGTTGTTACTGTTATGTTGTTACTGTTATACTGACTGTTGTTACTGTTATACTGTTATGTTGTTACTGTTATACTGTTATACTGACACTGTTGTTACTGTTGTTACTGTTGTTACTGTTATACTGATACTGTTGTTACTGTTATACTGATACTATTGTTACTGTTATACTGATACTGTTGTTACTGTTATACTGATACTGTTGTTACTGTTATACTGATACTGTTGTTACTGTTGTTACTGTTGTTACTGTTATACTGATACTGTTGTTATTGTTGTTACTGTTGTTACTGTTATACTGATACTGTTGTTACTGACTCTGTTACTGTTGTTACTGTTATACTGACACTGTTGTTACTGACTCTGTTGTTACTGTTGTTACTGTTATACTGACACTGTTGTTACTGTTGTTACTGTTACTGTTGTTACTGATGTTACTGTTATACTGATACTGTTGTTACTGTTGTTACTGTTGTTACTGTTATACTGATACTGTTGTTACTGTTGTTACTGTTGTTACTGTTATACTGATACTGTTGTTACTGACTCTGTTGTTACTGTTGTTACTGTTATACTGACACTGTTGTTACTGACTCTGTTGTTACTGTTGTTACTGTTATACTGACTCTGTTGTTACTGTTGTTACAGTTATACTGATACTGTTGTTACAGTTATACTGGCTCTGTTGTTACTGTTGTTACAGTTATACTGATACTATTGTTACTGTTATACTGACTCTGTTGTTACTGCTATACTGTTACTGTTGTTACTGTTATACTGACTCTGTTGTTACTGTTATACTGTTACTGTTGTTACTGTTATACTGACACTGTTGTTACTGTTGTTACTGTTGTTACAGTTATACTGACTCTGTTGTTACTGTTGTTACTGTTGTTACTGTTATACTGTTACTGTTGTTACTGTTATACTGACTCTGTTGTTACTGTTATACTGACTCTGTTGTTACTGTTGTTACTCTTATACTGATACTATTGTTACTGTTATACTGACACTGTTGTTACTGTTATACTGACACTGTTGTTACTGTTATACTGACTCTGTTGTTACTGTTATACTGACACTGTTGTTACTGTTATACTGTTACTGTTGTTACTGTTATACTGACTCTGTTGTTACTGTTATACTGTTACTGTTGTTACTGTTGTTACTGTTATACTGACTCTGTTGTTACTGTTGTTACTGTTATACTGATACTGTTGTTACTGTTATACTGACTCTGTTGTTACTGTTGTTACTGTTGTTACTGTTGTTATTGTTGTTACTGTTGTTACTGTTGTTATTGTTGTTACTGTTATACTGACTCTGTTGTTACTGTTGTTACTGTTATACTGATACTATTGTTACTGTTATACTGACTCTGTTGTTACTGTTGTTACTGTTGTTAATGTTGTTATTGTTGTTATTGTTGTTACTGTTGTTACTGTTATTGTTGTTACTGTTATACTGACTCTGTTGTTACTGTTGTTACTGTTGTTACTGTTATACTGACACTGTTGTTACTGTTGTTACTGTTATACTGACACTGTTGTTACTGTTATACTGATACTATTGTTACTGTTGTTACTGTTATACTGACACTGTTGTTACTGTTATACTGATACTATTGTTACTGTTACTGTTGTTACTGTTATACTGACACTGTTGTTACTGTTATACTGATACTGTTGTTACTGTTATACTGACACTGTTGTTACTGTTGTTACTGTTGTTACTGTTGTACTGACACTGTTGTTACTGTTATACTGTTACTGTTGTTACTGTTATTATCTCTGTTGTTACTGTTATTCTGTTACTGTTGTTACTGTTGTTACTGTTGTTACTGTTGTTATCTCTGTTGTTACTGTTATACTGACACTGTTGTTACTGTTGTTACTGTTGTACTGATACTATTGTTACTGTTATACTGACTCTGTTGTTACTGTTGTTACTGTTATACTGATACTATTGTTACTGTTATACTGACTCTGTTGTTACTGTTATACTGACTACTGTTGTTACTGTTATTACTGACTCTGTTGTTACTGTTACTGTTATACTGTTATACTGACAATGTTGTTACTGTTATACTGACACTGTTGTTACTGTTATACTGACTCTGTTGTTACTGTTATACTGACACTGTTGTTACTGTTATACTGACACTGTTGTTACTGTTATACTGACACTGTTGTTACTGTTGTTGACTGTTATTACTGTTACTGTTGTTACTGTTATACTGACTCTGTTGTTACTGTTGTTACTGTTATACTGATACTATTGTTACTGTTATACTGACTCTGTTGTTACTGTTATACTGTTTGTTACTGTTACTATTGTTACTGTTATACTGATACTGTTGTTACTGTTATACTGACTCTGTTGTTGTTGTTACTGTTACTGTTGTTACTGTTGTTACTACTGTTGTTACTGTTATACTGATACTATTGTTACTGTTATACTGACTGTTGTTACTGTTGTTACTGTTATACTGATACTGTTGTTACTGTTATACTGACTCTGTTGTTACTGTTGTTACTGTTATACTGATACTATTGTTACTGTTATACTGATACTGTTGTTACTGTTGTTACTGTTGTTACTGTTATACTGATACTGTTGTTACTGTTATACTGATACTGTTGTTACTGTTGTTACTGATACTATTGTTACTGTTATACTGACACTGTTGTTACTGTTGTTACTGTTGTTACTATTGTTACTGTTATACTGATACTGTTGTTACTGTTGTTACTGTTGTTACTGTTACTGTTGTTACTGTTATACTGTTACTGTTGTTACTGTTGTTACTGTTATACTGTTACTGTTGTTACTGTTATACTGACTCTGTTGTTACTGTTATACTGACACTGTTGTTACTGTTATACTGACTCTGTTGTTACTGTTATACTGACAATGTTGTTACTGTTATACTGACACTGTTGTTACTGTTATACTGATACTGTTGTTACTGTTGTTACTGTTATACTGACACTGTTGTTACTGTTATACTGATACTGTTGTTACTGTTGTTACTGTTATACTGACACTGTTGTTACTGTTATACTGATACTGTTATTACTGTTGTTACTGTTATACTGATACTGTTGTTACTGTTGTTACTGTTGTTACTGTTATACTGATACTGTTGTTACTGTTGTTACTGATACTATTGTTACTGTTATACTGATGTTGTTACTGTTGTTACTGTTGTTACTGTTGTTACTGTTGAACTGTTGTTATTGTTGTACTGTTATACTGTTGTTACTATTGTTACTGTTATACTGATACTGTTAATTACTGTTGTTACTGTTGTTTACTGTTATACTGTTGCACTGTTACTGTTATACTGTTACTTTGTTACTGTTATGAAACTGTTACTGTTGTTACTGTTATACTGACACTGTTGTTACTGTTATACTGATACTCTTGTTTACTGTTATACTGATACTGTTACTTACTGTTGTTACTGTTGTTACTGTTATACTGACACTGTTGTTACTGTTATACTGACTCTGTTGTTACTGTTATACTGACACTGTTGTTACTGTTATACTGATACTGTTGTTACTGTTGTTACTGTACTGTTATACTGACTCTGTTGTTACTGTTATACTGACACTGTTGTTACTGTTGTTACTGTTATACCCACTGTTGTTACTGTTATACTGTTGTTATTGTTGTTATTGTTGCTACTGTTATACTGATATTGTTGTTACTGTTGTTACTGTTATACTGTTGCTGTTGTTACTGTTATACTGATACTGTTGTTACTGTTGTTACTGTTATACTGATACTGTTGTTACTGTTATACTGATACTGTTGTTACTGTTATACTGATACTGTTGTTATTGTTGTTACTGTTATACTGATACTGTTGTTACTGTTGTTACTGAGGAATTAAAGTGTTGTTACTGTTGTTACATTGTTACTGTTATACTGTAGTGTTGTTACTGTTGTTACTGTTGTTACTGTTATACTGTTGTTATTGTTGTTATTGTTGTTACTGTTATACTGATACTGTTGTTACTGTTGTTACTATTGTTACTGTTATACTGTTGTTATTGTTGTTACTGTTATACTGATACTGTTGTTACTGTTGTTACTGTTATACTGATACTGTACTGTTGTTTCTGTTGTTACTGTTGTACTGATACTGTTGTTACTGTTATACTGATACTGTTGTTACTGTTGTTACTGTTGTTACTGTTGTTACTGTTACTGTTGTTATTGTTGTTACTGTTATACTGATACTGTTGTTACTGTTGTTACTGTTGTTATTGTTGTTACTGTTATACTGATACTGTTGTTACTGTTGTTACTGTTGTTATTGTTGTTACTGTTATACTGATACTGTTGTTACTGTTGTTACTGTTGTTACTGTTATACTGTTGTTACTGTTGTTATTGTTGTTATTGTTGTTACTGTTATACTGATACTGTTGTTACTGTTGTTACTGTTGTTACTGTTGTTACTGTTATACTGACTGTTGTTACTGTTGTTACTGTTATACTGATACTGTTGTTACTGTTGTTATTGTTGTTACTGTTATACTGATACTGTTGTTACAGTTGTTGTTACTGTTATACTGATACTGTTGTTACTGTTGTTACTGTTGTTGTTGTTACTGTTGTTATACTGTTATACTGTTGTTACTGTTGTTACTGTTACTGTTATACTGATACTGTTGTTACTGTTATTATTGTTGTTACTGTTATACTGATACTGTTGTTACTGTTGTTATTGTTGTTACTGTTATACTGATAGTGTTGTTACTGTTGTTACTGTTATACTGATACTGTTGTTATTGTTGTTACTGTTATACTGATACTGTTGTTACTGTTGTTACTGTTATACTGATACTGTTGTTATTGTTGTTACTGTTATACTGATAGTGTAATCCAACCCACCACTACTCCACAGACCAAATGGTCCTTATGTTTTGCTAGAGCTGCTACGATATCTAATGAAGGAGTCCTACTCTACTTTGACCTCTCTTTCCCCTGTGCGCATATGACAAATTAATTACCAGGAAAACGTTTTAACCTCCCCCCTTGCACTCTTTTTTACTTTAATTGGCTAATTATGAAACCATCCAGTCCCACTCAGCGCTTGGCAGGTTTGACGGGTTGATAGTGGCTCAATCTACCGAGGTGGTCTCTCTCTCTCTCTCTCTCTCTCTCTCTCTCTCTCTCTCTCTCTCTCTCTCTCTCTCTCTCTCTCTCTCTCACACACACACACACAGACAGAAACAGAGACGGCTGCACAGGAGCACACACGGACAGGCTTGAGAACAGTGCTGTGCGCACAACACCCACATGGAAGCAGACACACACACACACACACACACACACACACACACACACACACACACAGACAGGGTCATTAGCTACGCAACATTTAACACTGACTCCCCGTTTGGACCTCGGGTGTCCCTCCTCATCAACGCCAGGTCACACTGAGGAAGGTTAAAGGCCAGAGTTCATTGTCAGTTCACCATGTCATCCCTGTCAACTCTATGGTCATTGGTCTACCCACTCTCCGCAGCCAGCTGTTGTTGGAACTTGTATTTCAATCCATTTAACTGGCCTAGTGCCAGATCTGTTTGGCATAACAATGACCATGGGAGACAACCAGATATGGGACCAGGCTGGCGAGTTTTAACTCCTAACATATGTAAATGTAGGTAAATAGGATCAGACACATTAGCTGCATGAATCTGTATGACACATGGTAAAACAATGTGACATTGAGACTCACTGTAACAGAGCGTTGATAAATGTCCTACCCGTTCCTCTGCAGCTCTTTAGAAGGGTCCTGGCTATTAACAAATGGTACCGGAAGAAGCACAGGCCATAGCTTCATGGACAGTGTCTCAACATTCTCATAGAGTCCTTAGGAACCAATGAATACACTGCTTTTGTCAGAAGGACACGAATACCAGAGAGAGAGAGCGAGGGTGGTGGGGTGAGACAGGGATGCAGCTTAAGCCCCACCCTCTTCAACATATATATCAACGAATTGGCGCAGACACTAGAAAAGTCTGCAGCAGTCAAATGTCTACTGTTTGCTGATGATCTGGTGCTTCTGTCACCAGCCAAGGAGGGCCTACAGAAGCACCTCGATATTCTGCACAGACCTGGGCCCTGACAGTAAATCTCAGTAAGACCAAATTAATGGTGTTCCAAAAAAGGTCCAGTCGCCAGGACCACAAATACAAATTCCATCTAGACACCGTTGCCTTAGAGCACACAAAAAACTATACATACCTTGGCCTCAACATCAGTGCCACAGGTAACTTCCACAAAGCTGTGAACGATCTGCGAGACAAGGCAAGAAGGGCATTCTATGCCATCAAAAGGAACATAAAATTCAACATACCAATTAGGATCTGGCTAAAAATACTTGAATCAGTCATAGAGCCCATTGCCCTTTATGGTTGTGAGGTCTGGGGTCCGCTCACCAACCAAGATTTCACAAAATGGGACTAACGCCAAATTGAGACTCTGCATGCAGAATTCTGCAAAAAATATTCTCTGTGTACAACGTAGAACGCCAAATAATTCACGCAGAGCAGAATTAGGCCGATACCCACTAATTATCAAAATCCAGAAAAGAGCCGTTAAATTCTACAACCACCAAAAACTAAGCGATTCCCAAACTTCCATCCTTACCTTCTATAACAATATTTTTCTGCTTGATAACAAAGCCATCACCTACAGAGAGATGAACCTGGAGAAGAGTCCCCTAAGCAAGCTGGTCCTGGGGCTCTGTTCACAAACACAAATACACCCCACAGAGCCCCAGGACAGCAGCACAATTAGACCCAACCAAATCATGAGAAAACAAAAAGATAATTACTTGACACATTGGGAAGAATTAACAAAAAAACAGCAAACTAGAATGCTATTTGGCCCTAAACAGAGAGTACACAGTGGCAGAATACCTGACCACTGTGACTGACCCAAACTTAAGGAAAGCTTTGGCAATGTTGACTTATGTTTCCCAGTTTGATAAAGTCCTTAAATTGATGGATTTGAATTGAGAGAGAGAGCTGGACTCTTGGTCTAACTAGCTTTCTTATTGGTCTAACTCGCTTTCTTATTGGTCTAACTCGCTTTCTTATTGGTCTAACTAGCTTTCTTATTGGTCTAACTCGCTTTCTTATTGGTCTAACTAGCTTTCTTATTGGTCTAACTAGCTTTCTTATTGGTCTAACTAGCTTTCTTATTGGTCTAACTAGCTTTCTTATTGGTCTAACTAGCTTTCTTATTGGTCTAACTAGCTTTCTTATTGGTCTAACTAGCTTTCTTATTGGTCTAACTAGCTTTCTTATTGGTCTAACTAGCTTTCTTATTGGTCTAACTAGCTTTCTTATTGGTCTAAATAGCTTCCTGGCGGCAGAGGAGGAAAACTCCATCCCACCAAGACAGGCTGCACTTTCAGGCTATCTTTTAAAACTGCTTTTACACTTCTACTTTCTTCACCAATTCATGGGGATGTATATTCATTCCATGTCAAAGAAGGAGAGATGTTGAATAAAAGAGTTTGGGACAATAAAGAATGGAGGGAGAGAGCAGCAGAGGAGGAGAGAAGGAAGGAGGAGAGGAGGGAAGGAGGGGAGAGGGAGAGGAGAAGGAGGAGGGAAGGAGGGAAGGAGGAAGGGAAGGAAGGAGGAGTGGAGCAGGGAAGGAGGAGGAGAGGAGAGGAGAGAGGAGAGAGGGAAGGAAGGAGGAGGAGGAGGAGGGAGGAGGAGGAAGGAGGAGGAGGAGGTTAGGAGGAGGGAGGGAGGGAGGAGGAGATGAAGGAAGGAGGAGGAGATTTAGGAGGAGAGGAAGAGAGGAAGAGAGGAGAAGAAGAGAGGAGAGAAGAGGAGGAGAGAGAGAGGAGGAGGAGGAGAGGAGAGACAAAGGAGCAAAAGTAATAGTGAGGAGATGTTTTCCGAGGCTCATTCTGTGCTGATGGAGCTTCTCCTCTGGCAGTGAGAGAGCCTGCGTGGAATCACTGATGAGCTGTCCTCCCCACAGCAGCAGCCTGGCAGCGTTATGGCAGGAGAATGTTAACGTCCAGTAAAAAGAGGACACTCGTTGAACTTTGCCCTGTCATCAGCCATGAGAAGTGTAGAACAGTCATACTTGTGGTAACTGTAGCTGTACCTCTTTGTTTAGAGGGACTAACTTGGATATATGGCTTTCCTCTCCTTCTCTCCTCTCTGTCTCTCTCTTTCTCTCTACTCCCTCTCTTCCTCTCCTCCTTTCTCTCCTCCCTCTCCTCCATCTCACCTCCTCGCTGTCTCTTTATCTCTCTCACCTGCCTCTCCTCTTCCTCCTCTTTCTCCTCCCTCTATTCCTCACCTCCTCGCTCTCTTTCTCTCCTCCGTCTCTCTCTTCTCTATATATTTCTTTCCACCCTCTCCTCTCTCTCTCTTTATTTTTCTCTCTCTCTCTGCCCCCCCCTCTCTCTCTCTAAACACTCTCTAAACACACACACACAAGCAGGCATGCACACATAAACACACACACACACGCAAGCAGGCACTCACGCATAAACACACTCCTCATGCACACACTCCCCATGCACACTACCCACACACACTGTCAGAAATCCCCTTACCCCAATTACACACAGACCTTCTGATGCCTTGAAAGCTAAGGCAGAAGGGATTCCATAGATATCCTGAACACGTGTACTGCATACACACACACACACACACACACACACAAACACACACACACACACACACACACACACACACACACACACACACACACACACACACACACACACACACACACACACACACACACACACACACACACACACAACGCACACACACACACACACACACACACACACACACACACACACACACACACACACACACACACACACACACACACACACACACACACACACACACACACACACTCACAGGAATGCATCTGCTGGCCAGTTAAAAGGCCTGTTTGTGGATGCACATCAATATGAATGAACACGCCAAGGCTTTGGACTGTGTTTGTACAGTAGATTCCCTTGCTTTCCTGGCGTAACCAAACCAGTGGAGGGTTGGAGGGATGGAGGGTAGGCGGGGGGGGGGTATATTTGCCCTCTTAGGGAGGGAGGAATGAAAGGCAGCCAGTGTATGCTTCCAGTCCTCTGCTTCTCTCTTCCCTCCTTCTCTACCCCTGAGGAGAGCAGTGAGCAGCAGCCTGATTAGCACTTTCTCCATCTCTCATTCCCTCCATCTCTCCTTCCTCTCCTCCACTCCTTCAGACACAGCCACTCCATTCACAGCAGCACATAATCAGCCCCTTTCTCCTGGCCCTGTCACTAACACAAGGTCAGGCCTCAGTGTTTCTGCTCTGTGGAGACCAGCCTAAAGAGCCTAATGTTAAGCTCTGTGCTCAGGGAGACATTTCTCTCCAACTCATTTTGTATTCAGCTTACTAAAGGACCATGAGGATCACGTTACAAACATGTCCCTGACCTCCGTGGGGTCGGGGGGTGAGTGTGTGTGTGTGCGTGTTGTTTGTGTGTGTGTTTGTGTTGTTTGTGCTCACTTATGTGTTTACATGCATGTACTGTACATGTGTGTATATGCCCAGTTGTGTTGGAACAATGGTATTCCAGTCTGTGCCTGGCCCCATGGTAAGCAGTGTCAACCACAGTCCTGCCTCCTAGAAGCAGTGAACAGCTGATAGATTTCACAAGACAGTGGTCATTCACTGCCTAGCTCGCCCTACCCCAGAGAATGTCTGGGTAACCTGCCTTGGTGTTAACAGCACATTATTCTGCATGGTTTACACTAAACAACTTCAGAGAGAGAGATAGAGAGAGATGGAAGAGAGCAAGAGAGAGAGAGAGAGATGAGAGAGCAAGAGAGGGAGGAGAGAGAGAGAGAGGGGGGGAGAGGAGGAGGAGAGAGAGAGAGACAGAGAGATGGAAGAGAGAGAGGAGGAGAGAGAAAAGGAGAGAGACATGAGAGAGAGAGAGCTTTGGCAATGTTAACACATGTTTCCCATGCCAATAAAGCCCCTTGAATTGAATTGAATTGAGAGAGAGAGAGAGGAGAGAGAGAGAGAGAGTGAGAGAGAGAGGAGGAGAGAGAAAAGAGGAGAGGGAGAGAGAGGAGGAAAGAGAGTAAGAGAGAGAGAAGAGGAGAGAGAGAGTGGGGGGGACAGAGGAGGAGAGAGAGAGGAGGAGAGAGAAGGAGGGGAGGAGGGAGAGATAGAGAGAGAGGAGCAGAGAGCAGGACAGAGAGAGTAGAGAGACATATCGGAGTTTACAGAGAGCAGGACAGAGAGAGTGGAGAGACAGATTGGAGTTAACAGAGAGCAGGACAGAGAGAGTGGAGAGACAGATTGGAGTTTACAGAGAGCAGGACAGAGAGAGTAGAGAGACAGATTGGAGTTTACAGAGAGCAGGACAGAGAGAGTGAGAGACAGATTGGAGTTAACAGAGAGCAGGACAGAGAGAGTGGAGAGACAGATTGGAGTTTACAGAGAGCAGGACAGAGAGTTTTGGAGTTTACAGAGAGCAGGACAGAGAGAGTAGAGAGACAGATTGGAGTTTTCAGAGAGCAGGACAGAGAGAGTAGAGAGACAGATTGGAGTTTACAGAGAGCAGGACAGAGAGAGTGGAGAGACAGATTGGAGTTTACAGAGAGCAGGACAGAGAGAGTGGAGAGACAGATTGGAGTTTACAGAGAGCAGGACAGAGAGAGTGGAGAGACAGATTGGAGTTTACAGAGAGCAGGACAGAGAGAGTGGAGAGACAGATTGGAGTTTACAGAGAGCAGGACAGAGAGAGTAGAGAGACAGATTGGACTTTACAGAGAGCAGGACAGAGAGAGTGGAGAGACAGATTGGAGTTTGCTATGGAATGATATGAAATCTATTTAACAATTAAACAGTGAGAGAGAGCTAGTCTCTTCATTTCCTTGGTAGTGAAACCTGTTGTCAGGATAAGTAGATAACAGAGGAGCCTGAAGTTCCTCCCTCGGCTGTTCCTCCTCCACCACACCAGTCCCCGAGCCTCCAAGCAATTAGCCAGTCTTTTGGAGAGGAGTTAGAGTCCTTCTGCTATGCAAACGGCAGTCTGTCTGTCCCGCTCGGGGCAAGGGGGGATTACGCCGCCCCCTCTGTCGAAAAGAGAGCGGTCTTGGCCTGAGTGACAGCTGACACGGGGTGCGGTGGCGAGGTGAGGGCGAAGGCAAGGGCAGCTGGGGTGGAGAGGCATCGCCAACAGGCCACCAGATCCCCTTTAATTAACCAGCAGAGTGCTGGCACACACACACACACACACACACACACACACACACACACACACACACACACACACACACACACACACACACACACACACACACACACACACACACACACAGACACACACACACACTACTCAACAGAGGTGATTGTGTATGCCTGGTTGCTCTCTACATTGATTGCTCTCCGGTTGTGTAGAGAGGGATGGAAGCGGTCAGGTGTGTAAACCAAAGCAGGATATCCCCAGTGTCGTCCACACAGTGAGAGAAGAGAAGCACAATTAGGAGAGCCTGACTGTAACCTCAGCGTTTTAATTTGAGCTGCTCTCCCAAGCACTGGGACTCTCCAGTTCCTCAGTTACATTAACATGGAGACAGTCCTCCTCTTCCTGACTCTGTTCTCTCACCCTCTCTTTTTCTTCTGTGTGTGTGTGTGTGTGTGTGTGTGTGTGTGTGTGTGTGTGTGTGTGTGTGTGTGTGTGTGTGTGTGTGTGTTTGTTTGTGTGTGTCTATCATCTGTGCTGCTCTCTCTTATCATGCCTCATGAGACTGACTGATATGGCTACAATGGAGGGCTGGTGTGTGTGTGTGTGTGTCTTCGTTTGTGTGTGTGTGTGTGTGTGTGTTTGTTTGTGTGTGTCTATCATCTGTGCTGCTCTCTCTTATCATGCCCCATGAGACTGACTGATATGGCTCAATGGAGGGTTGGTGTGTGTGTGTGTGTGTGTGTGTGTGTGTGTGTGTGTGTGTGTGTGTGGTGTGTGTGTGTGTGTGTGTGTGTGTGTGTGTGTGTGTGTGTGTGTGTGTGTGTGTGTGTGTGTGTGTGTGTGTGTGTGTGTGTGTGTGTATGTGTGGTGTGTGGTGTGTGTGTGTGTGTGTGAGAGACAGAGCAGCTCCACTGTTCCACTGTGTCTGTGTCTGTTTCACACTCCAGGGAGGCAGACAGACTGGCACCCGTTCATCAATTCTCTCCATCACGTATGTACAGTGGACTGACTGTGCGCTGTCACGCTCTCCGTCTCTCACTCTACCTTTCTGAGTACCAGACCCGGGGTCAAATACTATTTCATGGAATTTACAGTATGTTTGCTGGGATTGATTGAGCTTGCCTTGAGCAATGGAACCAATACAGTAATCCCAGAAGAGAAAACCCAGCCCATCAGGGACTCCAGGCAGACTGGAGCAAACACTAAAAGTATTTGAAAGATTTCAAATAGTATTCGAACCCAGGTCTGTTGAGTACCTGTCCGGTTGCTTATGCACTTGTCACACCAGTCCTGTTCCGCAGGGACAGGTGGCTGGCAAGGCAGGCCTTTTACAATGATGAGATACGTAGAGACTATGATTCCTGAGCCATCGTTGTCTGATAGAAGTGTATTACCTTACAGCTCTGACAGTGATGGGAGCTTCTGTTCAGGGGGATGATGTCAGTCCCATGATGTCACCATGATGTCATTCCAACTAGTCTCTGGTTGTAACCTGTTTTGCCTGCAGGGTTTGGAGTTAGTTTTGGAATGGTTTTCAATGGTCCTCTAGACATATACAGTACGTCTCTCCCTTCTTCTCTCCCTCCCCTGTGTGTGAGGAGGATGTAGTGCAGTCACCCTCTGGGATGCTCTCCTCTTCTTCCTCATCCTCCTCCTCCTCCTCCCTCCTCCTCCTGACCTCCCGATGGGCCTCTGATTAATTCATAATTGAAAAGTGAGTCACAGGCCTCAATTAGAGCTATTTATTGTCCTGTTGTGCTGCCTGATGACTGAGACACTTTATGGTGCCTGATGACTGAGACACTTTATGGTGCCTGATGACTGAGACACTTTATGGTGCCTGATGACTGAGACACTTTATGGTGCCTGATGACTGAGACACTTTATGGTGCCTGATGACTGAGACACTTTATGGTGCCTGATGACTGAGACACTGTTATGGTGCCTGATGACTGAGACACTTTATGGTGCCTGATGACTGAGACGGTGTGGTGCCTGATGACTGAGACACTTGTATGGTGCCTGATGACTGAGACACTTTATGGTGCCAGATGTGAGACACTGCATGGTGTCCACACTTTGTGGTGCAGATGTTTCACTATGTTGTGTGTGTGTTTATGTGTGTGTTGGTGTGTGTGTGTGTGGGTGTGTGTGTGAGGGTGTGTGTGTGTGTGTGTGTGTGTGTGTGTGTGTGTGTGTGTGTGTGTGTGTGTGTGAGGGTGTGTGTGTGTGAGGGTGTGTGTGTCAGTGTGCATGCATGTGTCCATGTTTACATGTGTGTGTGTGTGTGTGTTGGATTTTAGCTTTTGGAGATGGCAACTGACTATCAGTTAAAAAAAAAGACAACTACTCAGCTGTTCATTTCACAAGCTGAATGGTGATCCCTGGTCCTGACTGGTGTTTCCTGTCCTGTCCTGGGCGTCGTGCTGGACAGTACAGAGCTGTCCCAAACAGTGCCCGTCTCAATCTCAGACCTGTGTAACCACGTCAGTGTTCCTTTCTGCCTCGCAGTGGAACGGGGCAACAGGCGGGCGCCCCGCGTGCCCACAGATGGCTGGGCGGGCAGGACAAGACTGCTTCTTACTGGTGCCCACGTAGCAGCGGGCACTGGGCTGTGATCATGCCACAGACACTGAGAGCTTCCATGGCTTTGTTTCGATAACTGCCAACTCTCTCTCTCTCTTTCTCTCTCTCAAACACACACACACACACACACACACACACACACACACACACACACACACACACACACACACACACACACACACACACACACACACACACACACACACACACACACACACACACACGCACACATACACACACCTCACACAGGCTAATTAGTAGCTTAACTATGACTTGCGTTAGCGGTGTTTCAGTTAGATCATGTCTCTGTGTTGAAACACTAAAACTCTAATGATATCCAATTATTTTATAGTGGCCCGTAAACAGTGTCTTCAACAAATGGTTTTCACACACAGTGTTTCCTTTTTCCACAACAGGGATGTCAGATTTTTCACCAATCAAGACCTTGTTTCTGCTCAATGTAGTCTATGTCCTTGTGCTGTTTGTCAGGGTTGAAGTGTGCAAGGTGCTGAGGGAAGTGCAGGGTGGTGGTAGATGGTATGTGCAGCTCTTATTTGAGGTGAGAATTAGGAGCCTGGCTAATGTCGGTATTGGACAGGGCTGAGGAATGAGTGACAGGTGGGCACGATTTGGTGCCAGCATGCCCGTAGTTGGCACGCCGCAGTGACAATCTCCCCGCTGTCATCCAAGCTGCTCCTACTGGTTACTACGCAAGAACAGACGGCCCAACAATCCTTCTCTTTCCTTCTCCTTTCCTCTGCTCTTCCCTCCTCCCTCTCCTCTCCTCTCCTTCTCCCTCTCCTCCCTCTCCCTCCCTCCTCCCTCCTCTCCTCCCTCTCCTCTCCCCTCTCCTCCCTCTCCTCTCCTCTCCTCCTCTCCCTCTCCTCTATTATTCTCCTCTCCTCTCTGGTCTCCTCCTCTCCTCCTCTTCTCCATTCCACTCCACTCCAAATCACTCAACTCCACGCTCCTCTCCCCTCTCTGTTCTGCTCGCCTTTCCTCTGTTCTCCTCTCCTCTTCTCTACTCCCCTCTTCTCCACTCCTCCCCTTCATAATTTCAACACGTAACCTAAACAGAGTAGTCAGTCAGTAAGGTCAGCATTAAATAACATCCATACTCTGGTCAAGGTTTTTCCATCTGATGGAGTGAGACCGTAGTGTCCTGTAGGCTGATCTCCTTGGTGTTTGATTGATGTAAGGAGGTGTTTTCCTCTCCTCACTGTCCTCATCCATCAGACCAGCCACCCACTCTCTCTCGGCTCCAAGTCCTTTACTAGTCCGGGCTTATATGATTCCCAGCTACCGCCCTGAGTGTGAGTGAAGGGTGGGCCCAGACATGGCAGACCATCGATCGGAATACAAACAGACGCCAAGGGGGTTGGGGGTGTGGGGGCGGGGGTGTAGGAAGAGGGTATGCGCTGTGGACCTAAGGTCAACCCAGGCGAGGTAGGGGGGTGGGAGAGAGAGGGGGGAGGATGAAGGGGAGTGGGGTGCGGGATACAGTCACAAACAGAATTGCATCATGGGGGACCTGGCTGTCTGACTCTTGGGCCATCCTAATTGTCAGGTAAATTCTCTCTCTCACTCTCTCTCTCTCTCTCTCTCTCTCTCTCTCTGTCTCTGTCTCTCTCTCCATGTCTCTCTCTCTCTGTCTCTCGCTCTCTCTCTCTCTCTCTCTCTCTCTCACTCTCTCGCCTCTCGTCCCTCTCTCTCTCCCTTGCTCTCTCTCTCTCCTCTCTCTCTCTCTCTCTCTCTCTCTCTCTCTCTCTCTCTCTCTCTCTCTCTCTCTCTCCCTTGCTCTCTCTCTCTCTCTCCCTCTCTCTCTCTCTCTCTCTCTCTCTCTCTCTCTCTCTCTCTCTCTCTCTCTCTCTCTCTCTCTCTCTCTCCATCTCTGTCTCTCTCTCCATCTCCTCTCTCTCTCTCTCTCCCTCTCCCTCTCTCTCTCTCTCTCTCCTCTCTCTCTCTCTCTCTCACTCTCTTGTCTCTCGTCCTCTCTCCCTCCCCCTCTCTCTCTCTCTCTCTCACTCTCTCTCTCTCTCCCTTGCTCTCTCTCTCTCTCTCTCTCTCTCTCTCTCTCTCTCTTTCAATTCAATTCAATTCAATTTAAGGGCTTTATTGGCATGGTAAACATATGTTTACAGTTCCAAAGCAAGTGAAATAAATAACAAACAATAAAAATGAAAAATAGGAAGTGCAGCTCAATTTCCACCTCATTTTGTGAGCAGTGAGCACATAGCCTGTCTTCTCTTGAGAGCCAGGTCTGCCTACGGCGGCCTTTCTCAATAGCAATGCTCACTGAGTCTGTACATAGTCAAAGCTTTCCTTAAGTTTGGGTCAGTCACAGTGGTCAGCTATTCTGCCACTGTGTACTCTCTGTTTAGGGCCAAATATCATTCCAGTTTGCTCTGTTTTTTTGTTAATTCATTCCAATGTGTCAAGTAATTATATTTTTGTTTTCTCATGACTTGGTTGTGTCTAATTGTGTTGCTGTCCTGGGGCTCTGTGAGGTGTGTTTGTGTTTGTGAACAGAGCCCCAGGACCAGCTTGCTTAGGGGACTCTTCTCCAGGTTCATCTCTCTGTAGGTGACAGCTTTGTTATGGAAGGTTTATGAATCACTTGACTCTCTCTATCTGTCTCTCTCTTTCTCTTTCTCTCCTACTCTCTCTGTCTGTCTCTCTTTTCGCTTTCTCTCCTACTCTCTCTATCTGTCTTTCTCTTTCTCTCTCTCTCCTACTCTCTCTATCTGTCTCTCTTTCTCTCTCCCCCTTCTCTCTTCTCTCTTTCTCTTTCTCCTACTCTCTCTGTCTCTCTCTCTCTTTCTCTTCTGTCTCTCTCTCTACTCTGTCTCTCTCTTTCTCTTTCTCTCCTACTCTCTCTGTCTGTCTCTCTCTTTCTCTTTCTCTCCTACTCTCTGTCTCTCTCTCTCTCTCTCTCTCTTACTATCTCTCTCTACTCTCTATCTGTCTCTCTTTTCTTTCTTCTCTCTCTGTCTCTCTCTATCTGTCTCTCTCTCTCTTTCTCTCCTCTCCCTATCTGTCTATCTGTCTCTCTCTTATCTGTCTCTCTCTCTCTCTCTCTCCTCTATTGTCTCTCTCTTTCTTTCTCCCTTGCTGTCTCTCTCTCTCCTCGCTGTCTGACTCAGACTGATATTTCCATGAGAGTGACTTCAGAAGGGATGATTTATAAACGGTGGAGTTATTGCTCTGGACCCTTGGAGTTGGATAGGGGTGAATACTTTCCATGTGTATTGCAGGTGTACCTAAACTGTGTGTGTGTGTGTGTGTGTGTGTGTGTGTGTGTGTGTGTGTGTGTGTGTGTGTGTGTGTGTGTGTGTGTGTGTGTGTGTGTGTGTGTGTGTGTGTGTGTGTGTGTGTGTGTGTGTGTGTGTGTGTGTGTGTGTGTGTGTGTGTGTGTGTGTGAGTCCGCTGAGGGACAAGGAGCTCCAGGGTCTTAGTTCAGTGTGAGTCTGCATCACTGTCCTGCTGTCTCCCTCTCTCACTGAGCTCTACAGGGCTTGGCTTAGTGCACACACACACACACACACACACACACACACACACACACACACACACACACACACACACACACACACACACACACACACACACACACACACACACACACACACACACACACAACACTTACACACACACACACACACAACACTTACAAACACACACACACACACACACACACACAGTGGGGATAACAAGTATTTGATACACTGCCGATTTTGCAGGTTTTCCTACTTACAACCCATGTAGAGGTCTGTAATTTTTTATCATAGGTACACTTCAACTGTGAGAGACGAATCTAAAACAAAATCCAGAACATCACATTGTCTGATTTTTAAGTAATTAATTGGCATTTTATTGCATAACATAAGTATTTGATACATCAGAAAAGAAGAACTTAATATTTGGAATCCTTTTTTTGCAATTACAGAGATCATACGTTTCCTGTAGTTCTTCACCAGGTTTGCACACACTGCATCAGGGATTTTGGCCCATTCCTCCATACAGACCTTCTCCAGATCCTTCAGGTTTCGGGGCTGTCGCTGGGCAATATGGACTTTTAGATCCCTCCAAAGATTTTCTATTGGGTTCAGGTCTGGAGACAGGCTAGGCAACTCCAGGACCTTGAGATGCTTCTTATGGAGTCACTGCTTAGTTGCCCTGGCTGTGTGTTTCGGGTCATTGTCATGCTGGAAGACCCAGCCACGACCCATCTTCAATGCTCTTAGTGAGGGAAGGAGGTTGTTTGCCAAGTTCTCGCGATACATGGCCCCATCCATCCTCCCCTCAATACGGTGCAGTCGTCCTGTCCCCTTTTCAGAAAAGCATCCCCAAAGAATGATGTTTCCACCTCCATGCTTCATGGTTGGGATGGTGTTCTTGGGGTTGTACGCATCCTTCTTCTTCCTCCAAACACGGCGAGTGGGGTTCAGACCAAAAAGCTCTATTTTTATCTCATCAGACCACATGACCTTCTCCCATTCCTCCTCTGGATCATCCAGATGGTCATTGGCAAACTTCAGACGGGCCTGGACATGCGCTGGCTTGAGCAGGGGGACCTTGCGTGCGCTGCAGGATTTTTATCCATGACGGCATAGTGTGTTGGTTTTCTTTGAGACTGTGGTCCCAGCTCTCTTCAGGTCATTGACCAGGTCCTGCCGTGTAGTTCTGGGCTGATCCCTCACCTTCCTCATGATCATTGATGCCCCACTAGGTGAGATCTTGCATGGAGCCCCAGACCGAGGGTGATTGACCGTCATCTTGAACTGCTTCCATTTTCTAATAATTGTGCCAACAGTTGTTGCCTTCTCACCAAGCTGCTTGCCTATTGCCCTGTAGCCCATCCCAGTCTTGTGCAGGACTACAATTTTATCCCTGTTTTCCTTACACAGCTCTCTGGTCTTGTCCATTGTGGAGAGGTTGGAGTATGTTTGATTGAGTGTGAGGACAGGTGTCTTTTCTACAGGTAACGAGTTCAAACAGGTGCAGTTAATACAGGTAATGAGTGGAGAACAGGAGGGCTTCTTAAAAAAACTAACAGGTATGTGAGAGCCGGAATTCTTACTGGTTGGTAGGTGATCAAATACTTATGTCAGGCAATAAAATGCAAATTAATTACTTAAAAATCATACAATGTGATTCTCTGGATTTTTGTTTTAGATTCCGTCTCTCACAGTTGAAGTGTACCTATGATAAAAATTACAGACCACTAAATGCTTTGTAAGCAGGAAAACCTGCAAAATCGGCAGTGTATCAAATACTTGTTCTCCCCACTGTACATACACACACACACACACACACACATACACACACACACACACACACACACACACACACATACACACCGTGCATTAACCCCACTGAACCCAGGAGGACAGCCTCTTACCCCTTTGGATCCTAAGCCCCAATTTAGGATTGTGTGCCTTTTAGTTTCTCCCCTGTCTTTGTGTTGTGGCGCTTGGTGTTGCAGGAAGGCTTCATCTGCCTGATGTGGTCCTGGGCATGTGTTCTCACAGAGCAGTGCCAGCGGCTTCGCTTACATTAAGGACCGGAAGGTTACACTGTGGACTCAGAGACTGGGAGGAACTGGCCTGGTGGATGTGTGCTCACAGAGCCTGTAAGCCAAACATTTGTATAAATGTAATATCTTTTAATTCAAAATCTTTCTCCCGAGCCACCAGTTCTGGCTATAGAAACATCTCTCTCTCTCTCTCTCTCTCTCTCTCTCTCTCTCTCATTCTCACTCTCACTCTCACACACTCTCGCTCTCTCGCTCTCTCTCTCTCGCTCTCTCATTCTCTGTCTCTCTCTCTATCGATCTCTGTGATCAGACATGTATGAGAGCGCCCATCACCAAGTAATACCTAGCTAAGTAATGCCTGTCTTAGAGTTAGCATTATCGTGTGATGTCAATGCAGCCTTTAGCAACGTTATCATTCTCTTGTGATGTCTATGGAGTGCTCTGATCTCTTTGTTCACAACGATAGGCTTTGTATTGGCTGTGTGTGTGTGGAGACAGAGATCAGTAAGGAGAGGATGGAGACAGAGATCAGTAAGGAGGGATGGAGACAGAGATCAGTAAGGAGTGGATGGAGAAGGAGATCAGTAAGGAGTGGATAGAGACAGAGATCAGTAAGGATTGTTGGAGACGGAGATCAGTAAGGAGTGGATGGAGACAGAGATCAGTAGGAGTTGGAGAAGGAGATCAGTAAGGAGTGGATGGAGACAGATATCAGTAAGGAGTGGATGGAGACAGAGATGTAAGGAGTGGATGGAGACAGAGATCAGTAAGGAGTGGATAGTGACAGAGATCAGTGGAGTAGAAGGAGTGGATGGGGACAGATATCAGTAAGGAGTGGATGGAGACAGAGATCAGTAAGGAGTGGATGGAGATGGAGATCAGTAAGGAGTGGATGGAGACGGAGATCAGTAAGGAGTGGATGGAGACAGAGATCAGTAAGGAGTGGATGGAGACAGAGATCAGTAAGGAGTGGATGGAGAAGAAGATCAGTAAGGAGTGGATGGAGACAGATATCAGTAAGGAGTGGATGGAGACAGAGATCAGTAAGGAGTGGATGGAGACGGAGATCAGTAAGGAGTGGATGGAGACAGATATCAGTAAGGAGTGGATGGAGACAGAGATCAGTAAGGAGTGGATGGAGACAGAGATCAGTAAGGAGTGGATAGAGACAGAGATCAGTGGAGTAGAAGGAGTGGATGGGGACAGATATCAGTAAGGAGTGGATGGAGACAGAGATCAGTAAGGAGTGGATGGAGACAGAGATCAGTAAGGAGTGGATGGAGACGGAGATCAGTAAGGAGTGGATGGAGACAGAGATCAGTAAGGAGTGGATGGAGAAGGAGATCAGTAAGGAGTGGATGGAGACAGAGATCAGTAAGGAGTGGATGGAGATGGAGATCAGTAAGGAGTGGATGGAGACGGAGATCAGTAAGGAGTGGATGGAGACGGAGATCAGTAAGGAGTGGATGGAGACAGAGATCAGTAAGGAGTGGATGGAAAAGGAGATCAGTAAGGAGTGGATGGGGACAGAGATCAGTAAGGAGTGGATGGAGACAGAGATCAGTGGAGTAGAAGGAGTGGATAGAGACAGAGATCAGTAAGGAGTGGATGGAGACAGAGATCAGTAAGGAGTGGATAGAGACAGAGATCAGTAAGGATGGATGGAGACGGAGATCAGTAAGGAGTGGATGGAGACAGAGATCAGTAAGGAGTGGATGGAGACAGAGATCAGTAAGGAGTGGATGGAGACAGAGATCAGTAAGGAGTGGATAGAGACAGAGATCAGTGGAGTAGAAGGAGTGGATGGGGACAGATATCAGTAAGGAGTGGATGGAGACAGAGATCAGTAAGGAGTGGATGGAGACGGAGATCAGTAAGGAGTGGATGGAGACAGAGATCAGTAAGGAGTGGATGGAGAAGGAGATCAGTAAGGAGTGGATGGAGACAGAGATCAGTAAGGAGTGGATGGAGACAGAGATCAGTAAGGAGTGGATGGAGACGGAGATCAGTAAGGAGTGGATGGAGACGGAGATCAGTAAGGAGTGGATGGAGACAGAGATCAGTAAGGAGTGGATGGAGAAGGAGATCAGTAAGGAGTGGATGGAGACAGATA
This sequence comes from Oncorhynchus masou masou, assembly GCF_036934945.1. Lineage (NCBI taxonomy): Eukaryota > Metazoa > Chordata > Actinopteri > Salmoniformes > Salmonidae > Oncorhynchus > Oncorhynchus masou. The sequence goes on along the minus strand of NC_088218.1, from coordinate 6,320,634 downwards.
TCAGTAAGGAGATGGAGACAGAGATCAGTAAGGAGTGGATGGAGACAGAGATCAGTAAGGAGTGGATGGAGACAGATATCAGTAAGGAGTGGATGGAGACAGAGATCAGTAAGGAGTGGATGAAGACAGAGATCAGTAAGGAGTGGATAGAGACAGAGATCAGTAAGGAGTGGATGGAGACAGAGATCAGTAAGGAGTGGATGGAGACAGAGATCAGTAAGGAGTGGATGGAGACAGAGATCAGTAAGGAGTGGATGGAGACAGAGATCAGTAAGGAGTGGATGGAGACGGAGATCAGTAAGGAGTGGATGGAGACAGAGATCAGTAAGGAGTGGATGGAGACAGGAGATCAGTAAGGTGTGGATGGAGACAGAGATCAGTAAGGAGTGGATGGAGACGGAGATCAGTAAGGAGTGGATGGAGACAGAGATCAGTAAGGAGTGGATGGAGAAGGAGATCAGTAAGGAGTGGATGGAGACAGAGATCAGTAAGGAGTGGATGGAAAAGGAGATCAGTAAGGAGTGGATGGGGACAGAGATCAGTAAGGAGTGGATGGAGACAGAGATCAGTGGAGTAGAAGGAGTGGATAGAGACAGAGATCAGTAAGGAGTGGATGGAGACAGAGATCAGTAAGGAGTGGATAGAGACAGAGATCAGTAAGGATTGGATGGAGACAGAGATCAGTAAGGAGTGGATGGAGACAGAGATCAGTAAGGAGTGGATGGAGACGGAGATCAGTAAGGAGTGGATGGAGACGGAGATCAGTAAGGAGTGGATGGAGACGGAGATCAGTGGAGTAGAAGGAGTGGATAGAGACAGAGATCAGTAAGGAGTGGATAGAGACAGAGATCAGTAAGGAGTGGATGGAGACAGAGATCAGTAAGGAGTGGATGGAGACAGAGATCAGTAAGAAGTGGATGGAGACAGAGATCAGTAAAGAGTGGATGGAGAAGGAGATCAGTAAGGAGTGGATAGAGACAGAGATCAGTAAGGAGTGGATGGAGACAGGAGATCAGTAAGGAGTGGATGGAGACAGAGATCAGTAAGGAGTGGATGGAGACAGAGATCAGTAAGGAGTGGATGGAGAAGGAGATCAGTAAGGAGTGGATGGAGACAGATATCAGTAAGGAGTGGATGGAGACAGAGATCAGTAAGGAGTGGATGGAGACAGATATCAGTAAGGAGTGGATGGAGACAGAGATCAGTAAGGAGTGGATGGAGACAGATATCAGTAAGGAGTGGATGGAGACAGAGATCAGTAAGGAGTGGATAGAGACAGAGATCAGTGGAGTAGAAGGAGTGGATGGGGACAGATATCAGTAAGGAGTGGATGGAGACAGAGATCAGTAAGGAGTGGATGGAGACGGAGATCAGTAAGGAGTGGATGGAGAAGGAGATCAGTAAGGAGTGGATGGAGAAGAGATCAGTAAGGAGTGGATGGAGATGGAGATCAGTAAGGAGTGGATGGAGACGGAGATCAGTAAGGAGTGGATGGAGAAGGAGATCAGTAAGGAGTGGATGGAGACAGAGATCAGTAAGGAGTGGATGGAGACAGAGATCAGTAAGGAGTGGATGGAGACAGAGATCAGTAAGGAGTGGATGGAGACAGAGATCAGTGGAGTAGAAGGAGTGGATAGAGACAGAGATCAGTAAGGAGTGGATGGAGACAGAGATCAGTAAGGAGTGGATAGAGACAGAGATCAGTAAGGAGTGGATGGAGACAGAGATCAGTAAGGAGTGGATGGAGACAGAGATCAGTAAGGAGTGGATGGAGACAGAGATCAGTAAGGATTGGATGGAGACAGAGATCAGTAAGGAGTGGATGGAGACAGAGATCAGTAAGGAGTGGATGGAGACGGAGATCAGTAAGGAGTGGATGGAGACGGAGATCAGTGGAGTAGAAGGAGTGGATAGAGACAGAGATCAGTAAGGAGTGGATAGAGACAGAGATCAGTAAGGAGTGGATGGAGACAGAGATCAGTAAGGAGTGGATGGAGACAGAGATCAGTAAGAAGGATGGAGACAGAGATCAGTAAGGAGTGGATGGAGACAGAGATCAGTAAGGAGTGGATGGAGACAGAGATCAGTAAGGAGTGGATAGAGACAGAGATCAGTAAGGAGTGGATGGAGACAGAGATCAGTAAGGAGTGGATGGAGACAGAGATCAGTAAGGAGTGGATAGAGACAGAGATCAGTAAGGAGTGGATGGAGACAGAGATCAGTAAGGAGTGGATAGAGACAGAGATCAGTAAGGAGTGGATGGAGACAGAGATCAGTAAGGAGTGGATGGAGACAGAGATCAGTAAGGAGTGGATGGAGACAGAGATCAGTAAGGAGTGGATAGAGACAGAGATCAGTAAGGAGTGGATAGAGACAGAGATCAGTAAGGAGTGGATGGAGACAGAGATCAGTAAGAAGTGGATGGAGACAGAGATCAGTAAGAAGTGGATGGAGACAGAGATCAGTAAGGAGTGGATAGAGACAGAGATCAGTAAGGAGTGGAGAGACAGAGATCAGTAAGGAGTGGATAGAGACAGAGATCAGTAAGGAGTGGATAGAGACAGAGATCAGTAAGGAGTGGATGGAGACAGAGATCAGTAAGAAGTGGATGGAGACAGAGATCAGTAAGGAGTGGATGGAGACAGAGATCAGTAAGGAGTGGATGGAGACAGAGATCAGTAAGGAGTGGATAGAGACAGAGATCAGTAAGGAGTGGATGGAGACAGAGATCAGTAAGGAGTGGATAGAGACAGAGATCAGTAAGGAGAAGGAGTGGATAGAGACAGACAGAGATAGAGACAGAGATCAGTAAGGAGTGGATGGAGACAGAGATCAGTAAGGAGTATGGAGACAGAGATCAGTAAGTGGATGAGATCAGAGATCAGTACAGAGATCAGTAAGGAGTGGATGGAGACAGAGATCAGTAAGGAGGATGGAGACAGAGATCAGTAAGGAGTGGATAGAGACAGAGATCAGTAAGGAGAGACAGAGATCAGTAAGGAGTGGATGGAGACAGAGATCAGTAAGGAGTGGATGGAGACAGAGATCAGTAAGGAGTGGATGGAGACAGAGATCAGTAAGGAGTGGATGGAGACAGAGATCAGTAAGGAGTGGATGGAGACAGAGATCAGTAAGGAGTGGATGGAGACAGAGATCAGTAAGGAGTGGATGGAGACAGAGATCAGTAAGGAGTGGATAGAGACAGAGATCAGTAATGTGTGGAAGGAGACAGAGATCAGTAAGGAGTGGATAGAGACAGAGATCAGTAAGGAGTGGATAGAGACAGAGATCAGTAAGGAGTGGATGGAGACAGAGATCAGTAAGGAGTGGATAGAGACAGAGATCAGTAAAGAGTGGTTAGAGACAGAGAACAGTGGAGTAGAAGGAGTGGATAGAGACAGAGATCAGTAAGGAGTGGATAGAGACAGAGATCAGTAAGGAGTGGATGGAGACAGAGATCAGTAAGGAGTGGATGGAGACAGAGATCAGTAAGGAGTGGATGGAGACAGAGATCAGTAAGGAGTGGATAGAGACAGAGGTCAGTAAGGAGTGGATAGAGACAGAGATCAGTAAGAGTGGATGGAGACAGAGATCAGTAAGGAGTGGATAGAGACAGAGATCAGTAAGGAGTGGATGGACAGACAGAGAGTGGTTAGAGACAGAGATCAGTGGAGTAGAAGGAGTGGATAGAGACAGAGATCAGTAAGGAGTGGATAGAGACAGAGATCAGTAAGGAGTGGATGGAGACAGAGATCAGTAAGGAGTGGATAGAGACAGAGATCAGTAAGGAGTGGTTAGAGACAGAGATCAGTAAGGAGATAGAGACAGATCAGTAGAAGGAGTGGATAGAGACAGAGATCAGTAAAGGATTGGATGGAGACAGAGATCAGTAAGGAGTGGATAGAGACAGAGATCAGTAAGGAGTGGATGGAGACAGATATCAGTAAGGAGTGGATGGAGACAGAGATCAGTAAGGAGTGGATGGAGACAGAGATCAGTAAGGAGTGGATAGAGACAGAGATCAGTAAGGAGTGGATGGAGACAGAGATCAGTAAGGAGTGGATGGAGACAGAGATCAGTAAGGAGTGGATGGAGACAGAGATCAGTAAGGAGTGGATGGAGACAGAGATCAGTAAGGAGTGGATAGAGACAGAGATCAGTAAGGAGTGGATGGAGACAGAGATCAGTAAGGAGTGGATGGAGACAGAGATCAGTAAGGAGTGGATAGAGACAGAGATCAGTAAGGAGTGGATAGAGACAGAGATCAGTATGTAGTGGATAGAGACAGAGATCAGTAAGGAGTGAATGGAGACAGAGATCAGTAAGGAGTGGATGGAGACAGAGATCAGTAAGAAGTGGATGGAGACAGAGATCAGTAAGGAGTGGATAGAGACAGAGATCAGTAAGGAGTGGAGAGACAGAGATCAGTAAGGAGTGGATAGAGACAGAGATCAGTAAGGAGTGGATAGAGACAGAGATCAGTAAGGAGTGGATGGAGACAGAGATCAGTAAGGAGTGGATGGAGACGGAGATCAGTAAGGAGTGGATAGAGACAGAGATCAGTAAGGAGTGGATAGAGACAGAGATCAGTAAGGAGTGGATGGAGACAGAGATCAGTAAGGAGTGGATGGAGACAGAGATCAGTAAGGAGTGGATAGAGACAGAGATCAGTGGAGTAGAAGGAGTGGATAGAGACAGAGATCAGTAAGGATTGGATAGAGACAGAGATCAGTAAGGAGTGGATGGAGACAGATATCAGTAAGGAGTGGATGGAGACAGAGATCAGTAAGAAGTGGATAGAGACAGAGATCAGTAAGGAGTGGATGGAGACAGAGATCAGTAAGGAGTGGATAGAGACAGAGATCAGTGGAGTAGAAGGAGTGGATAGAGACAGAGATCAGTAAAGGATTGGATGGAGACAGAGATCAGTAAGGAGTGGATAGAGACAGAGATCAGTAAGGAGTGGATGGAGACAGATGTCAGTAAGGAGTGGATGGAGACAGAGATCAGTAAGAAGTGGATGGAGACAGAGATCAGTAAGGAGTGGATGGAGACAGAGATCAGTAAGGAGTGGATGGAGACAGAGATCAGTAAGGAGTGGATGGAGACAGAGATCAGTAAGGAGTGGATAGAGACAGAGATCAGTAAGGAGTGGATAGAGACAGAGATCAGTAAGGATTGGATCGAGACAGAGATCAGTAAGGAGTGGATGGAGACAGAGATCAGTAAGGAGTGGATGGAGACAGAGATCAGTAAGGATTGGATGGAGAAGGAGATCAGTAATGTGTGGAAGGAGACAGAGATCAGTAAGGAGTGGATAGAGACAGAGGTCAGTAAGGAGTGGATAGAGACAGAGATCAGTAAGGAGTGGATGGAGACAGAGATCAGTAAGGAGTGGATAGAGACAGAGATCAGTAAAGAGTGGTTAGAGACAGAGAACAGTGGAGTAGAAGGAGTGGATAGAGACAGAGATCAGTAAGGAGTGGATAGAGACAGAGATCAGTAAGGAGTGGATGGAGACAGAGATCAGTAAGGAGTGGATGGAGACAGAGATCAGTAAGGAGTGGATGGAGACAGAGATCAGTAAGGAGTGGATAGAGACAGAGATCAGTAAGGAGTGGATAGAGACAGAGATCAGTAAGGAGTGGATGGAGACAGAGATCAGTAAGGAGTGGATAGAGACAGAGATCAGTAAGGAGTGGATAGAGACAGAGATCAGTAAGGAGTGGTTAGAGACAGAGATCAGTGGAGTAGAAGGAGTGGATAGAGACAGAGATCAGTAAGGAGTGGATAGAGACAGAGATCAGTAATGAGTGGATGGAGACAGAGATCAGTAAGGAGTGGATAGAGACAGAGATCAGTAAGGAGTGGTTAGAGACAGAGATCAGTAAGGAGTGGATAGAGACAGATTTCAGTAAGGAGTAGAAGGAGTGGATAGAGACAGAGATCAGTAAAGGATTGGATGGAGACAGAGATCAGTAAGGAGTGGATAGAGACAGAGATCAGTAAGGAGTGGATGGAGACAGATATCAGTAAGGAGTGGATGGAGACAGAGATCAGTAAGAAGTGGATGGAGACAGAGATCAGTAAGGAGTGGATGGAGACAGAGATCAGTAAGGAGTGGATGGAGACAGAGATCAGCAAGGAGTGGATAGAGACAGAGATCAGTAAGGAGTGGATAGAGACAGAGATCAGTAAGGAGTGGATAGAGACAGAGATCAGTAAGGAGTGGATAGAGACAGAGATCAGTAAGGAGTGGATAGAGACAGAGATCAGTAAGGAGTGGATGGAGACAGAGATCAGTAAGGAATTGATGGAGACAGAGATCAGTAAGGAGTGGATAGAGACAGAGATCAGTAAGGAGTGGATGGAGACAGAGATCAGTAAGGAGTGGATGGAGACAGAGATCAGTAAGGAGTGGATGGAGACAGAGATCAGTAAGGAGTGGATAGAGACAGAGGTCAGTAAGGAGTGGATAGAGACAGAGGTCAGTAAGGAGTGGATAGAGACAGAGATCAGTAAGGAGTGGATGGAGACAGAGATCAGTAAGGAGTGGATAGAGACAGAGATCAGTAAGGAGTGGTTAGAGACAGAGATCAGTGGAGTAGAAGGAGTGGATAGAGACAGAGATCATTAAGGAGTGGATAGAGACAGAGATCAGTAAGGAGTGGATGGAGACAGAGATCAGTAAGGAGTGGATGGAGACAGAGATCAGTAAGGAGTGGATGGAGACAGAGATCAGTAAGGAGTGGATAGAGACAGAGGTCAGTAAGGAGTGGATAGAGACAGAGATCAGTAAGGAGTGGATAGAGACAGAGATCAGTAAGGAGTGGATAGAGACAGAGATCAGTAAGGAGTGTTTAGAGACAGAGATCAGTGGAGTAGAAGGAGTGGATAGAGACAGAGATCAGTAAGGAGTGGATAGAGACAGAGATCAGTAAGGAGTGGATGGAGACAGAGATCAGTAAGGAGTGGATAGAGACAGAGATCAGTAAGGAGTGGATGGAGACAGAGATCAGTAAGGAGTGGATGGAGACAGAGATCAGTAAGGAGTTGATGGAGACAGAGATCAGTAAGGAGTGGATAGAGACATAGATCAGTAAGGAGTGGATAGAGACAGAGATCAGTAAGGAGTGGATAGAGACAGAGATCAGTAAGGAGTGGATGGAGACAGAGATCAGTAAGGAGTGGATAGAGACAGAGGTCAGTAAGGAGTGGATAGAGACAGAGATCAGTAAGGAGTGGATGGAGACAGAGATCAGTAAGGAGTGGATAGAGACAGAGATCAGTAAGGAGTGGATAGAGACAGAGATCAGTAAGGAGTGGTTAGAGACAGAGATCAGTGGAGTAGAAGGAGTGGATAGAGACAGAGATCAGTAAGGAGTGGATAGAGACAGAGATCAGTAATGAGTGGATGGAGACAGAGATCAGTAAGGAGTGGATAGAGACAGAGATCAGTAAGGAGTGGTTAGAGACAGAGATCAGTAAGGAGTGGATAGAGACAGATTTCAGTAAGGAGTCAGAGATCAGTAAAGGATTGGATGGAGAAAGAGATCAGTAAGGAGTGGATAGAGACAGAGATCAGTAAGGAGTGGATGGAGACAGAGATCAGTAAGGAGTGGATGGAGACAGAGATCAGTAAGAAGTGGATGGAGACAGAGATCAGTAAGAAGTGGATGGAGACAGAGATCAGTAAGGAGTGGATAGAGACAGAGATCAGTAAGGAGTGGAGAGACAGAGATCAGTAAGGAGTGGATAGAGACAGAGATCAGTAAGGAGTGGATAGAGACAGAGATCAGTAAGGAGTGTATAGAGACAGAGATCAGTAAGGAGTGGATGGAGACAGAGATCAGTAAGGAATTGATGGAGACAGAGATCAGTAAGGAGTGGATAGAGACAGAGATCAGTAAGGAGTGGATGGAGACAGAGATCAGTAAGGAGTGGATGGAGACAGAGATCAGTAAGGAGTGGATGGAGACAGAGATCAGTAAGGAGTGGATAGAGACAGAGATCAGTAAGGAGTGGATGGAGACAGAGATCAGTAAGGAGTGGATAGAGACAGAGGTCAGTAAGGAGTGGATAGAGACAGAGATCAGTAAGGAGTGGATGGAGAAGGAGATCAGTAATGTGTGGAAGGAGACAGAGATCAGTAAGGAGTAGATGGAGACAGAGATAAGTAAGGAGTGGATAGAGACAGAGATCAGTAAGGAGTGGATAGAGACAGAGATCAGTAAGGAGTGGATGGGGACAGAGATCAGTAATTAGTGGATAGAGACAGAGATCAGTAAGGAGTGGATAGAGACAGAGATCAGTAAGGAGTGGATAGAGACAGAGATCAGTAAGGAGTGGATAGAGACATAGATCAGTAAGGAGTGGATGGAGACAGAGATCAGTAAGGAGTGGATGGAGACAGAGATCAGTAAGGAGTGGATAGAGACAGAGATCAGTAAGGAGTGGATGGAGACAGAGATCAGTAAGGAGTGGATAGAGACAGAGGTCAGTAAGGAGTGGATAGAGACAGAGATCAGTAAGGAGTGGATGGAGACAGAGATCAGTAAGGAGTGGATAGAGACAGAGATCAGTAAAGAGTGGTTAGAGACAGAGAACAGTGGAGTAGAAGGAGTGGATAGAGACAGAGATCAGTAAGGAGTGGATAGAGACAGAGATCAGTAAGGAGTGGATGGAGACAGAGATCAGTAAGGAGTGGATGGAGACAGAGATCAGTAAGGAGTGGATGGAGACAGAGATCAGTAAGGAGTGGATAGAGACAGAGGTCAGTAAGGAGTGGATAGAGACAGAGATCAGTAAGGAGTGGATGGAGACAGAGATCAGTAAGGAGTGGATAGAGACAGAGATCAGTAAGGAGTGGATAGAGACAGAGATCAGTAAGGAGTGGTTAGAGACAGAGATCAGTGGAGTAGAAGGAGTGGATAGAGACAGAGATCAGTAAGGAGTGGATAGAGACAGAGATCAGTAATGAGTGGATGGAGACAGAGATCAGTAAGGAGTGGTTAGAGACAGAGATCAGTAAGGAGTGGTTAGAGACAGAGATCAGTAAGGAGTGGATAGAGACAGATTTCAGTAAGGAGTAGAAGGAGTGGATAGAGACAGAGATCAGTAAAGGATTGGATGGAGACAGAGATCAGTAAGGAGTGGATAGAGACAGAGATCAGTAAGGAGTGGATGGAGACAGATATCAGTAAGGAGTGGATGGAGACAGAGATCAGTAAGAAGTGGATGGAGACAGAGATCAGTAAGGAGTGGATGGAGACAGAGATCAGTAAGGAGTGGATGGAGACAGAGATCAGCAAGGAGTGGATAGAGACAGAGATCAGTAAGGAGTGGATAGAGACAGAGATCAGTAAGGAGTGGATAGAGACAGAGATCAGTAAGGAGTGGATAGAGACAGAGATCAGTAAGGAGTGGATAGAGACAGAGATCAGTAAGGAGTGGATGGAGACAGAGATCAGTAAGGAATTGATGGAGACAGAGATCAGTAAGGAGTGGATAGAGACAGAGATCAGTAAGGAGTGGATGGAGACAGAGATCAGTAAGGAGTGGATGGAGACAGAGATCAGTAAGGAGTGGATGGAGACAGAGATCAGTAAGGAGTGGATAGAGACAGAGGTCAGTAAGGAGTGGATAGAGACAGAGGTCAGTAAGGAGTGGATAGAGACAGAGATCAGTAAGGAGTGGATGGAGACAGAGATCAGTAAGGAGTGGATAGAGACAGAGATCAGTAAGGAGTGGTTAGAGACAGAGATCAGTGGAGTAGAAGGAGTGGATAGAGACAGAGATCATTAAGGAGTGGATAGAGACAGAGATCAGTAAGGAGTGGATGGAGACAGAGATCAGTAAGGAGTGGATGGAGACAGAGATCAGTAAGGAGTGGATGGAGACAGAGATCAGTAAGGAGTGGATAGAGACAGAGGTCAGTAAGGAGTGGATAGAGACAGAGATCAGTAAGGAGTGGATAGAGACAGAGATCAGTAAGGAGTGGATAGAGACAGAGATCAGTAAGGAGTGTTTAGAGACAGAGATCAGTGGAGTAGAAGGAGTGGATAGAGACAGAGATCAGTAAGGAGTGGATAGAGACAGAGATCAGTAAGGAGTGGATGGAGACAGAGATCAGTAAGGAGTGGATAGAGACAGAGATCAGTAAGGAGTGGATGGAGACAGAGATCAGTAAGGAGTGGATGGAGACAGAGATCAGTAAGGAGTTGATGGAGACAGAGATCAGTAAGGAGTGGATAGAGACATAGATCAGTAAGGAGTGGATAGAGACAGAGATCAGTAAGGAGTGGATAGAGACAGAGATCAGTAAGGAGTGGATGGAGACAGAGATCAGTAAGATCAGTAGTAAGGAGTGGATAGAGACAGAGATCAGTAAGGAGTGGATGGAGACAGAGATCAGTAAGGAGTGGATGGAGACAGAGATCAGTAAGGAGTGGATAGAGACAGAGATCAGTAAGGAGTGGATAGAGACAGAGATCAGTAAGGAGTGGAGTAAGGATAGAGACAGAGATCAGTGGAGTAGAAGAGTGGATAGAGACAGAGATAGTAAGGACAGAGATCAGTAAGGAGTGGTTAGAGACAGAGATCAGTAAGGAGTGGATAGAGACAGATTTCAGTAAGAGTAGAAGGAGTGGATAGAAACAGAGATCAGTAAAGGATTGGATGGAGACAGAGATCAGTAAGGAGTGGATAGAGACAGAGATCAGTAAGGAGTGGATGGAGACAGATATCAGTAAGGAGTGGATGGAGACAGAGATCAGTAAGAAGTGGATGGAGACAGAGATCAGTAAGGAGTGGATGGAGACAGAGATCAGTAAGGAGTGGATGGAGACAGAGATCAGTAAGGAGTGGATAGAGACAGAGATCAGTAAGGAGTGGATAGAGACAGAGATCAGTAAGGAGTGGATAGAGACAGAGATCAGTAAGGAGTGGATAGAGACAGAGATCAGTAAGGAGTGGATAGAGACAGAGATCAGTGGAGACAGAGATCAGTAAGGAATTGATGGAGACAGAGATCAGTAAGGAGTGGATAGAGACAGAGATCAGTAAGGAGTGGATGGAGACAGAGATCAGTAAGGAGTGGATGGAGACAGAGATCAGTAAGGAGTGGATGGAGACAGAGATCAGTAAGGAGTGGATGGAGACAGAGGTCAGTAGAGAGACAGAGGTCAGTAAGGAGTGGATAGAGACAGAGATCAGTAAGGAGTGGATGGAGACAGAGATCAGTAAGGAGTGGATAGAGACAGAGATCAGTAAGGAGTGGTTAGAGACAGAGATCAGTGGAGTAGAAGGAGTGGATAGAGACAGAGATCATTAAGGAGTGGATAGAGACAGAGATCAGTAAGGAGTGGATGGAGACAGAGATCAGTAAGGAGTGGATGGAGACAGAGATCAGTAAGGAGTGGATGGAGACAGAGATCAGTAAGGAGTGGATAGAGACAGAGGTCAGTAAGGAGTGGATAGAGACAGAGATCAGTAAGGAGTGGATAGAGACAGAGATCAGTAAGGAGTGGATAGAGACAGAGATCAGTAAGGAGTGTTTAGAGACAGAGATCAGTGGAGTAGAAGGAGTGGATAGAGACAGAGATCAGTAAGGAGTGGATAGAGACAGAGATCAGTAAGGAGTGGATGGAGACAGAGATCAGTAAGGAGTGGATAGAGACAGAGATCAGTAAGGAGTGGATGGAGACAGAGATCAGTAAGGAGTGGATGGAGACAGAGATCAGTAAGGAGTTGATGGAGACAGAGATCAGTATAGAGACATAGATGTAAGATGGATAGAGACAGAGATCAGTAAGGAGTGGATAGAGACAGAGATCAGTAAGGAGTGGATGGAGACAGAGATCAGTAAGGAGTGGTTGGAGACAGAGATCAGTAATGGATGGAGACAGAGATCAGTAAGAGTGGATGGAGACAGAGATCAGTAAGGAGTGGTTGGAGACAGAGATCAGTAAGGAGTGGATGGAGACAGAGATCAGTAAGGAGTGGATAGAGACAGAGATCAGTAAGGAGTGGATAGAGACAGAGATCAGTAAGGAGTGGATGGAGACAGAGATCAGTAAGGAGTGGATTGGAGACAGAGATCAGTAAGGAGTGGATGGAGACAGAGATCAGTAAGGAGTGGATAGAGACAGAGATCAGTAAGGAGTGGATAGAGACAGAGATCAGTAAGGGAGTGGATAGAGACAGAGATCAGTAAGGATGGATGGAGACAGAGATCAGTAAGGAGTCGATGGAGACAGAGATCAGTAAGGAGTCGATAGAGACAGAGATCAGTAAGGAGTGGATAGAGACAGAGATCAGTAAGGAGTGGATAGAGACAGAGATCAGTAAGGAGTGGATAGAGAGACAGAGATCAGATCAGTAAGGAGTTGGATGGAGACAGAGATCAGTAAGGAGTGGATGGAGACAGAGATCAGTAATTAGTGGATAGAGACAGAGATCAGTAAGGAGTGGATAGAGACAGAGATCAGTAAGGAGTGGATAGAGACAGAGATCAGTAAGGAGTCAGAGATCAGTAATTAGTGGATAGAGACAGAGATCAGTAAGGAGTGGATAGAGACAGAGATCAGTAATTAGTGGATAGAGACAGAGATCAGTAAGGAGTGGATGGAGACAGAGATCAGTAAGGAGTGGATAGAGACAGAGATCAGTAAGGAGTGGATAGAGACAGAGATCAGTAAGGAGTGGATAGAGACAGAGATCAGTAAGGATTGGATGGAGACAGAGATCAGTGGAGTAGAAGGAGTGGAAGTTGTCCGTTTGACCACACACCGTTTATCAGTAATTTGTGGCGCCCAAATAAACAAATGACAGTTGGAACTCTACAGCAGAGAATATGTGATTCTTGTTGCTAGGCTACCAGTTACAGTGATTTTATCTCCCAGTTTTCCAGAGATGATACAACAACTATAGCCAGTGTCTGAAAGGATGACATGGATCTAATATTTGTTTCCTCAAAAACCAAATGGCATCAGAAAGCTTATGAAGATCCTGATATGGACCTCAGTCAAGAGCATATTGCATAGTATGTGCTGAGACAATATACTCTGTAGGCCTACTGTCAGTATTTGTCATCATATAGAGGAAATAAGATGTCCACAGAGGCCGATCTCAGGAAATCAAATGAGTCAATATCCGGCCATACCATGTATGATATCTGGAGGGAGTCCCAAAATGATTTGGGCATGAAAGGAAAATATGGATTTAGTTTTTTGTCAAATTATTGAGCATTTGCTGAAGACTCAATAAAAAAATCCTTTCAAGATCCGGATATAGACCTCTGGAATCAATATAGTTTATTATCTTGAATGTGCTGAGAAAACACAGATATGCGACGTATACAGTCAGTATTTGTCGACATGAAGTGAGGAAATGGGATGTCACATATCACAGGATGTTGAATGAGGCCACATCAGGCCGTAGGAAATGTCCACCGGTCTCATTCAGAGAAATCACAGTATCACATGTCTGAAAGACATGTCTGGAAACTCAACTTGTCAGGATATGATGCAAATCCACAAAACTCCAAATAGCCTTGGACGTGGTCTGTGTTCTCTGGATATCAAACACATGTCAGGTAAAGATATATCCCCTGATATGGACCCTTTTCACCCAGTGGGTGTGTCTGTTGTGTCTATTCGGGATACCTGTGTGTGTGTGTGTGTGTGTGTGTGTGTGTGTGTGTGTGTGTGTGTGTGTGTGTGTGTGTGTGTGTGTGTGTGTGTGTGTGTGTGTGTGTGTGTGTGTGTGTGTGTGTGTGTGTGTAGAGTGGTTCACAGGGTATTAGAAGGTGGCAGGTAGAAAGGGGATGGATTGCCTGATTAGAGGCCTGGCAGTGCTGCTCCTCACAGATGGGCCGTTAGCTCCGGACAGCTGCCCTCAACACACACACACTCTCTGTGCCATCACACACACACACACACACACTCTCTCTGTGCCATCACACACACACAGACCCCACTGCTACCAACATGGTGTCTTCCAATACACCCGTTCACACAAACGGGCAATTTGGGACAGGCACTACATAGCCAGCCCGATTGCCAGCCCAGGTCCTTATTCCAGCATTCCCGGAAGCTACAGAGACGGAGAGAGAGGAACAGAAACAAACGTTCATCCATAACATTGATAATAAACATCACTTAAATGAAACATGAAAGCCTGTCTGTTTGTTCTTTAAACCAAAGTGTTTTTGAATGGAGGGAAGAATAATGTGTGGAATGTTTGAACAGATTGCTGGGTTAACTTCTGTGTCCACCCACATCGCTAACATGGTTGAAAACAGAGCAGGGAGGAGGAGATGAGTTTGTGTGTGTGTGTTTGTTAGTTTACCAAATGCTGTCCGCAGTCAGTGACAGACCTCTCTCTCTCCATCTCCCCATCTCTCTCTCTCCATCTCCCTCTCAATTCAATTCAATTCAATTTGCTTTATTGGCATGACGTAACAATGTACATATTGCCAAAACTTATTTTGGATATTTACAATATTGAAATAATAGGAATCAACATTGTCAACAGGCCAGCAGTAACAATAACCAAGGGTCAAAATAACCAGACATTGAACAATACCAATAATCATAGAGGACATGTGCAGGTTGATTGGTCTGTCAGACACTGTCCCTCATCTTATAGCAGGAAGCAATGTAGTGCGCTGCCAACCCACAGCTCTCTGCGTCCTTCCCCAACAGGACTATCGCTAACACATCAGAGAGGTCTTTGAAACCTTGAATAAGGGTTTCAAATTTGGGGAAATGACATTAAATGTTTTATATTTTTGACATTTTGTCAGGAAATGCAGCTCTGTCTCAGGTTCTGTTGTTGTGCAGTGGTTGCACAGCCTTTCCTCTACAGGGAGCCAGGTTTTCCTGTGTCTACCCTTCTCAATGGCAAGGCTGTGCTCACTGAGCCTGTACTTTGTCAAGGTTTTTCTAAGGTTTTGATCAGTAGCCATGGTCAAATAGTTAGCCATGGTGTGCTGTTGATTTAGGGCCAGATAGCACTGCATTTTGTTTGTGTTTCCCAATAAGCAATGTAGTTTTGTTTTGACTGTGTAATTTGTTTTATTCTGATTGATTGGATGTTCTGGTCCTGAGGCTTCATTGTTAGTAGAACAGGTGTTCTGGTCCTGGATGGCTTCAGTGTGTTAGTAGAACAGGTTTGTGAACTCAGGTCCAGCTGGATGAGGGGACTGAGGCTTCAGTGTGTTAGTAGAACAGGTTTGTGAACTCAGGACCAGCTGGATGAGGGGACTGAGGCTTCAGTGTGTTAGTAGAACAGGTTTGTGAACTCAGGACCAGCTGGATGAGGGGACTGAGGCTTCAGTGTGTTAGTAGAACAGGTTTGTGAACTCAGGACCAGCTGGATGAGGGGACTGAGGCTTCAGTGTGTTAGTAGAACAGGTTTGTGAACTCAGGACCAGCTGGATGAGGGGACTCTTTTCTTTGCTCAGCTCATGGCATTGCAGGGTTTGCTAATGATATGAGAGGGTGTCACTGTATTTTATATGTTTCCAAAACTTAATGGGTATTTTTTGAGTTTTTATTATTAGTGGATATTGGCCTAGTTCTGCCCTGCAAGCATTGTTTGTAGTTTTCCTCTGGACATGTAGAACTCTGCAGGGTTTCAATGGGGTGTTTGTCCCATTTGCAGAAATCTTGTTTGGCAAGTGGACCCCACACCTCGCTGCCATAAAGTGCAATTGGTTCAATGACACATTCAATTAGTTTGAGCCAAATTTTCAATTTGAATTTGAATTAGTTTTTTAATGGCGTAGAATGCCCTGCGTGCTTTCTCTCTCAGTTCGTTCACTGCATCATTAAGGTGTTGTAACGGCTGTTGGAAGGAGAGGACCAAGGTGCAGCGTGTTATGTGTCCATATTTATTAAATGAGCACAGCAATATCAAAGCGCACGACCGAAACAGTTCTGGCTGGTGCAGGCACACAACAGAAAACAACTACCCACAACTCAAGGGCGAAACCAGGCTGCCTAAGTATGGTTCTCAATCAGAGACAACAATTGACAGCTGCCTCTGATTGGGAACCATACCAGGCCAAACACATAGAAATACAGACATAGAACAAAACATAGAAACACCCACATCACACCCTGACCAAACTAAAAATAGAAACATACAAAGCAATCTACAGTCAGGGCGTGACAGATGTCCAGTCTAGCTTATTTTTAAACCTAAGTAATTGTAGTGTGTGCAGTGATCTATATATTTTGTACCAAATGAGAACTTTGGTCTAATTCCCTGAGATCTGGATCTTCTCTGGAAAATCCTTATTTTAGTGTTTTTGGGGTTTACTGCCAGGGCCCAGATCTGGTAGTACTGCTCTAGCAGGTCCAGGCTCTGCTGTAGGCCATGTGCTGTGGGGGTTTACTGCCAGGGCCCAGGTCTGGCAGTACTGCTCTAGCAGGTCCAGGCTCTGCTGTAGGCCATGTGCTGTGGGGGTTTACTGCCAGGGCCCAGGTCTGGCAGTACTGCTCTGGCAGTACTGCTCTAGCAGGTCCGGGCTCTGCTGTAGGCCATGTGCTGTGGGTGACAGCAGGTCTAGGTCATCTGCAAAAGAGTAGGCATTTAATCTCTAGAATAGTGTCCAATTCGTTCATGTAAATATTAATGAGTGCAGGGCTCAGATTACAACCCTGGTGAAGGACCCGCCCCAGTACACATTGATTTAATTATGTCGTATGTTGTACCCCCGATACCACTTCCCATAACTTTGTAGAACAGTCCTCTATGCCAAATAGAATCAAATGCTTTTTGGAAGTCGATAAATCAAGTGTACATTTTGTTATTATTTTGATGGACTTGTTTATCTATCAGGGTTTGTAGGGTGTTTTGGTATAAATCCAATTTGGCTTTTACTCAGGACATTGTGCTTATTAAGGAAGTTTAGAACTCTTACATTTGTCATACTACAGAAAACCTTCCCCAGGCCGCTGTTCACACAAATGCCTCTGTAAATGTTAGGGTCAAAATTGTCTCCGTTCTTAAAGATTGGGGTTATGAGTCCTTGATTCCAGATGTCAGGGAAATAACCTACACTTAAGATCAAATTAAACAGTTTTAGTATAGCCTATTTATATATTGGACTGGTGAGTTTGAGCATTTCATTTAGGATGCCATCAGGTCCACATGCTTTTTACATTTGAGGGCCTGTTTCTTATAGAGCTCCTAGTCAGTAATAGTTTAGTTTCTTATACAGCTCCTAGTCAGTAATAGTTTAGTTTCTTATAGAGCTCCTAGTCAGTGATAGTTTAGTTTCTTATAGAGCTCCTAGTCAGTAATAGTTTAGTTTCTTATACAGCTCCTAGTCAGTAATAGTTTATACAGCTTTCAGTTATAGAGCTCCTAGTCAGTAATAGTTTAGTTTCTTATACAGCTCCTAGTCAGTAATAGTTTAGTTTCTTATACAGCTCCTAGTCAGTAATAGTTTAGTTTCTTATACAGCTCCTAGTCAGTAATAGTTTAGTTTCTTATACAGCTCCTAGTCAGTAATAGTTTAGTTTCTTATAGAGCTCCTAGTCAGTAATAGTTTAGTTTCTTATACAGCTCCTAGTCAGTAATAGTTTAGTTTCTTATAGAGCTCCTAGTCAGTAATAGTTTAGTTTCTTATACAGCTCCTAGTCAGTAATAGTTTAGTTTCTTATAGAGCTCCTAGTCAGTAATAGTTTAGTTTCTTATATCCTAGTCAGTAATAGTTTAGTTTCTTATACAGCTCCTAGTCAGTAATAGTTTAGTTTCTTATACAGCTCCTAGTCAGTAATAGTTTAGTTTCTTATACAGCTCCTAGTCAGTAATAGTTTAGTTTCTTATAGAGCTCCTAGTCAGTAATAGTTTAGTTTCTTATACAGCTCCTAGTCAGTAATAGTTTAGTTTCTTATAGAGCTCCTAGTCAGTAATAGTTTAGTTTCTTATAGAGCTCCTAGTCAGTAATAGTTTAGTTTCTTATACAGCTCCTAGTCAGTAATAGTTTAGTTTCTTATAGAGCTCCTAGTCAGTAATAGTTTAGTTTCTTATAGCTCCTAGTCAGTAATAGTTTAGTTTCTTATACAGCTCCTAGTCAGTAATAGTTTAGTTTCTTATACAGCTCCTAGTCAGTAATAGTTTAGTTTCTTATAGAGCTCCTAGTCAGTAATAGTTTAGTTTCTTATACAGCTCCTAGTCAGTAATAGTTTAGTTTCTTATACAGCTCCTAGTCAGTAATAGTTTAGTTTCTTATACAGCTCCTAGTCAGTAATAGTTTAGTTTCT
Organism: Oncorhynchus masou masou; assembly: GCF_036934945.1. Classification (NCBI taxonomy): domain Eukaryota; kingdom Metazoa; phylum Chordata; class Actinopteri; order Salmoniformes; family Salmonidae; genus Oncorhynchus; species Oncorhynchus masou. Next base: position 6,302,356 of record NC_088218.1, on the reverse strand, counting down.
TATACAGCTCCTAGTCAGTAATAGTTTAGTTTCTTATACAGCTCCTAGTCAGTAATAGTTTAGTTTCTTATACAGCTCCTAGTAGTCAGTAATAGTTTAGTTTCTTATACAGCTCCTAGTCAGTAATAGTTTAGTTTCTTATACAGCTCCTAGTCAGTAATAGTTTAGTTTCTTATACAGCTCCTAGTCAGTAATAGTTTAGTTTCTTATAGAGCTCCTAGTCAGTAATAGTTTAGTTTCTTATAGAGCTCCTAGTCAGTAATAGTTTAGTTTCTTATACAGCTCCTAGTCAGTAATAGTTTAGTTTCTTATACAGCTCCTAGTCAGTAATAGTTTAGTTTCTTATACAGCTCCTAGTCAGTAATAGTTTAGTTTCTTATACAGCTCCTAGTCAGTAATAGTTTAGTTTCTTATACAGCTCCTAGTCAGTAATAGTTTAGTTTCTTATACAGCTCCTAGTCAGTAATAGTTTAGTTTCTTATACAGCTCCTAGTCAGTAATAGTTTAGTTTCTTATACAGCTCCTAGTCAGTAATAGTTTAGTTTCTTATACAGCTCCTAGTCAGTAATAGTTTAGTTTCTTATACAGCTCCTAGTCAGTAATAGTTTAGTTTCTTATACAGCTCCTAGTCAGTAATAGTTTAGTTTCTTATAGAGCTCCTAGTCAGTAATAGTTTAGTTTCTTATAGAGCTTAGTCAGTAATAGTTTAGTTTCTTATACAGCTCCTAGTCAGTAATAGTTTAGTTTCTTATACAGCTCCTAGTCAGTAATAGTTTAGTTTCTTATACAGCTCCTAGTCAGTAATAGTTTAGTTTCTTATACAGCTCCTAGTCAGTAATAGTTTAGTTTCTTATAGAGCTCCTAGTCAGTAATAGTTTAGTTTCTTATAGAGCTCCTAGTCAGTAATAGTTTAGTTTCTTATACAGCTCCTAGTCAGTAATAGTTTAGTTTCTTATACAGCTCCTAGTCAGTAATAGTTTAGTTTCTTATACAGCTCCTAGTCAGTAATAGTTTAGTTTCTTATACAGCTCCTAGTCAGTAATAGTTTAGTTTCTTATACAGCTCCTAGTCAGTAATAGTTTAGTTTCTTATAGAGCTCCTAGTCAGTAATAGTTTAGTTTCTTATAGAGCTCCTAGTCAGTAATAGTTTAGTTTCTTATACAGCTCCTAGTCAGTAATAGTTTAGTTTCTTATAGAGCTCCTAGTCAGTAATAGTTTAGTTTCTTATACAGCTCCTAGTCAGTAATAGTTTAGTTTCTTATACAGCTCCTAGTCAGTAATAGTTTAGTTTCTTATACAGCTCCTAGTCAGTAATAGTTTAGTTTCTTATACAGCTCCTAGTCAGTAATAGTTTAGTTTCTTATAGAGCTCCTAGTCAGTAATAGTTTAGTTTCTTATACAGCTCCTAGTCAGTAATAGTTTAGTTTCTTATAGAGCTCCTAGTCAGTAATAGTTTAGTTTCTTATACAGCTCCTAGTCAGTAATAGTTTAGTTTCTTATACAGCTCCTAGTCAGTAATAGTTTAGTTTCTTATACAGCTCCTAGTCAGTAATAGTTTAGTTTCTTATAGAGCTCCTAGTCAGTAATAGTTTAGTTTCTTATACAGCTTAGTTTCTTATAGAGCTCCTAGTCAGTAATAGTTTAGTTTCTTATAGAGATCCTAGTCAGTAATAGTTTAGTTTCTTATACAGCTCCTAGTCAGTAATAGTTTAGTTTCTTATACAGCTCCTAGTCAGTAATAGTTTAGTTTCTTATACAGCTCCTAGTCAGTAATAGTTTAGTTTCTTATACAGCTCCTAGTCAGTAATAGTTTAGTTTCTTATACAGCTCCTAGTCAGTAATAGTTTAGTTTCTTATACAGCTCCTAGTCAGTAATAGTTTAGTTTCTTATACAGCTCCTAGTCAGTAATAGTTTAGTTTCTTATACAGCTCCTAGTCAGTAATAGTTTAGTTTCTTATACAGCTCCTAGTCAGTAATAGTTTAGTCTTATACAGCTCCTAGTCAGTAATAGTTTAGTTTCTTATACAGCTCCTAGTCAGTAATAGTTTAGTTTCTTATACAGCTCCTAGTCAGTAATAGTTTAGTTTCTTATACAGCTCCTAGTCAGTAATAGTTTAGTTTCTTATACAGCTCCTAGTCAGTAATAGTTTAGTTTCTTATAGAGCTCCTAGTCAGTAATAGTTTAGTTTCTTATACAGCTCCTAGTCAGTAATAGTTTAGTTTCTTATAGAGCTCCTAGTCAGTAATAGTTTAGTTTCTTATACAGCTCCTAGTCAGTAATAGTTTAGTTTCTTATACAGCTCCTAGTCAGTAATAGTTTAGTGTCTTATTCAGCTCCTAGTCAGTAATAGTTTAGTTTCTTATACAGCTCCTAGTCAGTAATAGTTTAGTGTCTTATACAGCTCCTAGTCAGTAATAGTTTAGTTTCTTATACAGCTCCTAGTCAGTAATAGTTTAGTTTCTTATAGAGCTCCTAGTCAGTAATAGTTTAGTTTCTTATACAGCTCCTAGTCAGTAATAGTTTAGTTTCTTATAGAGCTCCTAGTCAGTAATAGTTTAGTTTCTTATAGAGATCCTAGTCAGTAATAGTTTAGTTTCTTATACAGCTCCTAGTCAGTAATAGTTTAGTTTCTTATAGAGATCCTAGTCAGTAATAGTTTAGTTTCTTATACAGCTCCTAGTCAGTAATAGTTTAGTTTCTTATACAGCTCCTAGTCAGTAATAGTTTAGTTTCTTATAGAGCTCCTAGTCAGTAATAGTTTAGTTTCTTATACAGCTCCTAGTCAGTAATAGTTTAGTTTCTTATACAGCTCCTAGTCAGTAATAGTTTAGTTTCTTATACAGCTCCTAGTCAGTAATAGTTTAGTTTCTTATAGAGCTCCTAGTCAGTAATAGTTTAGTTTCTTATAGAGATCCTAGTCAGTAATAGTTTAGTTTCTTATAGAGATCCTAGTCAGTAATAGTTTAGTTTCTTATAGAGCTCCTAGTCAGTAATAGTTTAGTTTCTTATAGAGATCCTAGTCAGTAATAGTTTAGTTTCTTATACAGCTCCTAGTCAGTAATAGTTTAGTTTCTTATAGAGCTCCTAGTCAGTAATAGTTTAGTTTCTTATACAGCTCCTAGTCAGTAATAGTTTAGTTTCTTATAGAGCTCCTAGTCAGTAATAGTTTAGTTTCTTATACAGCTCCTAGTCAGTAATAGTTTAGTTTCTTATACAGCTCCTAGTCAGTAATAGTTTAGTTTCTTATAGAGCTCCTGGCCAGTAATAGTTTAGTTTCTTATAGAGATCCTGGCCAGTAATTGGGGATCCAATGGATTTTGATTGTCCTATAGCTTTTTCTAATCCATTCAAGTTCTCATGAATTTGGCTTTGTTCTGCATTTGTGTCAATTTGAACGGTGTTGTAGAGTGTTTTAAAATGGGTTGTCCATATGTCACCATTTTGTATCGCTAATTCCTCTTGTTTGGATTTTTTTGTTGTTGGCAGAAGATGTTTGTGTTTATGGACTCCTCAATTAGTGTCAGCTGCTTGCTGTTGTACTGTGATGTTTTGGTTCTGAGTGTACGTTTTATAGAGTTTTAAAGTCTCACAGTAATGAAAGCGTAATTCACCATTATTTGGGTCTCTGTGCTTTTGGTTGGATAGTGTTCTAAGTTTATTCCTTATAATATTACAATCTGCATCAAACCAATTGTCATTTGTGGTCTTTTTTTATTGTTATAATTATCAGTTGTGCTTCTTTTGTCGTTTGTCTGAATATATAGTTGATGTTTTGTACTGCCAGATTGATGCCTTTTTCACTGTGAGTGAATGTGCTATCCAGAAAGTTATCTGAGAGTGTCTGGATATTTTGGTTCCAGGTTGCAATCTGGTATTCTTCTGTGCTGTTTTGGGCCCATCTGTATACATGTGTTATACAGCTCACTGGGCTGTGAATGTCTGGTTGTTTCCATGTCTGTTCTTTTGAGGAACAGCATCATTTGGCTGTGATCAGACAGAGGTGTTAGTGGCTTGACAGTGAATGAGCTGGGAGAGAAAGGGTCCATGTCCGTGATCATATAGTCTACTGTACTGTGGCCAAGAGGTGAGCAATAGGTGAATCTCCCCAAAGAGCCCCTCCATAACCTACCATTGACAAATTACAGACCCAGGCTTCGACAGAGCTGCAACAGATCCCAGATTTGTTTCCTCTCAGATGAGCACGTTTCCCTGGGCCTGGAAATGACATGTCTCTTCCTCAAGGGTGGGGAAGATCTCCTCTGAGTAATATGGGGATTCTGAGGGAGGGATATCTATTGCGCAAAGGAACATATTTTTCTGTCAGTACTCTCTCTCTCTCTCTCTCTCTCTCGCTCCCTCCCATCTCTCTCTCTCTATCTCTCTCTCTCCCTCCCCATCTCTCTCTTCCTCCCCATCTCTCTCTTCCTCCCCATCTCTCTCTCTCCCTCCCCATCTCTCTCTCTCTCTCCCCTCCCCATCTCTCTCTCTCTCCCTCCCCATCTCTCTCTCTCTCCCTCCCCATCTATCTCTCTCTCTCTCTCCCTCCCCATCTCGCTCTCTCTCTCTCTCTCTCTCTCTCTCTCTCTCCCCT
>NC_088218.1:6285263-6295263 GCF_036934945.1 Oncorhynchus masou masou | reverse complement strand
CTCCCTCCCCATCTCTCTCTCTCTCCTCCCCCATCTCTCTCTCTCTCTCTCCTCTCCCATCTCTCTCCCCATCTCTCTCTCTCTCCCTCCCCATCTCTCTATCTCTCTCCCTCCCCATCCTCTCTTCCCTCCCCATCTCTCTCCCTCCCCCATCTCTCTCTCTCTCTCCCCATCTCTCTCTCTCTCTATCTCCCCCATCTCTCTCTCCCTCCCCATCTCTCTCCCTCCCCCATCTCTCTCTCTCTCCCTCCCATCTCTCTCTCTCCCTCCCCATCTCTCTCTCTCTCCCTCCCCATCTCTCTCTCTCTCTCTCCCTCCCCTTCTCTCTCTCTCTCTCTCCCATCCCATCTCTCTCTCCCTCCCCATCTCTCTCTCTCTCCCCCTCCCCATCTCTCTCTCTCTCCCCTCCCCATCTCTCTCTCCCTCCCCATCTCATCTCTCTCTCTCCCTCCCCATCTCTCTTTCTCTCTCTCTCCCTCCCCATCTCTCTCTCCTCCCCTCCCCATCTCTCTCTCTCCTCCCCATCTCTCTCCTCCCCCCTCTCTCTCTCTCTCCTCCCCATCTCTCCCCATCCCCCATCTCTCTCTCCTCCCCCCCATCTCTCTCTCTCTCCCTCCCCATCTCTCCCTTCTCTCTCTTACCCTCCCCATCTCTCTCTCCCCCTCCCCATCTCTCTCTCCCTCCCCATCTCTCTCTCTCTCCTCCTCCCCATCTCTTTCTCTTCTCTAGTCTCCCCTCCCCATCTCTCTCTCCCTCCCCATCTCTCTCTCTCCCCCTCCCCATCTCTCTCTCTCTCTCTCCCTCCCCATCTCTCTCTCCCCTCCCCATCTCTCTCTCTCTCCCTCCCCATCATCTCTCTCTCTCCCCTCCCCATCTCTCTCTCTCTCTCTCCCTCCCCATCTCTCTCTCTCCCTCCCCATCTCTCTCTCTCTCCCAATCTCTCTCCCTCCCCATCTTTCTCTCTCTCTCCCTCCCCATCTCTCTCCTCTCTCCCTCCCCATCTCTCTCCCTCCCCATCTCTCTCTCCCCTCCCCATCTCTAGAAGAAAACTCTCCCTCCCCCTCTCTCTATCTCTCTCCCTCCCCATCTCTCTCTCCCTCCCCATCTCTCTCATCTCTCCTCTCCCTCCCCCATCTCTCTCTCTCTCTCCCTCCCCATCTCTCTCTCCCTCCCCATCCCCATCCTCTCCCCCCCTAAGTCTCTCTCCCTCCCCATCTCTCTCTCCCATCCCCATCTCCCTTTCACCACAGGTGCACTCTCTCTCTCCCTCCCCATCTCTCTCTCCCCTCCCCATCTAAAGGATCACTCTCTCCCTCCCCATCTCTCTTTCACTCCTTTACTCTCTCTCTCTCCCTCCCCATCTCTCTCTCCCTCCCAATCTCTCTTATCCCTCCCCATCTCTCTCATCTCTCCCCTCCCCATCTCTCTCCCTCTCTCTCTCTCCCTCCCACATCTCTCTCTATCCCTCCCCATCTAATCTCTCTCCCCTCCCCATCTCTCTCTCTCATTCCCTCCCCATCTCTCTCTCTCTCCCTCCCCATCTCTCTCTCTCTCCCTCCCCATCCCTCTCTCTCTCTCCCCTCCCCATCTCTCTCTCTCCCTCCCCTTCCCTTTCTCTCTCTCTCCCTCCACCATCCCTTCTTCTCTCCCTTACTATCTCTCTCTTCCCTCCCCATATCTCTTTCTCTCCCTCTCTATCTCTCTAAGTCCCTGGTCTGTTGTGCTGCTCGTTAGTCAGTGTAATTACTGGGGAAGGGAAACAGATGAGGGCATTTACGTGCAAGGATGTTTACACACTCTGGACAGACAGACACACTGCATGTATATCACTGTGTAAGGATTAGTGACACACACTCATATGGAAGTCACCACAGACACACACACACACACATTAGGAAATCACCACAGGTGCACTCACTCACACACACACACATGGAAATCACCACAGGTGCACTCACTCACACACACACACATGGAAATCACCACAGGTGCACTCACACACACACACACGCATATATGGTTTGCGCACACATGTTACTTACACACACACACACACACACACACACACACACACCGTGAACTTTATCCACCTGCAGAGTGAACAGATGACAGGCTTAAAGGATCACCTGTACTAATAATCACAACGAGCTGAAATCAAGACAAATCTAGATGAAAACATCAAGAATTACACTAACCTTTACTGTTGACTCAGTGTTCCATTACTGAATTTCCCTTTAAGCCCATTAAGTGAAACACATTCCCTTTACGCACATTAAGTGAAACACATTCCCTTTAAGCACATTAAGTGAAACACATTCCTTTAAGCACATTAAGTGAAACACATTCCCTTTAAGCACATTAAGTGGAACACATTCCCTTTAAGCACATTAAGTGGAACACATTCCCTTTAAGCACATTAAGTGGAACACATTCCCTTTAAGCACATTAAGTGAAACACATTCCCTTTAAGCACATTAAGTGGAACACATTCCCTTTAAGCACATTAGGTGAAACACATTCCCTTTAAGCACATTAAGTGAAACACATTCCCTTTAAGCATATTAAGTGGAACACATTCCCTTTACACACATTAAGTGAAACACATTCCCTTTAAGCACATTAAGTGGAACACATTCCTTTTAAGCACATTAAGTGAAACACATTCCCTTTAAGCACATTAGTGAAACACATTCCCTTTAAGCACATTAAGTGAAGGTATTCCCTTTAAGCACATTAAGTGAAGCACATTCCCTTTAAGCACATTAAGTGAAACACATTCCCTTTAATAAGCACATTCCATTGGGACCCATTCTTTTTACCATTGTGTTTCAAACAAACATGTTGAATTTTTCTACACAGGCATTTTATTATACATTATATATTTATTCTGCTTTTAATGTTTCAAAAGAACACTTCCATTAGCCACAGGTGGTGTTAATCTCATTATTGACTTTGCCTACTATTTACTTCAGAAATGCAACGTTTCGATATAAACACACAGAGAAAAACACAAGAAAGAGAGAGAAAGAAGAGGAGAACAAGTGAAGGTCAGAGTGCCCTCAGCAGTGTCATTGGAAGTGCTCCACACTCCCCAGTGAGAAGAATAGGTTGAACGATGTCTTGTACTCACGGTGTTAAACCCACCCATCTGAGAAACACAGTGACCTACTTCCCAACGTTCTGTTTCTGTACCATCACCACCTTGCAGTGGAGTTCCACTCTTTAGAAAAAAAGGTACCAAATTGTACTTGAAAGGTAGGAAGCTTGTCACTGTGGTGGTATCCTGTTTAGTGTATGTCCATTAGTCAAGGTATGTCCATTAGTCAAGGTATGTCCATTAGTCAAGGTATGTCCATTAGTCAAGGTATGTCCATTAGTCAAGGTATGTCCATTAGTCAAGGTATGTCCATTAGTCAAGGTATGTCCATTAGTCAAGGTATGTCCATTAGTCAAGGTATGTCCATTAGTCAAGGTATGTCCATTAGTCAAGGTATGTCCATTAGTCAAGGTATGTCCATTAGTCAAGGTATGTCCATTAGTCAAGGTATGTCCATTAGTCAAGGTATGTCCATTAGTCAAGGTATGTCCATTAGTCAAGGTATGTCCATTAGTCAAGGTATGTCCATTAGTCAAGGTATGTCCATTAGTCAAGGTATGTCCATTAGTCAAGGTATGTCCATTAGTCAAGGTATGTCCATTAGTCAAGGTATGTCCATTAGTCAAGGTATGTCCATTAGTCAAGGTATGTCCATTAGTCAAGGTATGTCCATTAGTCAAGGTATGTCCATTAGTCAAGGTATGTCCATTAGTCAAGGTATGTCCATTAGTCAAGGTATGTCCATTAGTCAAGGTATGTCCATTAGTCAAGGTATGTCCATTAGTCAAGGTATGTCCATTAGTCAAGGTATGTCCATTAGTCAAAGGTATGTCCATTAGTCAAGGTATGTCCATTAGTCAAGGTATGTCCATTAGTCAAGGTATGTCCATTAGTCAAGGTATGTCCATTAGTCAAGGTATGTCCATTAGTCAAGGTATGTCCATTAGTCAAGGTATGTCCATTAGTCAAGGTATGTCCATTAGTCAAGGTATGTCCATTAGTCAAGGTATGTCCATTAGTCAAGGTATGTCCATTAGTCAAGGTATGTCCATTAGTCAAGGTATGTCCATTAGTCAAGGTATGTCCATTAGTCAAGGTATGTCCATTAGTCAAGGTATGTCCATTAGTCAAGGTATGTCCATTAGTCAAGGTATGTCCATTAGTCAAGGTATGTCCATTAGTCAAGGTATGTCCATTAGTCAAGGTATGTCCATTAGTCAAGGTATGTCCATTAGTCAAGGTATGTCCATTGTCAAGGTATGTCCATTAGTCAAGGTATGTCCATTAGTCAAGGTATGTCCATTAGTCAAGGTATGTCCATTAGTCAAGGTATGTCCATTAGTCAAGGTATGTCCATTAGTCAAGGTATGTCCATTAGTCAAGGTATGTCCATTAGTCAAGGTATGTCCATTAGTCAAGGTATGTCCATTAGTCAAGGTATGTCCATTAGTCAAGGTATGTCCATTAGTCAAGGTATGTCCATTAGTCAAGGTATGTCCATTAGTCAAGGTATGTCCATTAGTCAAGGTATGTCCATTAGTCAAGGTATGTCCATTAGTCAAGGTATGTCCATTAGTCAAGGTATGTCCATTAGTCAAGGTATGTCCATTAGTCAAGGTATGTCCATTAGTCAAGGTATGTCCATTAGTCAAGGTATGTCCATTAGTCAAGGTATGTCCATTAGTCAAGGTATGTCCATTAGTCAAGGTATGTCCATTAGTCAAGGTATGTCCATTAGTCAAGGTATGTCCATTAGTCAAGGTATGTCCATTAGTCAAGGTATGTCCATTAGTCAAGGTATGTCCATTAGTCAAGGTATGTCCATTAGTCAAGGTATGTCCATTAGTCAAGGTATGTCCATTAGTCAAGGTATGTCCATTAGTCAAGGTATGTCCATTGTCAAGTCAAGGTATGTCCATTAGTCAAGGTATGTCCATTAGTCAAGGTATGTCCATTAGTCAAGGTATGTCCATTAGTCAAGGTATGTCCATTAGTCAAGTCAGGTATGTCCATTAGTCAAGGTATGTCCATTAGTCAAGGTATGTCCATTAGTCAAGGTATGTCCATTAGTCAAGGTATGTCCATTAGTCAAGGTATGTCCATTAGTCAAGGTATGTCCATTAGTCAAGGTATGTCCATTAGTCAAGGTATGTCCATTAGTCAAGGTATGTCCATTAGTCAAGGTATGTCCATTAGTCAAGGTATGTCCATTAGTCAAGGTATGTCCATTAGTCAGTCAAGGTATGTCCATTAGTCAAGGTATGTCCATTAGTCAAGGTATGTCCATTAGTCAAGGTATGTCCATTAGTCAAGGTATGTCCATTAGTCAAGGTATGTCCATTAGTCAAGGTATGTCCATTAGTCAAGGTATGTCCATTGTCAAGGTATGTCCATTAGTCAAAGGTATGTCCATTAGTCAAGGTATGTCCATTAGTCAAGGTATGTCCATTAGTCAAGGTATGTCCATTAGTCAAGGTATGTCCATTGTCAAGGTATGTCCATTAGTCAAGGTATGTCCATTAGTCAAGGTATGTCCATTAGTCAAGGTATGTCCATTAGTCAAGGTATGTCCATTAGTCAAGGTATGTCCATTAGTCAAAGGTATGTCCATTGTCAAGGTATGTCCATTAGTCAAGGTATGTCCATTAGTCAAGGTATGTCCATTAGTCAAGGTATGTCCATTAGTCAAGGTATGTCCATTAGTCAAGGTATGTCCATTAGTCAAGGTATGTCCATTAGTCAAGGTATGTCCATTAGTCAAGGTATGTCCATTAGTCAAGGTATGTCCATTAGTCAAGGTATGTCCATTAGTCAAGGTATGTCCATTAGTCAAGGTATGTCCATTGTCAAGGTATGTCCATTAGTCAAGGTATGTCCATTAGTCAAGGTATGTCCATTAGTCAAGGTATGTCCATTAGTCAAGGTATGTCCATTAGTCAAAGGTATGTCAAGGTATGTCCATTAGTCAAGGTATGTCCATTAGTCAAGTCAAGGTATGTCCATTAGTCAAGGTATGTCCATTAGTCAAGGTATGTCCATTAGTCAAGGTATGTCCATTAGTCAAGGTATGTCCATTAGTCAAGGTATGTCCATTAGTCAAGGTATGTCCATTAGTCAAGGTATGTCCATTAGTCAAGGTATGTCCATTAGTCAAGGTATGTCCATTAGTCAAGGTATGTCCATTAGTCAAGGTATGTCCATTAGTCAAGGTATGTCCATTAGTCAAGGTATGTCCATTAGTCAAAGGTATGTCCATTAGTCAAGGTATGTCCATTAGTCAAGGTATGTCCATTAGTCAAGGTATGTCCATTAGTCAAGGTATGTCCATTAGTCAAGGTATGTCCATTAGTCAAAGGTATGTCCATTGTCAAGGTATGTCCATTAGTCAAGGTATGTCCATTAGTCAAGGTATGTCCATTAGTCAAGGTATGTCCATTAGTCAAGGTATGTCCATTAGTCAAGGTATGTCCATTAGTCAAGGTATGTCCATTGTCAAGGTATGTCCATTAGTCAAGGTATGTCCATTAGTCAAGGTATGTCCATTAGTCAAGGTATGTCCATTAGTCAAGGTATGTCCATTAGTCAAGGTATGTCCATTAGTCAAGGTATGTCCATTAGTCAAGGTATGTCCATTAGTCAAGGTATGTCCATTAGTCAAGGTATGTCCATTAGTCAAAGGTATGTCCATTAGTCAAGGTATGTCCATTAGTCAAAGGTATGTCCATTAGTCAAGGTATGTCCATTAGTCAAGGTATGTCCATTAGTCAAGGTATGTCCATTAGTCAAGGTATGTCCATTAGTCAAGGTATGTCCATTAGTCAAGGTATGTCCATTAGTCAAGGTATGTCCATTAGTCAAGGTATGTCCATGTTAGTCAAGGTATGTCCATTAGTCTATCTATGTCCATTAGTCAAAGGCATGTCCATTAGTCAAGGTATGTCCATTAGTCAAGGTATGTCCATTAGTCAAGGTATGTCCATTAGTCAAGGTATGTCCATTAGTCAAGGTATGTCCATTAGTCAAAGGTATGTCCACAATTGTAACACACATGATTAGTCAAGGTATGTCCATTATTTTATGTCCATTAGTCAAGCTAATCAAAACACTTCATAAGTCAAGGTATGTCAAAAGGTATGTCCAGATTATCAAACCATTGGATGTCCAGGGTAGAGATAATGGTGTTCAACATTGTCAGGTTACCACAGAGGGGGGAGGAGATTGAGAGATAATGGTGTTCCATTAGTCAGCTAATCACGTGAGGAGGGAGTTTAGGAGGATAATGATTGTTGTCCATTAGTCAAGGTATGTCCACAGTCACGGTCCATTAGTAGGTATCCATATGTCAATGTCCATTAGCTATGTCCATTGTCAAGGTATGTCCATTAGTCATGTCCATTGTCAAGGTATGTCCATTAGCCATAAGGTATGTCACAGAGGGGGAGGGAGTCAAGGAAGGTAGATAATGGTGTTGTAGCTACCACAGAGGGGGAGGAGAGCAGGGATAATGGTGTTGTAGCTACACCAGAGGAGGAGAGGAGGGATAATGGTGTTGTAGCTACCACAGGGGGGAGGAGAGCAGGGATAATGGTGTTGTAGCTACCACAGAGGGGATAATGGTGTTGTAGCTACCACAGAGGGGTCCAGTCAAGGATAATGGTGTTGTAGCTACCACAGAGGGGGAGGAGAGCAGGGATAATGATGTTGTAGCTACCACAGAGGAGGGAGGAGAGGAGGGATAATGATGTTGTAGCTACCACAGAGGAGGAGAGGAGGGATAATGGTGTTGTAGCTACCACAGAGGGGAGAAGAGCAGGGATAATGATGTTGTAGCTACCAGAGAGGGGGGAGGAGAGCAGGGATAATGATGTTGTAGCTACCACAGAGGGGAGGAGAGCAGGGATAATGATGTTGTAGCTACCACAGAGGGGAGGAGAGCAGGGATAATGATGTTGTAGCTACCACAGAGGAGGAGGAGAGAAGGCAAAATGATGTTGTAGCTACCACAGAGGGGGGAGAAGAGCAGGGATAATGATGTTGTAGCTACCACAGAGGGGAGAGGGTAGTCCAGCAGGGATAATGATATCGTAGCTACCACAGAGGGGAGGAGAGGAGGCATAGCATAATGATGTTGTAGCTACCACAGAGGGGGAGGAGAGGAGGCAAAATGATGTTGTAGCTACCACAGAGGGGTCCATTAGTCAGGAGAGCAGGGATAATGATGTAGCTACCAGAGAGGAGGAGAGGAGGCAAAGGTATGATGTTGTAGCTACCAAAGAGGGGGAGGAGAGCAGGGATACTCACCTGACTTGTCATTAGTCAAAGGTACCCTTCATTCAGACACCTTCCCCTACAGACAGACACCTTCCCCTTCATTCAGACACCTTCCCCTACAGACAGACACCTTCCCCTACAGACAGACACCTTCCCCTTCATTCAGACACCTTCCCCTACAGACACACACTTCCCCTACAGACAGACACCTTCCCCTACAGACAGACACCTTCCCCTACAGACAGACACCTTCCCCTACAGACACACACCTTCCCCTACAGACAGACACCTTCCCCTACAGACATACATCTTCCCCTACAGACACCTACAGACATACCCCTTCCCCTACAGACACACACCTTCCCCTACAGACACACACCTTCCCCTACAGACAGACACCTTCCCCTGCAGACACACACCTTCCCCTACAGACAGACACCTTCCCCTACAGACAGACACCTTCCCCTACAGACAGACACCTTCCCCTACAGACAGACACCTTCCCCTACAGACAGACACCTTCCCCTACAGACAGACACCTTCCCCTACAGACACACACCTTCCCCAGACAGACACCTTCCCCTACAGACATACACCTTCCCCTACAGACATACACCTTCCCCTACAGACAGACACCTTCCCCTACAGACAGACACCTTCCCACAGAGGGACAGACAGACACCTTCCCCAGACAGACACCTTCCCACAGACAGACACCTTCCCCTGACAGACACCTTCCCCTACAGACACCTTCCCCTACAGACACTTTCCCTACAGAAAGACACCTTCCCCTACAGACACCTACAGACACCTTCCCCTACAGACATACACCTTCCCCTACAGACAGACACCTTCCCCTACAGACAGACACCTTCCCCTACACCTTCCCCTACAGACACCTTCCCCTACAGACACCTACAGACACCTTCCCCTACAGACACCTTCCCCTACAGACATACACCTTCCCCTACAGACACCTTCCCCTACAGACAGACACCTTCCCTACAGACAGACACCTTCCCCTACAGACACACAGACAGACACCTTCCCCTACAGACAGACACCTTCCCCTACAGACACACACCTTCCCCTACAGACACACACCTTCCCCTACAGACACACAGACAGACACCTTCCCCTACAGACACACACCTTCCCCTACAGACAGAAACCTTCCCCTACAGACACACACCTTCCCTACAGACACACACTTCCCCTACAGACACACATCTTCCCCTACAGACACACACCTTCCCCTACAGACACACAGACACACACCTTCCCCTACAGACATACACCTTCCCCTACAGACAGACACCTTCCCCTACAGACACACACCTTCCCCTTCAGACACACAGACACCTTCCCCTACAGACTTCCCCTACAGACAGACACCTTCCCCTACAGACACCTTCCCCTACAGACACCTTCCCCTACAGACAGACACCTTCCCCTACAGACAGACACCTTCCCTTACAGACACACACCTTCCCCTACAGACACACACCTTCCCCTACAGACACACACCTTCCCCTACAGACACACCTTCCCCTACAGACACACACCTTCCCCTACAGACAGCCACCTTCCCCTACAGACAGACACCTTCCCCTACAGACACACACCTTCCCC
>NC_088218.1:6190263-6280263 GCF_036934945.1 Oncorhynchus masou masou | reverse complement strand
AACAAGCTTGGAGTGGAGTCTTAGTAACAGCAGAACAAGCTTGGAGTGGAGTCTTAGTAACAGCAGAACAAGCTTGGAGTGGAGTCTTAGTAACAGCAGAACAAGCTTGGAGTGGAGTCTTAGTAACAGCAGAACAAGCTTGGAGTGGAGTCTTAGTAACAGCAGAACAAGCTTGGAGTGGAGTCTTAGTAACAGCAGAACAAGCTTGGAGTGGAGTCTTAGTAACAGCAGAACAAGCTTGGAGTGGAGTCTTAGTAACAGCAGAACAAGCTTGGAGTGGAGTCTTAGTAACAGCAGAACAAGCTTGGAGTGGAGTCTTAGTAACAGCAGAACAAGCTTGGAGTGGAGTCTTAGTAACAGCAGAACAAGCTTGGAGTGGAGTCTTAGTAACAGCAGAACAAGCTTGGAGTGGAGTCTTAGTAACAGCAGAACAAGCTTGGAGTGGAGTCTTAGTAACAGCAGAACAAGCTTGGAGTGGAGTCTTAGTAACAGCAGAACAAGCTTGGAGTGGAGTCTTAGTAACAGCAGAACAAGCTTGGAGTGGAGTCTTAGTAACAGCAGAACAAGCTTGGAGTGGAGTCTTAGTAACAGCAGAACAAGCTTGGAGTGGAGTCTTAGTAACAGCAGAACAAGCTTGGAGTGGAGTCTTAGTAACAGCAGAACAAGCTTGGAGTGGAGTCTTAGTAACAGCAGAACAAGCTTGGAGTGGAGTCTTAGTAACAGCAGAACAAGCTTGGAGTGGAGTCTTAGTAACAGCAGAACAAGCTTGGAGTGGAGTCTTAGTAACAGCAGAACAAGCTTGGAGTGGAGTCTTAGTAACAGCAGAACAAGCTTGGAGTGGAGTCTTAGTAACAGCAGAACAAGCTTGGAGTGGAGTCTTAGTAACAGCAGAACAAGCTTGGAGTAGAGTCTTAGTAACAGCAGAACAAGCTTGGTGGAGTCTTAGTAACAGCAGAACAAGCTTGGAGTGGAGTCTTAGTAACAGCAGAACAAGCTTGGAGTGGAGTCTTAGTAACAGCAGAACAAGCTTGGAGTGGAGTCTTAGTAACAGCAGAACAAGCTTGGAGTGGAGTCTTAGTAACAGCAGAACCAGCTTGGAGTGGAGTCTTAGTAACAGCAGAACAAGCTTTGAGTGGAGTCTTAGTAACAGCAGAACAAGCTTGGAGTGGAGTCTTAGTAACAGCAGAACAAGCTTGGAGTGGAGTCTTAGTAACAGCAGAACAAGCTTGGAGTGGAGTCTTAGTAACAGCAGAACAAGCCTTGAGTGGAGTCTTAGTAACAGCAGAACAAGCTTGGAGTGGAGTCTTAGTAACAGCAGAACAAGCTTGGAGTGGAGTCTTAGTAACAGCAGAACAAGCTTGGAGTGGAGTCTTAGTAACAGCAGAACAAGCTTGGAGTGGAGTCTTAGTAACAGCAGAACAAGCTTGGAGTGGAGTCTTAGTAACAGCAGAACAAGCTTGGAGTGGAGTCTTAGTAACAGCAGAACAAGGTTGGAGTGGAGTCTTAGTAACAGCAGAACAAGCTTGGAGTGGAGTCTTAGTAACAGCAGAACAAGGTTGGAGTGAGTCTTAGTAACAGCAGAACAAGCTTGGAGTGGAGTCTTAGTAACAGCAGAACAAGCTTGGAGTGGAGTCTTAGTAACAGCAGAACAAGCCTGGAGTGGAGTCTTAGTAACAGCAGAACAAGCTTGGAGTGGAGTCTTAGTAACAGCAGAACAAGCTTGGAGTGGAGTCTTAGTAACAGCAGAACAAGCTTGGAGTGGAGTCTTAGTAACAGCAGAACAAGCTGGAGTGGAGTCTTAGTAACAGCAGAACAAGCTTGGAGTAGAGTCTTAGTAACAGCAGAACAAGCTTGGAGTGGAGTCTTAGTAACAGCAGAACAAGCTTGGAGTGGAGTCTTAGTAACAGCAGAACAAGCTTGGAGTGGAGTCTTAGTAACAGCAGAACGAGCTTGGAGTGGAGTCTTAGTAACAGCAGAACGAGCTTGGAGTGGAGTCTTAGTAACAGCAGAACCAGCTTGGAGTGGAGTCTTAGTAACAGCAGAACAAGCTTGGAGTGGAGTCTTAGTAACAGCAGAACAAGCTTGGAGTGGAGTCTTATTAACAGCAGAACAAGCTTGGAGTGGAGTCTTAGTAACAGCAGAACAAGCTTGGAGTGGAGTCTTAGTAACAGCAGAACAAGCCTGGAGTGGAGTCTTAGTAACAGCAGAACAAGCTTGGAGTGGAGTCTTAGTAACAGCAGAACAAGCTTGGAGTGGAGTCTTAGTAACAGCAGAACAAGCTTGGAGTGGAGTCTTAGTAACAGCAGAACAAGCTTGGAGTGGAGTCTTAGTAACAGCAGAACAAGCCTGGAGTGGAGTCTTAGTAACAGCAGAACCAGCTTGGAGTGGAGTCTTAGTAACAGCAGAACAAGCTTGGAGTGGAGTCTTAGTAACAGCAGAACAAGCTTGGAGTGGAGTTGTCAGGACCCGGTTTCGAACCTGGGTCTCCGGAGTGAGAAACAGTCACTTAACCAACTGAGCCACGAATAGACAGCAGAACCCAGAAGATGAGGCAGACACAGCAGTACTTAAGACGGTGTATTTAATAAAGAAAAAATCCTAAAATAAAAATGGCAAATCCAAAAGGTGGAAGGTACAACACAAAAAGACCTAAAAAGAAACTCACCAAAACTAAACAAAAACAAAAAAACAGAATACCACAAGAACTTTACCCGGAATCGACAAGAGCACACAGAACACTAGGGCAGGGTGCTAACATACAAACACAGAGCACAGAACTGAGGGAAACAAAGGGTTTAAATACAATCAGGGGAAACGAGACACAGGTGCAAACAATAATGGGGATCAAGGGAAAAACACAGGGACAAAAAGCACAATGGGGACATCTACTGACAAACAACTGGAACAACCCTGGCCAAATCCTGACAGAATCCCCCTAGGAACGGCTCCTGACGTTCCTACCAGCTCTCTCAGGGTGGAGGACCCTGAACTGACGAATGAGGTCAGGGTCCAGGATGTCTTTGGCAGGAACCCAGGAGCGCTCCTCAGGACCGTAGCCTTCCCAGTCCACCAGATACTGCCAGGACCGCTGCACCCGGCGGGAATCCAGTATCCGGTGGACGGTATAAGCCGGCTGGCCTCCAATGACACGAGGCGGAGGGGGAGGTCTGTCTGCCGGGACAAGGGGAGAAAAACAACAGGTTTTAACAAAGACACATGAAATGTGGGATTAATCTTAAGGGATCTGGGTAAGTGTAGGCGATAAGAAACTGGGTTAACTCTCCTGGCAACCTTGAAGGGACCGATGTATTTTGGGACAGCTTGCGAGACTCCACCCGTAGAGGTAAGTCTCTTGTGGAGAGCCAGACTCTCTGGCCGGGCGCAGGGTAGGCCCGGGACGGCGACGTCTGTTGGCTTGTTGTTGATACCTCTGTGAGGAACGCATCAGATTAAGACGGGTCTTCCTCCACATAAGCCGACAGCGTCTGACGAACCTCAAGGCTGAAGGCACTCTGACTTCTGCCTCCTGGTCCGGGAACAATGGAGGAGCATAGCCAAACTGACACTCGTGCGGGGACATACCAGTGGAGGAGGAGCGCAAGGTGTTGTGCGCGTATTCGGCCCAAACAATAAAGGATGACCATGTGGACGGGTTGTCACGAGTCATACATCGGAGGGTGGTTTCCAGCTCTTGATTCATCCTCTCTGTTTGGCCGTTGGACTCCGGATGGTACCCTGAAGATAGACTGGCAGAAGCCCCCATGAGTTGGCAGAAGGCCTTCCAAAACCTTGAGGCGAACTGGGGACCTCTGTCAGAAACCACATCTTGAGGAATGCCGAAGACTCGGAACACATGATTAATTACCAACTCAGCCGTTTCCTTGGCAGAAGGTAACTTAGTCAGAGGACGAACCTGGCCGCCTTTGAAAACCTGTCGATTATGACTAGGATAGTAGTATTGCCATGGGATGGAGGAAGTCCAGTAATAAAGTCCAATGAGATATGGGACCAGGGTCTGTGGGGAACAGGTAAAGGGTGAAGGAGTCCTTGAGGGCGGAGGTGAGAAGATTTGCCCTGGCAGCACACGGGGCAGGCATTGACGAAAGTGGCAACGTCTTCTCTTATGGTAGGCCACCAGAACTTACGCTGGATGAACTCCAAGGTGCGACCTACGCCCGGATGACAGGTGAGGCGAGAGGAGTGCCCCCACAGAAGGACCTGAGTCCTCACTGCCTTGGGGACAAACAACCGATTGGCAGGGCCTCCTTTAGGGTCCGGTTCGCTAGCTTGAGCACGTCTCACGGTATCCTCAACTTGCCACGAGATCGGAGCCACAATCTTAGCAGCAGGAAGGACAGGCATGTCCGTGTCATCTCGAATGGCAGGAGCGTAGACTCGGGACAGGGCATCCGGTTTGAGATTCTTCGACCCGGCCGATAGGTGAGGATAAACTGGAATCGATTGAAGAAAAGAGACCATCTAGCTTGTCTAGAGTTCAATCGCTTCGCCTGCTGGATATACTCCAGATTTCTGTGGTCCGTAAGCACTTGAAACGGGTGAGAAGCCCCCTCGAGCCAGTGT
The DNA here is from genome assembly GCF_036934945.1 of Oncorhynchus masou masou. Taxonomy (NCBI): domain Eukaryota; kingdom Metazoa; phylum Chordata; class Actinopteri; order Salmoniformes; family Salmonidae; genus Oncorhynchus; species Oncorhynchus masou. Next base: position 6,275,682 of record NC_088218.1, on the reverse strand, counting down.
CTCCATTCCTTCAATGCCATCTTAACCGCTAGGAGTTCACGATCCCCACATCGTAGTTCCTCTCAGTCGGGGTAAGCCGGTGTGAGAAGAAGCGCACGGATGAAGCTTCTTGTCTTCACCCCTCTGAGACAGGACAGCTCCAACACCAACCTCTGATGCGTCTACCTCCACCACAAATGGTTCATCCGTAGTCGGTAGTATCAGGATGGGAGCAGAGGATGCGCTGCTTGAGTCCTTGGAAGGCCGTCTCAGCTTCTCTTCCCCAAAAACCTTGCATTGCCACCTTTGGTTAAAGCTGAGAGAGGAGCTGCCACCAAACTGAAGTTCTTGATGAACTTGCGGTAAAAGTTTGTGAAGCCCAGGAAACGCTGAACATCCTTAACGGATTTGGGGGTGGGCCAATCCGCTACCGCCCCTACCTTCCTAGGGTCCATTTGGATTCGACCGGGTTCCACTACAAATCCCAGGAATTGTACTCGGGATGAATGGAATTCACATTTTTTTCCGGCTTAACGTACAGATGGCTGTCCAGGAGGCGTTTGAGTACTTGTCTGACATGCTTAGTGTGTTCTTGAAGGGAGCTCGAAAAGATGAGGATGTCATCCAAGTAAACGAACACAAATATGTTAAGCATATCCCTAAGCACATCGTTTATGAGCGCTTGGAACACCGCTGGGGCGTTGGTCAGGCCGAAGGGCATCACCAAGTATTCATAGTGACCAGTAGGCGTGTTGAAAGCGGTCTTCCACTTTCGTCACCAGGTCTGATCCGCACAAGATGGTATGCATTCCGCAGGTCAAGCTTAGTGAAAACAACTGCTTCCTGGAGCAGCTCGAAGGCTGTGGCCATAAGGGGTAGCGGGTAACGGTTACGGACGGTTATGTCATTGAGTCCCCGGTAGTCGATGCAAGGGCGTAACCCACCGTCTTTCTTGGCCACAAAGAAAAACCCTGCTCCCGCCGGGAGGTGGATGGACGCATGAGGCCTGCTTCCAGAGAGTCCTTGATGTAGGTATCCATAGCAGCTCGTTCGGGTGGAGATAGGGAAAGATCCGACCCCTGGGGGCAAGTGCCCGGAAACAGGTCGATGGGGCAATCGTAAGATCTATGGGGTGGTAGCATGGTGGCCCTCTGTTTGCTAAACACCAGTTTGAGGTCATGGTAACACTCGGGAACTCGGGTCAGGTCGATGGATTCTAAAGACTCGGGAGTAGAACTCGGGGAATTCTGGAAAATACACGTAGCTTGGCACGTAGGACCCCACTGCTTGATAGTGCCCACAGACCAGTCGATGTGAGGGTTATGGCTGTGAAGCCAGGGGTATCCAAGGACGAGAGGGAACTCGGAACAGGAGATCAAATGAAAGTTCATCAATTCCTGGTGTTGTGAAACTGAAAGTCTCAAGGAGGTAGTGACATGAGTGACAAGTCCAGATCCCAAAGGGCTTCCATCCAATGTAGTAACCCTCATGGGGTCACTTAGAGGTTCAGAGGAACGCCATTCTCCTTCGCCCAGACACCATCCATGAAGTTACCTGCGGCTCCAGAGTCTACCAAGGCTTGAAGGTGAAGCTTGTGGTTGTCCCAGGAGAGGGTGACTGGAATGAGCAGACGGGAGTTGGACGGATGGGAGGAGGTTATGTTTCCCGTTACAGTTCCTCCCGGTCTGTACGGGACAGAGCGTTTCCCTGGAGCCCGGGACACGTGGAACGGAAATGGCCCGGTTTGCCGCAATATAGACAGCGTCGCTCCCTCATCCGGCGGTCTCTCTCAGCCTGGGAGATGCGTCCAATCTGCATGGGTTCCGGTGGAGCCAGTGATGATAAAGGTGGGGACTCGGAGCTGGGACTGATAGGGGCTAGAGGTCTACGGTTGAGTTCTCTCTCTCTCTCAGACGCTGGTCAATGCGTGAGGCCAACTTGATCAGGGACTCGAGATTGTCCGGTGGTTCCCGAGTGGCCAGTTCATCTTGGATAGTGTCGGAAAGGCCTTTCAGAAAGCACACCGTGAGCGCCTCGTTGTTCCAGCCACTCGCTGCTGCCACCGTGCGGAACTGGATGGCATAGTCCGTCACGCTGCGCCAACCTTGATGGAGAGTCAGGAGCTGTTTGGCTGGAGTCAGAACCACTGCTTGGGCCTTGAAACACTCGTTTGAATTCCTCCAGCAAAGGCAGAGTAGCTGGCACAGCAGGAACTATGGGCATCCCACACAGCAGTAGCCCAGGCCAGGGCCTTTTCCGACAGCAGGATGATGATATATGCGATCTTAGACCGGTCGGTAGGAAACGACGAGGTTGCAGCTCAAAGGAGAAGAACATTGAGTGAGAAACCCTTTACAAGCACTTGGATCACCTGAGAACCGTTGGGGAGGTGGAAGACGAGGTTCAGCCAGGGGTTAACTGCCATGGGTACGTGAACTTGAGGTACTGGGACGGGAACTGTTGCCGGGGTAAGTCGATCAGATATTTGCTTAATGGAAGTCAGCATCTCCGACAGAAGATGAGAATGTCTAGCCATTAAGGCCTCTTGCTGAACCAGGGCGGCTTCGTGGCGTTGGACAGTCTCCTGGTGGTGGGACAGCGTGGCAAAAGGTCCTGGGGAACTGGCTGCCTCTGGGTTCATTTTTGGCTCTGTGTTTCTGTCAGGACCGGTTTCGAACCTGGGTCTCCGGAGTGAGAAACAGTCACTTAACCAACTGAGCCACGAATAGACAGCAGAACCCAGAAGATGAGGCAGACACAGCAGTACTTAAGACGGTGTATTTAATAAAGAAAAAAATCCTAAAAATAAAAAATGGCAAATCCAAAAGGTGGAAGGTAAAACACAAAAAGACCTAAAAAGAAACTCACCAAAACTAAACAAAAACAAAAAAACAGAATACCACAAGAACGTTACCCGGAATCGACAAGAGCACACAGAACACTAGGGCAGGGTTAGTCTTAGTAACAGCAGAACAAGCTTGGAGTGGAGTCTTAGTAACAGCAGAACAAGCTTGGAGTGGAGTCTTAGTAACAGCAGAACCAGCTTGGAGTGGAGTCTTAGTAACAGCAGAACCAGCTTGGAGTGGAGTCTTAGTAACAGCAGAACAAGCTTGGAGTGGAGTCTTAGTAACAGCAGAACAAGCTTGGGTGGAGTCTTAGTAACAGCAGAACAACCTTGGAGTGGAGTCTTAGTAACAGCAGAACAAGCTTGGAGTGGAGTCTTAGTAACAGCAGAACAAGGTTGGAAGTCCTTGGAGTGGAGTCTTAGTAACAGCAGAACAAGGTTGGAGTGGAGTCTTAGTAACAGCAGAACAAGCTTGGAGTGGAGTCTTAGTAACAGCAGAACAAGCTTGGAGTGGAGTCTTAGTAACAGCAGAACAAGCTTGGGTGGAGTGGTAACAGCAGAACAAGCTTGGTGGGGTCTTAGTAACAGCAGAACAAGCTTGGAGTGGAGTCTTAGTAACAGCAGAACAAGCTTGGGTGGAGTCTTAGTAACAGCAGAACAAGCTTGGAGTGGAGTCTTAGTAACAGCAGAACAAGCTTGGAGTGGAGTCTTAGTAACAGCAGAACAAGCTTGGAGTGGAGTCTTAGTAACAGCAGAACAAGCTTGGAGTGGAGTCTTAGTAACAGCAGAACAAGCTTGGAGTGGAGTCTTAGTAACAGCAGAACAAGGTTGGAGTGGAGTCTTAGTAACAGCAGAACAAGCTTGAGTGGAGTCTTAGTAACAGCAGAACAAGCTTGGAGTGGAGTCTTAGTAACAGCAGAACAAGCTTGGAGTGGAGTCTTAGTAACAGCAGAACAAGCTTGGAGTGGAGTCTTAGTAACAGCAGAACAAGCTTGGAGTGGAGTCTTAGTAACAGCAGAACAAGCTTGGAGTGGAGTCTTAGTAACAGCAGAACAAGCTTGGACTTAGTAACAGCAGAACAAGCTTGGAGTGGAGTCTTAGTAACAGCAGAACAAGCTTGGAGTGGAGTCTTAGTAACAGCAGAACAAGCTTTGAGAGGAGTCTTAGTAACAGCAGAACAAGCTTGAGCTTGGGTGGAGTCTTAGTAACAGCAGAACAAGCTTGGAGTGGAGTCTTAGTAACAGCAGAACAAGCTTGGAGTGGAGTCTTAGTAACAGCAGAACAAGTCTTGTAACAGCAGAACAAGTGGAGTCTTAGTAACAGCAGAACAAGCTTGGAGTGGAGTCTTAGTAACAGCAGAACAAGCTTGGAGTGGAGTCTTAGTAACAGCAGAACAAGCTTGAGTGGGTCTTAGTAACAGCAGAGTCTTAGTAACAGCAGAACAAGCTTGGAGTGGAGTCTTAGTAACAGCAGAACAAGCTTGGGTGGAGTCTTAGTAACAGCAGAACAAGCTTGGGTGGAGTCTTAGTAACAGCAGAACAAGTGGAGTCTTAGTAACAGCAGAACAAGCTGGAGTGGTAACAGCAGAACAAGCTTGGTGGAGTCTTAGTAACAGCAGAACAAGCTTGGTGGAGTCTTAGTAACAGCAGAACAAGCTTGGAGTGGAGTCTTAGTAACAGCAGAACAAGCTTGGAGTGGAGTCTTAGTAACAGCAGAACAAGCTTGGAGTGGAGTCTTAGTAACAGCAGAACAAGCTTGGAGTGGAGTCTTAGTAACAGCAGAACAAGCTTGGAGTGGAGTCTTAGTAACAGCAGAACAAGCTTGGAGTGGAGTCTTAGTAACAGCAGAACAAGCTTGGAGTGGAGTCTTAGTAACAGCAGAACAAGAACAGCAGAACAAGCTTGGAGTGGAGTCTTAGTAACAGCAGAACAAGCTTGGAGTGGAGTCTTAGTAACAGCAGAACAAGCTTGGAGTGGAGTCTTAGTAACAGCAGAACAAGCTTGGAGTGGAGTCTTAGTAACAGCAGAACAAGCTTGGAGTGGAGTCTTAGTAACAGCAGAACAAGCTTGGAGTGGAGTCTTAGTAACAGCAGAACAAGCTTGAGAGGAGTCTTAGTAACAGAGAACTTAGTAAACAGCAGAACAAGCTTGGAGTGGAGTCTTAGTAACAGCAGAACAAGCTTGGAGTGGAGTCTTAGTAACAGCAGAACAAGCTTGGAGTGGAGTCTTAGTAACAGCAGAACAAGCTTGGAGGAGTCTTAGTAACAGAGAACAAGCTTGAGTGGAGTCTTAGTAACAGCAGAACAAGCTTGGAGTGGAGTCTTAGTAACAGCAGAACAAGCTTGGAGTGGAGTCTTAGTAACAGCAGAACAAGCTTGGAGTGGAGTCTTAGTAACAGCAGAACAAGCTTGGAGTGGAGTCTTAGTAACAGCAGAACAAGCTTGGAGTGGAGTCTTAGTAACAGCAGAACAAGCTTGGAGTGGAGTCTTAGTAACAGCAGAACAAGCTTGGAGTGGAGTCTTAGTAACAGCAGAACAAGCTTGGAGTGGAGTCTTAGTAACAGCAGAACAAGCCTGGAGTGGAGTCTTAGTAACAGCAGAACAAGCTTGGAGTGGAGTCTTAGTAACAGCAGAACAAGCTTGGAGTGGAGTCTTAGTAACAGCAGAACAAGCTTGGAGTCTTAGTAACAGAGAACAAGCTTGGAGTGGAGTCTTAGTAACAGCAGAACAAGCTTGGAGTGGAGTCTTAGTAACAGCAGAACAAGCTTGAGTGGAGTCTTAGTAACAGCAGAACAAGCTTGGAGTCTTAGTAACAGCAGAACAAGCCTGGAGTGGAGTCTTAGTAACAGCAGAACAAGCTTGAGTGGAGTCTTAGTAACAGCAGAACAAGCTTGGAGTGTAACAGCAGAACAAGCTCTTAGTAACAGCAGAACAAGCTTGGAGTGGAGTCTTAGTAACAGCAGAACAAGCTTGGAGTGGAGTCTTAGTAACAGCAGAACAAGCTTGGAGTGGAGTCTTAGTAACAGCAGAACAAGCTTGGAGTGGAGTCTTAGTAACAGCAGAACAAGCTTGGAGTGGAGTCTTAGTAACAGCAGAACAAGCTTGGAGTGGAGTCTTAGTAACAGCAGAACAAGCTTGGAGTGGAGTCTTAGTAACAGCAGAACAAGCTTGGAGTGGAGTCTTAGTAACAGCAGAACAAGTTGGAGTGGAGTCTTAGTAACAGCAGAACAAGCTTGGAGTGGAGTCTTAGTAACAGCAGAACAAGCTTGGAGTGGAGTCTTAGTAACAGCAGAACAAGCTTGGAGTGGAGTCTTAGTAACAGCAGAACAAGCTTGGAGTGGAGTCTTAGTAACAGCAGAACAAGCTTGGAGTGGAGTCTTAGTAACAGCAGAACAAGCTTGGAGTGGAGTCTTAGTAACAGCAGAACAAGCTTGGAGTGGAGTCTTAGTAACAGCAGAACAAGCTTGGAGTGGAGTCTTAGTAACAGCAGAACAAGCTTGGTGGAGTCTTAGTAACAGCAGAACAAGCTTGGAGTGGAGTCTTAGTAACAGCAGAACAAGCTTGGAGTGGAGTCTTAGTAACAGCAGAACAAGCTTGGAGTGGAGTCTTAGTAACAGCAGAACAAGCTTGGAGTGGAGTCTTAGTAACAGCAGAACAAGCTTGGAGTGGAGTCTTAGTAACAGCAGAACAAGCTTGGAGTGGAGTCTTAGTAACAGCAGAACAAGCTTGGAGTGGAGTCTTAGTAACAAGCAGAACAAGCAAGCTTGGAGTGGAGTCTTAGTAACAGCAGAACAAGCTTGGAGTGGAGTCTTAGTAACAGCAGAACAAGCTTGGAGTGGAGTCTTAGTAACAGCAGAACAAGCTTGGAGTCTTAGTAACAGCAGAACAAGCTTGGAGTGGAGTCTTAGTAACAGCAGAACAAGCTTGGAGTGGAGTCTTAGTAACAGCAGAACAAGCTTGGAGTGGAGTCTTAGTAACAGAAGAACAAGCTTGGAGTGGAGTCTTAGTAACAGCAGAACAAGCTTGAGTGGAGTCTTAGTAACAGCAGAACAAGCTGGAGTGGAGTCTTAGTAACAGCAGAACAAGCTTGGAGTGGAGTCTTAGTAACAGCAGAACAAGCTTGGAGTGGAGTCTGCAGAACAAGCTTGGAGTGGAGTTAGTAACAGCAGAACAAGCTTGGAGTGGAGTCTTAGTAACAGCAGAACAAGCTTGGAGTGGAGTCTTAGTAACAGCAGAACAAGCTTGGAGTGGAGTCTTAGTAACAGCAGAACAAGCTTGGAGTGGAGTCTTAGTAACAGCAGAACAAGCTTGGAGTGAGTCTTAGTAACAGCAGAACAAGCTTGGAGTGGAGTCTTAGTAACAGCAGAACAAGCTTGGAGTCTTAGTAACAGCAGAGTCTTAGTAACAGCAGAACAAGCTTGGAGTGGAGTCTTAGTAACAGCAGAACAAGCTTGGAGTGGAGTCTTAGTAACAGCAGAACAAGCTTGGAGTGGAGTCTTAGTAACAGCAGAACAAGCTTGGAGTGGAGTCTTAGTAACAGCAGAACAAGCTTGGAGTGGAGTCTTAGTAACAGCAGAACAAGCTGGGTGGAGTCTTAGTAACAGCAGAACAAGCTTGAGTGGAGTCTTAAACAGCAGAACAAGCTTGGAGTGAGTCTTAGTAACAGCAGAACAAGCTTGGAGTGGAGTCTTAGTAACAGCAGAACAAGCTTGGAGTGGAGTCTTAGTAACAGCAGAACAAGCTTGGAGTGGAGTCTTAGTAACAGCAGAACAAGCTTGGAGTGGAGTCTTAGTAACAGCAGAACAAGCTTGGAGTGGAGTCTTAGTAACAGCAGAACAAGCTTGGAGTGGAGTCTTAGTAACAGCAGAACAAGCTTGGAGTGGAGTCTTAGTAACAGCAGAACAAGCTTGGAGTGGAGTCTTAGTAACAGCAGAACAAGCTTGGAGTGGAGTCTTAGTAACAGCAGAACAAGCTTGGAGTGGAGTCTTAGTAACAGCAGAACAAGCTTGGAGTGGAGTCTTAGTAACAGCAGAACAAGCTTGGAGTGGAGTCTTAGTAACAGCAGAACAAGTCTTAGTAACAGCAGAACAAGCTTGGAGTCTTAGTAACAGCAGAACAAGCTTGGAGTGGAGTCTTAGTAACAGCAGAACAAGCTTGGAGTGGAGTCTTAGTAACAGCAGAACAAGCTTGGAGTGGAGTCTTAGTAACAGCAGAACAAGCTTGGAGTGGAGTCTTAGTAACAGCAGAACAAGCTTGGAGTGGAGTCTTAGTAACAGCAGAACAAGCTTGGAGTGGAGTCTTAGTAACAGCAGAACAAGCTTGGAGTGGAGTCTTAGTAACAGCAGAACAAGCTTGGAGTGAGTCTTAGTAACAGCAGAACAAGCTTGGAGTGGAGTCTTAGTAACAGCAGAACAAGCTTGGAGTGGAGTCTTAGTAACAGCAGAACAAGCTTGGAGTGGAGTCTAGTAACAGCAGAACAAGCTTGGGTGGAGTCTTAACAGCAGAACAAGCTTGGAGTGGAGTCTTAGTAACAGCAGAACAAGCTTGGAGTGGAGTCTTAGTAACAGCAGAACAAGCTTGGAGTCTTAGTAACAGCAGAACAAGTTTGGAGTTCTTAGTAACAGCAGAACAAGCTTGGAGTGGAGTCTTAGTAACAGCAGAACAAGCTTGGAGTGGAGTCTTAGTAACAGCAGAACAAGCTTGGAGTGGAGTCTTAGTAACAGAGAACAAGCTTGGAGTCTTAGTAACAGGAGTGGAGTCTTAGTAACAGCAGAACAAGCTTGGAGTGGAGTCTTAGTAACAGAGAACAAGCTTGGGTGGAGTCTTAGTAACAGCAGAACAAGCTTGGAGTGGAGTCTTAGTAACAGCAGAACAAGCTTGGAGTGGAGTCTTAGTAACAGCAGAACAAGCTTGGAGTGGAGTCTTAGTAACAGCAGAACAAGCTTGGAGTGGAGTCTTAGTAACAGCAGAACAAGCTCTTAGTAACAGGAAGCTTGGAGTGGAGTCTTAGTAACAGCAGAACAAGCTTGGAGTGGAGTCTTAGTAACAGCAGAACAAGCTTGGAGTGGAGTCTTAGTAACAGCAGAACAAGCTTGGAGTGGAGTCTTAGTAACAGCAGAACAAGCTTCTTAGTAACAGCAGAACAAGCTTGGAGGAGTCTTAGTAACAGCAGAACAAGCTTGGAGTGGAGTCTTAGTAACAGCAGAACAAGCTTGGAGTGGAGTCTTAGTAACAGCAGAACAAGCAAGTCTTAGTAACAGCAGAACAAGCTTGGAGTGGAGTCTTAGTAACAGCAGAACAAGCTTGGAGTGGAGTCTTAGTAACAGTTGGAGTGGAGTCTTAGTAACAGCAGAACAAGCTTGGAGTGGAGTCTTAGTAACAGCAGAACAAGCTTGGAGTGGAGTCTTAGTAACAGCAGAACAAGCTTGGAGTGGAGTCTTAGTAACAGCAGAACAAGCTTGGAGTGGAGTCTTAGTAACAGCAGAACAAGCTTGGAGTGGAGTCTTAGTAACAGCAGAACAAGCTTGGAGTGGAGTCTTAGTAACAGCAGAACAAGCTTGGAGTGGAGTCTTAGTAACAGCAGAACAAGCTTGGAGTGGAGTCTTAGTAACAGCAGAACAAGCTTGGAGTGGAGTCAGAACAAGTGGAGTCTTAGTAACAGCAGAACAAGCTTGGAGTGGAGTCTTAGTAACAGCAGAACAAGCCTGGAGTGGAGTCTTAGTAACAGCAGAACAAGCTGAGTGGAGTCTTAGTAACAGCAGAACAAGCTTGGAGTGGAGTCTTAGTAACAGCAGAACAAGCTTGGAGTGGAGTCTTAGTAACAGCAGAACAAGCTTGGAGTGGAGTCTTAGTAACAGCAGAACAAGCTTGGAGTGGAGTCTTAGTAACAGCAGAACAAGCTTGGAGTGGAGTCTTAGTAACAGCAGAACAAGCTTGGAGTGGAGTCTTAGTAACAGCAGAACAAGCTTGGAGTGGAGTCTTAGTAACAGCAGAACAAGCTTGGAGTGGAGTCTTAGTAGTCTTGAACAGCAGAACAAGCTTGGAGTGGAGTCTTAGTAACAGCAGAACAAGCTTGGAGTGGAGTCTTAGTAACAGCAGAACAAGCTTGGAGTGGAGTCTTAGTAACAGCAGAACAAGCTTGGAGTGGAGTCTTAGTAACAGCAGAACAAGCTTGGAGTGAGTCTTAGTAACAGCAGAACAAGCTTGGAGTGGAGTCTTAGAGAACAAGCTTGGAGTGGAGTCTTAGTAACAGCAGAACAAGCTTGGAGTGGAGTCTTAGTAACAGCAGAACAAGCTTGGAGTGGAGTCTTAGTAACAGCAGAACAAGCTTGGAGTGGAGTCTTAGTAACAGCAGAACAAGCTTGGAGTGGAGTCTTAGTAACAGCAGAACAAGCTTGGAGTGGAGTCTTAGTAACAGCAGAACAAGCTTGGAGTGGAGTCTTAGTAACAGCAGAACAAGCTTGGAGTGGAGTCTTAGTAACAGCAGAACAAGCCTGGAGTGGAGTCTTAGTAACAGCAGAACAAGCTTGGAGTGGAGTCTTAGTAACAGCAGAACAAGCTTGGAGTGGAGTCTTAGTAACAGCAGAACAAGCTTGGAGTGGAGTCTTAGTAACAGCAGAACAAGCTTGGAGTGGAGTCTTAGTAACAGCAGAACAAGCTTGGAGTGGAGTCTTAGTAACAGCAGAACAAGCTTCTTAGTAACAGTGGGAGTGGAGTCTTAGTAACAGCAGAACAAGCTTGGAGTTCTTAGTAACAGCAGAACAAGCTTGGAGTCTTAGTAACAGCAGAACAAGCTTGGAGTGGAGTCTTAGTAACAGCAGAACAAGCTTGGAGTGGAGTCTTAGTAACAGCAGAACAAGCTTGGAGTGGAGTCTTAGTAACAGCAGAACAAGCTTGGAGTGGAGTCTTAGTAACAGCAGAACAAGCTTGGAGTGGAGTCTTAGTAACAGCAGAACAAGCTTGGAGTGGAGTCTTAGTAACAGCAGAACAAGCTTGGAGTGGAGTCTTAGTAACAGCAGAACAAGCTTGGAGTGGAGTCTTAGTAACAGCAGAACAAGCTTGGAGTGGAGTCTTAGTAACAGCAGAACAAGCTTGGAGTGGAGTCTTAGTAACAGCAGAACAAGCTTGGAGACTTAGTAACAGAAGAACAAGCTTGGAGTGGAGTCTTAGTAACAGCAGAACAAGCTTGGAGTGGAGTCTTAGTAACAGCAGAACAAGCTTGGAGTGGAGTCTTAGTAACAGCAGAACAAGCTTGGAGTGGAGTCTTAGTAACAGCAGAACAAGCTTGGAGTGGAGTCTTAGTAACAGCAGAACAAGCTTGGAGTGGAGTCTTAGTAACAGCAGAACAAGCCTGGAGTGGAGTCTTAGTAACAGCAGAACAAGCTTGGAGTGGAGTCTTAGTAACAGCAGAACAAGCTTGGAGTGGAGTCTTAGTAACAGCAGAACAAGCTTGGAGTCTTAGTAACAGCAGAACAAGCTTGGAGTGGAGTCTTAGTAACAGCAGAACAAGCTTGGAGTGGAGTCTTAGTAACAGCAGAACAAGCTTGGAGTGGAGTCTTAGTAACAGCAGAACAAGCTTGGAGTGGAGTCTTAGTAACAGCAGAACAAGCTTGGAGTGGAGTCTTAGTAACAGCAGAACAAGCTTGGAGTGGAGTCTTAGTAACAGCAGAACAAGCTTGGTCTTAGTAACAGGAGTCTTAGTGGAACAGCAGAAACAAGCTTGGAGTGGAGTCTTAGTAACAGCAGAACAAGCTTGGAGTGGAGTCTTAGTAACAGCAGAACAAGCTTGGAGTGGAGTCTTAGTAACAGCAGAACAAGCTTGGAGTGGAGTCTTAGTAACAGCAGAACAAGCTTGGAGTGGAGTCTTAGTAACAGCAGAACAAGCTTGGAGTGGAGTCTTAGTAACAGCAGAACAAGCTTGGAGTGGAGTCTTAGTAACAGCAGAACAAGCTTGGAGTGGAGTCTTAGTAACAGCAGAACAAGCTTGGAGTGGAGTCTTAGTAACAGCAGAACAAGCTTGGAGTGGAGTCTTAGTAACAGCAGAACAAGCTTGGAGTGGAGTCTTAGTAACAGCAGAACAAGCTTGGAGTGGAGTCTTAGTAACAGCAGAACAAGCTTGGAGTGGAGTCTTAGTAACAGCAGAACAAGCTTGGTGGAGTCTTAGTAACAGAGAACAAGCCTGGAGTGGAGTCTTAGTAACAGCAGAACAAGCTTGGAGTGGAGTCTTAGTAACAGCAGAACAAGCTTGGAGTGGAGTCTTAGTAACAGCAGAACAAGCTTTGAGAGGAGTCTTAGTAACAGCAGAACAAGCTTGGAGTGGAGTCTTAGTAACAGCAGAACAAGCTTGGAGTGGAGTCTTAGTAACAGCAGAACAAGCTTGGAGTCTTAGTAACAGCAGAACAAGCCTGGAGTGGAGTCTTAGTAACAGCAGAACAAGCTTGGAGTGGAGTCTTAGTAACAGCAGAACAAGCTTGGAGTGGAGTCTTAGTAACAGCAGAACAAGCTTGGAGTGGAGTCTTAGTAACAGCAGAACAAGCTTGTAACAGCAGAACAAGCTTGGAGTCTTAGTAACAGCAGAACAAGCTTGGAGTGGAGTCTTAGTAACAGCAGAACAAGCTTGGAGTGGAGTCTTAGTAACAGCAGAACAAGCTTGGAGTGGAGTCTTAGTAACAGCAGAACAAGCTTGGAGTGGAGTCTTAGTAACAGCAGAACAAGCTTGGAGTGGAGTCTTAGTAACAGCAGAACAAGCTTGGAGTGGAGTCTTAGTAACAGCAGAACAAGCTTGGAGTAACAGCAGAACAAGTTGGTAGTTGGAGTCTTAGTAACAGCAGAACAAGCTTGGAGTGGAGTCTTAGTAACAGCAGAACAAGCTTGGAGTGGAGTCTTAGTAACAGCAGAACAAGCTTGGAGTGGAGTCTTAGTAACAGCAGAACAAGCTTGGAGTGGAGTCTTAGTAACAGCAGAACAAGCTTGAGTGGAGTCTTAGTAACAGCAGAACAAGCTTGGAGTGGAGTCTTAGTAACAGCAGAACAAGCTTGGAGTGGAGTCTTAGTAACAGCAGAACAAGCCTGGAGTGGAGTCTTAGTAACAGCAGAACAAGCTTGGAGTAGAGTCTTAGTAACAGCAGAACAAGCTTGGAGTGGAGTCTTAGTAACAGCAGAACAAGCTTGGAGTGGAGTCTTAGTAACAGCAGAACAAGCAGAACAAGCTTAGAGTCTTAGTAACAGCAGAACAAGTCTTAGTAACAGCAGAACAAGCTTGGAGTGGAGTCTTAGTAACAGCAGAACAAGCTTGGAGTGGAGTCTTAGTAACAGCAGAACAAGCTTGGAGTCTTAGAGTCAAGCTTAGTAACAGCAGAACAAGCTTGGAGTGGAGTCTTAGTAACAGCAGAACAAGCTTAGAGTGGAGTCTTAGTAACAGCAGTGGAGTCTTAGTAACAGCAGAACGAGCTTGGTAGTGGAGTCTTAGTAACAGCAGAACCAGCTTGGAGTGGAGTCTTAGTAACAGCAGAACAAGCTTGGAGTGGAGTCTTAGTAACAGCAGAACAAGCTTGGAGTGGAGTCTTAGTAACAGCAGAACAAGCTTGGAGTGGAGTCTTAGTAACAGCAGAACAAGCTTGGAGTGGAGTCTTAGTAACAGCAGAACAAGCTTGGAGTGGAGTCTTAGTAACAGCAGAACAAGCTTGGAGTGGAGTCTTAGTAACAGCAGAACAAGCCTGGAGTGGAGTCTTAGTAACAGCAGAACAAGCTTGGAGTCTTAGTAACAGGAGTCTTAGTAACAGCAGAACAAGCTTGGAGTGGAGTCTTAGTAACAGCAGAACGAGCTTGGAGTGGAGTCTTAGTAACAGCAGAACAAGCTTGGAGTGGAGTCTTAGTAACAGCAGAACGAGCTTGGAGTGGAGTCTCAGTAACAGCAGAACCAGCTTGGAGTGGAGTCTTAGTAACAGCAGAACAAGCTTGGAGTGGAGTCTTAGTAACAGCAGAACAAGCTTGGAGTGGAGTCTTAGTAACAGCAGAACAAGCTTGGAGTGGAGTCTTAGTAACAGCAGAACAAGCTTGGAGTGGAGTCTTAGTAACAGCAGAACAAGCTTGGAGTGGAGTCTTAGTAACAGCAGAACAAGCGTGGAGTGGAGTCTTAGTAACAGCAGAACAAGCTTGGAGTGGAGTCTTAGTAACAGCAGAACAAGCTTGGAGTGGAGTCTTAGTAACAGCAGAACAAGGTTGGAGTGGAGTCTTAGTAACAGCAGAACAAGCTTGGAGTGGAGTCTTAGTAACAGCAGAACAAGCTTTGAGAGGAGTCTTAGTAACAGAAGAACAAGCTTGGAGTGGAGTCTTAGTAACAGCAGAACAAGCTTGGAGTGGAGTCTTAGAAACAGCAGAACAAGCTTGGAGTGGAGTCTTAGTAACAGCAGAACAAGCTTGGAGTGGAGTCTTAGTAACAGCAGAACAAGCTTGCAGTGGAGTCTTAGTAACAGCAGAACAAGCTTGGAGTGGAGTCTTAGTAACAGCAGAACAAGCCTGGAGTGGAGTCTTAGTAACAGCAGAACAAGCTTGGAGTGGAGTCTTAGTAACAGCAGAACAAGCCTGGAGTGGAGTCTTAGTAACAGCAGAACAAGCTTGGAGTGGAGTCTTAGTAACAGCAGAACAAGCTTGGAGTAGAGTCTTAGTAACAGCAGAACAAGCTTGGAGTGGAGTCTTAGTAACAGCAGAACAAGCTTGGAGTGGAGTCTTAGTAACAGCAGAACAAGCCTGGAGTGGAGTCTTAGTAACAGCAGAACAAGGTTGGAGTGGAGTCTTAGTAACAGCAGAACAAGCTTGGAGTGGAGTCTTAGTAACAGTGTTGGAGGGTTTGGAGTTTGAATAGCTTTGTCTCAATATCTGTTGAAAGGGCACTACCCAACAGCATTGTTCTTGGTTATAGCATAAATGTGTGTGTGTGTGTGTGTGTGCATTCATATTATCATCATCATTATTTCAATGTATTGTAACCAGTGTGTGGAAATAGCTAACCAGGAGCTACTATCTTTGAAAACATTCTAAAGGTTTCAACAAACTTTTATTTTATTGAACAGGAATATCTGAACGACCTTTGCTCTGGATTTTCACACACACACATTAAGGAGAGGGAGAGGAGATGTAAAGGAGAGGAGAGGGAGAGGAGATGTAAAGGAGAGGAGAGGGAGAGGAGATGTAAAGGAGAGGAGAGGGAGAGGAGATGTAAAGGAGAGGAGAGGGAGAGGAGATGTAGAGGAGAGGGAGAGGAGATCTAAAGGAGAGGAGAGGGAGAGGAGATCTAAAGGAGAGGAGAGGGAGAGGAGATCTAAAGGAGAGGAGAGGGAGGGAGATCTCAAGGAGAGGAGAGGGAGAGGAGATCTCAAGGAGAGGAGAGGGAGAGGAGATCTCAAGGAGAGGAGAGGGAGAGGGAGATCTCAAGGAGAGGAGAGGGAGAGGAGATCTCAAGGAGAGGAGAGGGAGAGGAGATCTAAAGGAGAGGAGAGGGAGAGGAGATCTAAAGGAGAGGAGATCTAAAGGAGAGGATAGGGGAGGAGATCTAAAGGAGAGGAGAGGGAGAGGAGATCTAAAGGAGAGGAGAGGGAGAGGAGATCTAAAGGAGAGGAGAGGGAGAGGAGATCTAAAGGAGAGGAGAGGGAGAGGAGATCTAAAGGAGAGGAGAGGGAGAGGAGATCTAAAGGAGAGGAGAGGGAGAGGAGATCTAAAGGAGAGGAGAGGGGATTTCAAGGAGAGGAGAGGAAGAGGAGATCTCAAGGAGAGGAGAGGGAGAGGAGATCTAAAGGAGAGGAGATTTAAAGGAGAGGAGATCTAAAGGAGAGGGGAGGGAGAGGAGATCTCAAGGAGAGGAGAGGGAGAGGAGATCTCAAGGAGAGGAGAGGGAGAGGAGATCTAAAGGAGAGGAGAGGGAGAGGAGATCTAAAGGAGAGGAGATCTAAAGGAGAGGATAGGGGGAGGAGATCTAAAGGAGAGGAGAGGGAGAGGAGATCTCAAGGAGAGGAGAGGGAGAGGAGATCTCAAGGAGAGGAGAGGGAGAGGAGATCTCAAGGAGAGGAGAGGGAGAGGAGATCTCAAGGAGAGGAGAGGGAGAGGAGATCTCAAGGAGAGGAGAGGGAGAGGAGATCTAAAGGAGAGGAGAGGGAGAGGAGATCTAAAGGAGAGGAGATCTAAAGGAGAGGATAGGGGAGGAGATCTAAAGGAGAGGAGAGGGAGAGGAGATCTAAAGGAGAGGAGAGGGAGAGGAGATCTAAAGGAGAGGAGAGGGAGAGGGAGATCTAAAGGAGAGGAGAGGGAGAGGAGATCTAAAGGAGAGGAGAGGGAGAGGAGATCTAAAGGAGGGGAGAGGGGATTTCAAGGAGAGGAGAGGAAGAGGAGATCTCAAGGAGAGGAGAGGAGAGGAGATCTAAAGGAGAGGAGATTTAAAGGAGAGGAGATCTAAAGGAGAGGGGAGGGAGAGGAGATCTCAAGGAGAGGAGAGGGAGAGGAGATCTCAAGGAGCGGAGAGGTAGAGGAGATCTAAAGGAGAGGAGAGGGAGTGGAGATTTAAAGGAGAGGAGATTTAAAGGAGAGGGAGGAGGTTTAAATGAGAGGAGAGGGAGAGGAGATTTAAAGGAGAGGAGATTTAAAGGAGAGGAGAGGGAGAGGAGATTTAAAGGAGAGGAGGTTTAAATGAGAGGAGAAGGAGATTTAGAGGAGTGGAAGAGGAGAGGTGGAGAGGAGATTTAAAGGAGAGGACAGGGAGAGGACAGGAGAGGAGATTAAAGGAGAGGAGATTTAAAGGAGAGGAGTTTCGATTTAAAGGAGAGGAGAGGGAGAGGAGATTTAAAGGAGAGGATTGGAGGTTTAGATGAAAGTAGAGGGAGAGGAGATTTAGAGGAGAGGAAGAGGAGAGTTGGAAAGGAGATTTAAAGGAGATGAGAGGGAGAGGACAGGAGAGGAGATTTAAAGGAGAGGAAGAGGAGATTTAAAGGAGAGGAGTTTAGATTTAAAAGCGAGGAAGAGGAGAGTTGAAGGAGAGGAGATTTAAAGGAGAGGAGAGGAGGTTTAAATGAGAGGAGATTTAAAGGAGAGGAAGAGGAGAGGTGGAGAGGGGATTTAAAGGAGACGACAGGGAGAGGACAGGAGAGGAGAGTAAAGGAGAGGAGATTTAAAGGAGAGGAGTTTAGATTTAAAGGAGAGAAGGAGAGGAGATTTAAAGGAGAGGAGATTTAAAGGAGAGTAGAGGGAGAGGAGATTTAAAGGAGAGGAGATTTAAAGGAGAGGAGAGGAGGGGGAGAGGAGATTTAGAAGAGAAGGAGAGGAGAGTTGGAAAGGAGATTTAAAGGAGATGAGAGGGAGAGGAGATTTAAAGGAGAGGAGTTTAGATTTAAAGGAGAGGAAGAGGAAAGTTGAAGGAGAGGAGATTTAAAGGAGGGGAAAGGGAGAGGAGATTGAAGGAGAGGAGAGGGAGAGTAGATTTAAAAGAGAGGGGAAGAGAATTAAAGGAGAGGAGAGGACGACGAGTTAAAGGGGATTTAAAGGAGAGGAGATTTAAAGGAGAGGAGAGGGAGTGGAGAGGGAGAGGAAATTTAATGGAGAGGAGAGGTAGAGTTGTTTCCCTGTCTATCTACAGTGCCTTGCGAAAGTATTCGGCCCCTTGAACTTTGCGACCTTTTGCCACATTTCAGGCTTCAAACATAAAGGTATAAAACTGTATTTTTTTGTGAAGAATCAACAACAAGTGGGACACAATCATGAAGTGGAACGACATTTATTGGATATTTCAAACTTTTTTAACAAATCAAAAACTGAAAAATTGGGCGTGCAAAATTATTCAGCCCCCTTAAGTTAATACTTTGTAGCTCCACCTTTTGCTGCGATTACAGCTGTAAGTCGCTTGGGGTATGTCTCTATTAGTTTTGAACATCGAGAGACTGAAATTTTTTCCCATTCCTCCTTGCAAAACAGCTCGAGCTCAGTGAGGTTGGATGGAGAGCATTTGTGAACAGCAGTTTTCAGTTCTTTCCACAGATTCTCGATTGGATTCAGGTCTGGACTTTGACTTGGCCATTCTAACACCTGGATATGTTTATTTTGAACCAGTCCATTGTAGATTTTGCTTTATGTTTTGGATCATTGTCTTGTTGGAAGACAAATCTCCGTCCCAGTCTCAGGTCTTTTGCAGACTCCATCAGGTTTTCTTCCAGAATGATCCTGTATTTGGCTCCATCCATCTTCCCATCAATTTTAACCATCTTCCCTGTCCCTGCTGAAAAAAAGCAGGTCCAAACCATGATGCTGCCACCACCATGTTTGACAGTGGGGATGGTGTGTTCAGGGTGATGAGCTGTGTTGCTTTTACGCCATACATAACGTTTTGCATTGTTGCCAAAAAGTTCAATTTTGGTTTCATCTGACCAGAGCACCTTCTTCCACATGTTTGGTGTGTCTCCCAGGTGGCTTGTGGCAAACTTTAAACAACACTTTTATGGATATCTTTAAGAAATGGCTTTCTTCTTGCCACTCTTCCATAAAGGCCAGATTTGTGCAATATACGACTGATTGTCGACTGATTGTTGTCCTATGGACAGTCTCCCACCTCAGCTGTAGATCTCTGCAGTTCATCCAGAGTGATCATGGGCCTCTTGGCTGCATCTCTGATCAGTCTTCTCCTTGTATGAGCTGAAAGTTTAGAGGGACGGCCAGGTCTTGGTAGATTTGCAGTGGTCTGATACTCCTTCCATTTCAATATTATCGCTTGCACAGTGCTTCTTGGGATGTTTAAAGCTTGGGAAATCTTTTTGTATCCAAATCCGGCTTTAAACTTCTTCACAACAGTATCTCGGACCTACCTGGTGTGTTCCTTGTTCTTCATGATGCTCTCTGCGCTTTAACGGACCTCTGAGACTATCACAGTGCAGGTGCATTTATACGGAGACTTGATTACACACAGGTGGATTGTATTTATCATCATTAGTCATTTAGGTCAACATTGGATCATTCAGAGTTCCTCACTGAACTTCTGGAGAGAGTTTGCTGCACTGAAAGTAAAGGGGCTGAATAATTTTGCACGCCCAATTTTTCAGTTTTTGATTTGTTAAAAAAGTTTGAAATATCCAATAAATGTCGTTCCACTTCATGATTGTGTCCCACTTGTTGTTGATTCTTCACACAAAAAATACAGTTTTATATCTATATTGCCTGAAATGTGGCAAAAGGTCGCAAAGTTCAAGGGGGCCGAATACTTTCGCAAGGCACTGTATGTGTGTTTTAGCTCTCGTGTGTGTGTGTGTGTGTGTGTGTATGTGTATGTGTATGTGTGTGTATATATATGTGTCTGTATACGTGTGTCTTCACCTCTGTTCTACATGGTGTGTTCATGTCACTGTAGTTTTCTAGCCTGTGTTTTGGAACAGGAGACAACATCCTCTGGCCTGTGTGTATGAACAGAGAGTCTGCCAACATCCTCTGGCCTGTGTGTATGAACAGAGAGTCTGCCAACATCCTCTGGCCTGTGTGTATGAACAGAGAGTCTGCCAACATCCTCTGGCCTGTGTGTATGAACAGAGAGTCTGACAACATCCTCTGGCCTGTGTGTATGAACAGAGAGTCTGCCAACATCCTCTGGCCTGTGTGTATGAACAGAGAGTCTGCCAACATCCTCTGGCCTGTGTGTATGAACAGAGAGTCTGCCAACAGACGATGAGCTGGAACCTGAAAGAAGGCTATTCAAGTGTGTGTGTGTGTGTGTGTGAGGGTAGATCTTTACTCAACCAACACTGTTGCCTGTAAGGCTTAACAGAAACACACACACACACACACACACACACACAGACACACACACACACACACACACACACACACACACACACACACACACACACACACACACACACACACACACACACACACACACAAAAGCACATAGAAATATACTGCTTATAGTTGTTTACTGGGGAGGAAGGGAATACCTCAGACTGTGTGTGTGTGTGCGTGTGTGTGTAAGAGAGACGTGGGAGTGACAGGGTATAGGTGAACACTACTCAACTCCTCGGGGTGAGATTTACTTTTGAAACTCATTCTCAGGTCCCGGTTCGTCTAAGATAAGAAAGCAGGACTGCAGGGGAGAAAGAGTAGGAAGAGAGAGGAGAGGAGGGAAAGGGAGAAAGAGTAGGAAGAGAGAGAGGAGGAGGGAAGGGGAGAAAGAGTAGGAAGAGAGAGAGGAGGAGGGAAAGGGAGAAAGAGTAGGAAGAGAGAGAGGAGGAGGGAAGGGGAGAAAGAGTATGAAGAGAGAGGAGGAGGAGGGAAGGGAGAAAGAGTAGGGAGAGAGAGAGGAGGGAAGGGGGAGAAAGAGTAGGAAGAGAGAGAGGAGGAGGGAAGGGGAGAAAGAGTAGGGAGAGAGAGAGAGGAGGGAAGGGGAGAAAGAGTAGGAACAGAGAGAGGAGGAGGGAAGGGGAGAAAGAGTATGGAGAGAGAGAGGAGGAGGGAAGGGGGAGAAAGAGTAGGAACAGAGAGAGGAGGAGGGAAGGGAGAAAGAGTAGGAAGAGAGAGAGGAGGAGGGAAAGGGAGAAGGAGTAGGAAGAGAGAGAGGAGGAGGGGAAGGGGAGAAAGAGTAGGAAGAGAGAGAGGAGGAGGGAAGGGGAGAAAGAGTAGGGAGAGAGAGAGAGGAGGACTGCAGGGGAGAAAGAGTAGGAAGAGAGAGAGGAGGAGGGAAGGGGAGAAAGAGTAGGGAGAGAGAGAGGGAGGGAAAGGGAGAAAGAGTAGGAAGAGAGAGAGGAGGAGGGAAGGGGAGAAAGAGTAGGAAGAGAGAGAGAGGAGGGAGGGAAGGGGAGAAAGAGTAGGGAGAGAGAGAGGAGGGAAAGGGAGAAAGAGTAGGAAGAGAGAGAGGAGGACTGCAGGGGAGAAAGAGTAGGAAGAGAGAGGAGGGAGGGGAAGGGAGAAAGAGTAGGGAGAGAGAGAGGAGGAGGGAAGGGGAGAAAGAGTAGGAAGAGAGAGGGAGAGGAGGGAAGGGGAGAAAGAGTAGGAAGAGAGAGAGGAGGAGGGAAGGGGAGAAAGAGTAGGAAGAGAGAGAGGAGGAGGGAAAGGGAGAAAGAGTAGGGAGAGAGAGAGGAGGAGGGAAGGGGAGAAAGAGTAGGAAGAGAGAGAGAGGGAGGAGGGAAAGGGAGAAAGAGTAGGAAGAGAGAGAGGAGGAGGGAAAGGGAGAAAGAGTAGGAAGAGAGAGGAGAGGAGGGAAGGGGAGAAAGAGTAGGGAGAGAGAGAGGAGGAGGGAAGGGGAGAAAGAGTATGAAGAGAGAGAGAGGAGGGAAGGGGAGAAAGAGTAGGAAGAGAGAGAGGAGGAGGGAAGGGGAGAAAGAGTAGGAAGAGAGAGAGGAGGAGGGAAGGGGAGAAAGAGTAGGAAGAGAGAGAGGAGGAGGGAAGGGGAGAAAGAGTAGGAAGAGAGAGAGGAGGAGGGAAGGGGAGAAAGAGTAGGGAGAGAGAGAGGAGGAGGGAAGGGGAGAAAGAGTAGGAAGAGAGAGAGGAGGAGGGAAAGGGAGAAAGAGTAGGAAGAGAGAGGAGAGGAGGGAAGGGGAGAAAGAGTAGGGAGAGAGAGGAGGAGGGAAGGGGAGAAAGAGTATGAAGAGAGAGAGGAGGAGGGAAGGGAGAAAGAGTAGGAAGAGAGAGAGGAGGAGGGAAGGGGAGAAAGAGTAGGAAGAGAGAGAGGAGGAGGGAAGGGGAGAAAGAGTAGGAAGAGAGAGAGGAGGAGGGAAGGGGAGAAAGAGTAGGGAGAGAGAGAGGGAGGAGGGAAAGGGAGAAAGAGTAGGAAGAGAGAGGAGAGGAGGGAAGGGGAGAAAGAGTAGAGAGAGAGAGAGGAGGAGGGAAGGGGAGAAAGAGTATGAAGAGAGAGGAGGAGGGAAGGGGGAGAAAGAGTAGGAAGAGAGAGAGGAGGAGGGAAGGGGAGAAAGAGTAGGAAGAGAGAGAGAGGAGGGAAGGGGAGAAAGAGTAGGAAGAGAGAGAGGAGGAGGGAAGGGGAGAAAGAGTAGGAAGAGAGAGAGGAGGAGGGAAGGGGAGAAAGAGTAGGAAGAGAGAGAGGAGGAGGGAAGGGGAGAAAGAGTAGGGAGAGAGAGAGGAGGAGGGAAGGGGAGAAAGAGTAGGAAGAGAGAGAGAGGAGGAGGGAAAGGGAGAAAGAGTAGGAAGAGAGAGGAGAGGAGGGAAGGGAGAAAGAGTAGGGAGAGAGAGAGGAGGAGGGAAGGGGAGAAAGAGTAGGAAGAGAGAGAGGAGGAGGGAAGGGGAGAAAGAGTAGGAAGAGAGAGAGGAGGAGGGAAGGGGAGAAAGAGTAGGGAGAGAGAGAGGGAGGAGGGAAGGGGAGAAAGAGTAGGAAGAGAGAGAGGGAGGAGGGAAAGGGAGAAGAGTAGGAAGAGAGAGGAGAGGAGGGAAGGGGAGAAAGAGTAGGGAGAGAGAGAGGAGGAGGGAAGGGAGAAAGAGTAGGGAGAGAGAGGGAGGACTGCAGGGGAGAAAGAGTAGGAAGAGAGAAAGGAGGACTGCAGTGGAGAAAAGAGTAGGAAGAGAGAGAGGAGGAGGGAAGGGGAGAAAGAGTAGGAAGAGAGAGAGGAGGAGGGAAGGGGAGAAAGAGTAGGAAGAGAGAGAGGAGGAGGGAAAGGGAGAAAGAGTAGGGAGAGAGAGAGGAGGAGGGAAGGGAGAAAGAGTAGGAAGAGAGAGAGGAGGAGGGAAGGGGAGAAAGAGTATGAAGAGAGAGAGGAGGGAAGGGGAGAAAGAGTAGGGAGAGAGAGAGGAGGAGGGAAGGGGAGAAAGAGTAGGGAGAGAGAGGGAGGACTGCAGGGGAGAAAGAGTAGGAAGAGAGAGGAGGGAAAGGGAGAAAGAGTAGGAAGAGAGAGAGGAGGAGGGAAGGGGAGAAAGAGTAGGGAGAGAGAGAGGAGGAGGGAAGGGGAGAAAGAGTAGGGAGAGAGAGGAGGGAAGGGGAGAAAGAGTAGGGAGAGAGAGAGGAGGAGGGAAGGGGAGAAAGAGTAGGAAGAGAGAGGAGGGAAGGGGAGAAAGAGTAGGGAGAAAGAGATTGAGGAGGGAAGGGGAGAAAGAGTAGGGAGAGAGAGGAGGGAAGGGGAGAAAGAGTAGGAAGAGAGAGGAGGAGGGAAGGGGAGAAAGAGTAGGGAGAGAGAGAGGGAGTAGGGAAGGGAGAGAGGGTGTGTGCCTGCCTTTCAGAATACGACCATGTTTTTGGAAAGCGTCACCGGAGGGGTGAAACATTGAGCGAACCGTAAGAGCTTGGAATTGATTTTCTCAGAATGCCTTGTGTCACACAGGTCTCTTTTAACCACCAGGAAAATACATGAGTCTCTCTCTCTCGCTCTCTCTCTCCCTTGCTCGCTCTCTCTCTCTCTCTCTCTCTCTCCCTTGCTGCTCTCTCTCTTTTCTCTCTGAGTCTTTGTTTTGAAATAGCAGGTGCTGTGTGCTACACACACTCACGGATTGTTCTCGCTCCCACTCAGAGCGCTTAAAGTCAGAAAGTCAAGCGTTTTTATGGGAAAAGCTTGACTTGCTGAGTCAATTTACCTGAACTCACTCTACTCAGAACAGAAAGTAGAGGGTGACTCAAAGTGATTTCTGACAGGGAACCTTACTATACAGGAGGCTTTAAGACCTTTCACATTGACAGGGTTGAGCACAGCTGCATGTACCGCTTCCAACACATTCTTATGACTTTGCTGTAAGTGAGCACTCAAAGTGGACATTAGTATGCTTTCGTATGTTTTCTCCATAAATGATTATTTATTAGGATTTTCTCCTTTCAGAATGAGGTCCCAGGTCTTTTTTGAGTGCCCTAGCTATCCACCCAAAGGGCATGGATTTACCAGAGAAGGTCAAAGTGGCCATTCAGGAGAGGGCGGAGTGAACACACCAGCCAATAAACCGTCACGGCAGTGTGAGTTACTACCCAGTTTGGGCCAATCGTAAATCAGATCAATCGTAAATCAGATCAGTGTAATGCAAGGTTCTGACGGGCTGGGTTGGGCCGTGCCGAGCAGCTTCTCGTTCAATTTGCCCGAAGTCCTACACACGTTTTATGACGGGAGAATCAGAGCACTAAATGAACAGAGGGGATAGGACCCGTAAACCCGTAAACCTAAGAAGAGAGGGAGAAAGAGAGAGATGAGGAAGAGGATGAGAGGAGAGGTGGTGAAAGACAGGAGTTTGATGTGAGGAGTGATGACAGGACAATAGAAGACAGGAAGGAGTGAATCAGCAACATGACTTGTACTGTATGAGTCTGAGTGATAGAGAGAGAAAACACCATTACATCACATTACAACACTGTGTGTTTGAGAGGGAGAGACTGTGTTCATATGGAAGACAGTACCGTTATACCAGGCCCATCTGTGTGTTAGAGAGACAGTACCGTTGTACCAGACCCATCTGTGTGTCAGAGAGACAGTACCGTTATACCATGCCCATCCGTGTGTCAGAGAGACAGTACCGTTGTACCAGGCCCATCTGTGTGTTAGAGAGACAGTACCGTTGTACCAGACCCATCTGTGTGTCAGAGAGACAGTACCGTTGTACCAGGCCCATCTGTGTGTTAGAGAGACAGTACCGTTGTACCAGACCCATCTGTGTGTCAGAGAGACAGTACCGTTGTACCAGGCCCATCTGTGTGTCAGAGAGACAGTACCGTTGTACCAGGCCCATCTGTGTGTTAGAGAGACAGTACCGTTATACCATGCCCATCCGTGTGTCAGAGAGACAGTACCGTTGTACCAGACCCATCTGTGTGTCAGAGAGACAGTACCGTTGTACCAGACCCATCTGTGTGTTAGAGAGACAGTACCGTTGTACCAGACCCATCTGTGTGTCAGAGAGACAGTACCGTTGTACCAGACCCATCTGTGTGTTAGAGAGACAGTACCGTTGTACCATGCCCATCCTTGTGTCAGAGAGACAGCAGTGTTGTACCATGCCCATCCGTGTGTCAGAGAGACAGTACCGTTGTACCATGCCCATCCGTGTGTCAGAGAGACAGTACCGTTGTACCATGCCCATCCGTGTGTCAGAGAGACAGTACCGTTATACCATGCCCATCCGTGTGTCAGAGAGACAGCACCGTTGTACCATGCCCATCCGTGTGTTAGAGAGACAGTACCGTTGTACCATGCCCATCTGTGTGTCAGAGAGACAGTACCGTTGTACCAGGCCCATCCGTGTGTCAGCGAGACAGTACCATGCCCATCCATGTTTTAGAGAGACAGTACCGTTGTACCAGGCCCATCCGTGTGTCAGCGAGATAGTACCATGCCCATCCGTGTGTCAGAGAGACAGTACCGTTGTACCATGCCCATCCGTGTGTTAGAGAGACAGTACCGTTGTACCATGCCCATCTGTGCGTCAGAGAGACAGTACCGTTGTACCAGGCCCATCTGTGTGTCAGAGAGACAGTACCGTTGTACCATGCCCATCCGTGTGTTAGAGAGACAGTACCATTGCACTGTGTTCATCCATGTTAGAGACTGAGTGTGTTGGCCCTCTGAGAACCCCACTCCCCGTGTGTAAATGTGTGTCTACCTCAGCAGCTTGTGTGAGCTTTTGTGTGCTTGCGTGTGTGCGTGCTTGCGTGTAAGTGTGCGTGTGTAAGTGTGTGTCTGTGTGTGTGCGTGGGTGGGTACATGTGTGTGTTAGAGTGTTTGTGTGTGTGAGTTGGGTAATGAAGGGAGTGGATGATCCTCTGTGCTTCATGGGAGGAATGGCCTGATAGATGATCTTTATCTGGAGCCCTGGGGGATTTAGACTTCAGCAGCTAGAATACAACACTCCACTAATCCACCTATACTGCCCTGCTCTACCCTGCCCTGCTCTATCCTGCTCTGCTCTACCCTGCCCTGCTCTACCCTGCCCTGCTCTACCCTGCCCTGCTCTATCCTGCCCTGCTCTATCCTGCCCTGCTCTACCCTGCCCTATAATATCATGCCCTGCTCTACCCTGCCCTGCTCTACCCTGCCCTGTAATATCCTGCCCTGCTCTATCCTGCCCTGCTCTATCCTGCCCTGCTCTACCCTGCCCTGTAATATCCTGCCCTGCTCTACCCTGCCCTGCTCTATCCTGCCCTGCTCTACCCTGCCCTGTAATATCCTGCCCTGCTCTATCCTGCCCTGCTCTATCCTGCCCTGCTCTATCCTGCCCTGCTCTATCCTGCCCTGCTCTACCCTGCCCTGTAATATCCTGCCCTGCTCTACCCTGCCCTGCTCTATCCTGCCCTGCTCTACCCTGCCCTGTAATATCCTGCCCTGCTCTATCCTGCCCTGCTCTATCCTGCCCTGCTCTACCCTGCCCTGTAATATCCTGCCCTGCTCTATCCTGCCCTGCTCTACCCTGCCCTGCTCTACCCTGCCCTGCTCTGCTCTATCCTGCTCTGCTCTACCCTGACATGCTCTATCCTGCCCTGCTCTACCCTGCCCTGCCTATCCTGACATGCTCTACCCTGCCCTGCTCTACCCTGCCCTGCTCTATCTTGCCCTGCCTATCCTGACATGCTCTATCCTGACATGCTCTATCCTGACATGCTCTATCCTGCCCTGCTCTATCTTGCCCTGCCTATCCTGACATGCTCTATCCTGACATGCTCTATCCTGACATGCTCTATCCTGCCCTGCTATATCCTGACATGCTCTATCCTGCCCTGCTCTACCCTGACATGCTCTATCCTGCCCTACTCTACCCTGCCCTGCTATATCCCGCCCTGCTCTATCCCGCCCTGCTCTACCTTTCCCTGCTCTACCCTGCTCTGCTCTACCCTGCTCTGCTCTACCCTGCCCTGCTCTACCCTGCCCTGCTCTACCCTGACATGCTCTACCCTGCCCTGCTCTATCCTGCCCTGCTCTATCCTGCCCTGCTCTACCCTGCCCTGTAATATCCTGCCCTGCTCTATCCTGCCCTGCTCTACCCTGCCCTGTAATATCCTGCCCTGCTCTATCCTGCCCTGCTCTATCCTGCCCTGCCTATCCTGACATGCTCTACCCTGACATGCTCTATCCTGCCCTGCCTATCCTGCCCTGCTCTACCCTGCCCTGCTCTATCCTGCCCTGCTCTATCTTGCCCTGCCTATCCTGACATGCTCTATCCTGACATGCTCTATCCTGACATGCTCTATCCTGCCCTGCTATATCCTGACATGCTCTATCCCGCCCTGCTCTATCCTGCCCTGCTCTACCTTGCCCTGCTCTATCCTGCCCTGCTCTACCCTGCTCTGCTCTACCCTGCCCTGCTCTACCCTGCCCTGCTCTACCCTGACATGCTCTACCCTGCCCTGCTCTACCCTGCCCTGCTCTACCCTGCTCTATCCTGCTCTGCTCTACCCTGACATGCTCTACCCTGCCCTGCTCTATCCTGCCCTGCCTATCCTGACATGCTCTACCCTGCCCTGCTCTACCCTGCCCTGCTCTACCCTGCCCTGCTCTATCCTGCTCTGCTCTACCCTGACATGCTCTATCCTGACCTGCTCTACCCTGCCCTGCTCTATCCTGCCCTGCCTATCCTGACATGCTCTACCCTGACATGCTCTATCCTGACCTGCTCTACCCTGCCCTGCTCTACCCTGCCCTGCTCTATCCTGCCCTGCTCTATCTTGCCCTGCCTATCCTGACATGCTCTATCCTGACATGCTCTATCCTGACATGCTCTATCCTGCCCTGCTATATCCTGCCCTGCTATATCCTGACATGCTCTATCCTGCCATGCTCTACCCTGACATGCTCTATCCTGCCCTACTCTACCCTGCCCTGCTATATCCTGCCCTGCTATATCCTGACATGCTCTATCCCGCCCTGCTCTATCCTTGCCCTGCTCTATCCTGCCCTGCTCTACCCTGCCCTGCTCTACCCTGCCCTGCTCTACCCTGACATGCTCTACCCTGCCCTGCTCTACCCTGCCCTGCTCTACCCTGCACTATCCTGCTCTGCTCTACCCTGACATTCTCTACCCTGCCCTGCTCTACCCTGCCCTGCTCTATCCTGCCCTGCCTATCTTGACATGCTCTACCCTGCCCTGCTCTATCCTGCCCTGCCTATCCTGACATGCTCTACCCTGCCCTGCTCTACCCTGCCCTGCTCTATCCTGCCCTGCTCTATCCTGCCCTGCTCTATCCTGCCCTGCCTATCCTGACATGCTCTATCCTGACATGCTCTATCCTGACATGCTCTATCCTGCCCTGCTATATCCTGCCCTGCTATATCCTGCCCTGCTATATCCTGACATGCTCTATCCTGCCCTGCTCTATCCTGCCCTGCTCTACCTTGCCCTGCTCTATCCTGCTCTGCTCTACCCTGCTCTGCTCTACCCTGCCCTACTCTACCCTGCCCTGCTATATCCTGACATGCTCTACCCTGCCCTGCCAAATCCTGCCCTGCTATACCCTGCTCTGATCTACCCTGCCCTAGTCTACCCTGCCCTGCTATGTTCTGACATGCTCTATCCTGCCCTGCTCTATCCTGACATGCTCTATTCTGCCCTGCTCTACCCTGCCTTGCTCTTTCCTGACATGCTCTATCCTGACATGCTCTACCCTGCCCTGCTCTACCCTGCCCTGCTCTATCCTGACATGCTCTATCCTGCCCTGATCTACCCTGCCCTGCTCTATCCTGACATGCTCCATCCTGCCCTGCTCTACCCTGACATGCTCTACCCTGCCCTGCTCTACCCTGACATGCTCTATCCTGCCCTGCTCTACCCTGCCCTGCTCTACCCTGACATGCTCTATCCTGACCTGCTCTACCCTGCTCTGGTCTACCCTGACATGCTCTATCCTGCCCTGCTCTACCCTGCCCTGCTCTATCCTGCCCTGCCTATCCTGCCCTGCTCTACCCTGCCCTGCTCTATCCTGCCCTGCCTATCCTGACATGCTCTACCCTGCCCTGCTCTACCCTGCCCTGCTCTATCCTGCCCTGCCTATCCTGACATGCTCTACCCTGCCCTGCTCTACCCTGCCCTGCTCTACCCTGCCCTGCTCTATCCTGCCCTGCCTATCCTGACATGCTCTACCCTGCCCTGCTCTACCCTGCCCTGCTCTATCCTGCCCTGCTCTATCCTGCCCTGCCTATCCTGACATGCTCTATCCTGACATGCTCTATCCTGACATGCTCTATCCTGACATGCTCTATCCGGCCCTGCCTATCCTGACATGCTCTACCCTGCCCTGCTCTACCCTGCCCTGCTCTACCCTGCCCTGCTCTACCCTGCCCTGCTCTATGCTGCCCTGCTCTATCTTGCCCTGCCTATCCTGACATGCTCTATCCTGACATGCTCTATCCTGACATGCTCTATCCTGCCCTGCTATATCCTGCCCTGCTATATCCTGCCCTGCTCTATCCTGCCCTGCTCTATCTTGCCCTGCCTATCCTGACATGCTCTATCCTGACATGCTCTATCCTGACATGCTCTATCCTGCCCTGCTATATCCTGCCCTGCTATATCCTGACATGCTCTATCCTGCCATGCTCTACCCTGACATGCTCTATCCTGCCCTACTCTACCCTGCCCTGCTATAACCTGCCCTGCTATATCCTGACATGCTCTATCCCGCCCTGCTCTATCCTGCCCTGCTCTACCTTGCCCTGCTCTATCCTGCCCTGCTCTACCCTGCTCTGCTCTACCCTGCCCTGCTCTACCCTGCCCTGCTCTACCCTGACATGCTCTACCCTGCCCTGCTCTACCCTGCCCTGCTCTACCCTGCACTATCCTGCTCTGCTCTACCCTGACATTCTCTACCCTGCCCTGCTCTACCCTGCCCTGCTCTATCCTACCCTGCCTATCTTGACATGCTCTACCCTGCCCTGCTCTATCCTGCCCTGCCTATCCTGACATGCTCTACCCTGCCCTGCTCTACCCTGCCCTGCTCTATCCTGCCCTGCTCTATCCTGCCCTGCTCTATCCTGCCCTGCCTATCCTGACATGCTCTATCCTGACATGCTCTATCCTGACATGCTCTATCCTGCCCTGCTATATCCTGCCCTGCTATATCCTGCCCTGCTATATCCTGACATGCTCTACCCTGCCCTGCTCTACCCTGCCCTGCTCTACCCTGCCCTGCTCTACCCTGCCCTGCTCTATCCTGCCCTGCTCTATCTTGCCCTGCCTATCCTGACATGCTCTATCCTGACATGCTCTATCCTGACATGCTCTATCCTGCCCTGCTATATCCTGCCCTGCTCTATCCTGCCCTGCTCTATCCTGCCCTGCTCTATCTTGCCCTGCCTATCCTGACATGCTCTATCCTGACATGCTCTATCCTGACATGCTCTATCCTGCCCTGCTATATCCTGCCCTGCTATATCCTGACATGCTCTATCCTGCCATGCTCTACCCTGACATGCTCTATCCTGCCCTACTCTACCCTGCCCTGCTATAACCTGCCCTGCTATATCCTGACATGCTCTATCCCGCCCTGCTCTATCCTGCCCTGCTCTACCTTGCCCTGCTCTATCCTGCCCTGCTCTACCCTGCTCTGCTCTACCCTGCCCTGCTCTACCCTGCCCTGCTCTACCCTGACATGCTCTACCCTGCCCTGCTCTACCCTGCCCTGCTCTACCCTGCACTATCCTGCTCTGCTCTACCCTGACATTCTCTACCCTGCCCTGCTCTACCCTGCCCTGCTCTATCCTACCCTGCCTATCTTGACATGCTCTACCCTGCCCTGCTCTATCCTGCCCTGCCTATCCTGACATGCTCTACCCTGCCCTGCTCTACCCTGCCCTGCTCTATCCTGCCCTGCTCTATCCTGCCCTGCTCTATCCTGCCCTGCCTATCCTGACATGCTCTATCCTGACATGCTCTATCCTGACATGCTCTATCCTGCCCTGCTATATCCTGCCCTGCTATATCCTGCCCTGCTATATCCTGACATGCTCTATCCTGCCCTGCTCTATCCTGCCCTGCTCTACCTTGCCCTGCTCTATCCTGCTCTGCT
Source organism: Oncorhynchus masou masou (assembly GCF_036934945.1). Lineage (NCBI taxonomy): Eukaryota > Metazoa > Chordata > Actinopteri > Salmoniformes > Salmonidae > Oncorhynchus > Oncorhynchus masou. The sequence goes on along the minus strand of NC_088218.1, from coordinate 6,244,933 downwards.
CTACCCTGCTCTGCTCTACCCTGCCCTACTCTACCCTGCCCTGCTATATCCTGACATGCTCTACCCTGCCCTGCCAAATCCTGCCCTGCTATACCCTGCTCTGATCTACCCTGCCCTAGTCTACCCTGCCCTGCTATGTTCTGACATGCTCTATCCTGCCCTGCTCTATCCTGACATGCTCTATTCTGCCCTGCTCTACCCTGCCTTGCTCTTTCCTGACATGCTCTATCCTGACATGCTCTACCCTGCCCTGCTCTACCCTGCCCTGCTCTATCCTGACATGCTCTATCCTGCCCTGATCTACCCTGCCCTGCTCTATCCTGACATGCTCCATCCTGCCCTGCTCTACCCTGACATGCTCTACCCTGCCCTGCTCTACCCTGACATGCTCTATCCTGCCCTGCTCTACCCTGCCCTGCTCTACCCTGACATGCTCTATCCTGCCCTGCTCTACCCTGCTCTGGTCTACCCTGACATGCTCTATCCTGCCCTGCTCTACCCTGCCCTGCTCTATCCTGCCCTGCCTATCCTGCCCTGCTCTACCCTGCCCTGCTCTATCCTGCCCTGCCTATCCTGACATGCTCTACCCTGCCCTGCTCTACCCTGCCCTGCTCTACCCTGCCCTGCTCTATCCTGCCCTGCCTATCCTGACATGCTCTACCCTGCCCTGCTCTACCCTGCCCTGCTCTACCCTGCCCTGCTCTATCCTGCCCTGCCTATCCTGACATGCTCTACCCTGCCCTGCTCTACCCTGCCCTGCTCTATCCTGCCCTGCTCTATCCTGCCCTGCCTATCCTGACATGCTCTACCCTGCCCTGCTCTACCCTGCCCTGCTCTACCCTGCCCTGCTCTACCCTGCCCTGCTCTATCCTGCCCTGCCTTTCCTGACATGCTCTATCCTGACATGCTCTATCCTGCCCTGCCCTACTCTACCCTTCCCCGCTCTACCCTTCCCTGCTCTATCCTGACATGCTCTACCCTGCTTTATAATTCTGTCTCTCTCTTTTGACCAATATGTCACACAAAGCTATAACTTGGGTATATATTTTCTCAGTTCATCTCACCTTCTCTCTCTTCTTTCATCCCTCTATCATTCCGTCTCTCACCATCCCGACTCTTCACTCTATCTCTCAATCTGTATCTAACACACAGTTACTGTCTCTCAGTCCGTCACTCACCCCATAGCTACTTCTTCTGCTGCCTCTCCCTCAGAGATCCTTTCTCCCTCTCTCCCTCTCCCTCAGAGATCCTTTCTCCCTCTCTCCCTCAGAGACTCTGTCTGTCTCCCTCTCTCCCTCAGAGACCCTGTCTGTCTCCCTCTCTCCCTCAGAGACCCTGTCTGTCTCCCTCTCTCCCTCAGAGACCCTTTCTCCCTCTCTCCCTCAGAGACTCTGTCTGTCTCCCTCTCTCCCTCAGAGACCCTGTCTGTCTCCCTCTCTCCCTCAGAGACCCTGTCTGTCTCCCTCTCTCCCTCAGAGATCCTTTCTCCCTCTCTCCCTCAGAGACCCTGTCTGTCTCCCTCTCTCCCTCAGAGACCATGTCTGTCTTCCTCTCTCCCTCAGAGACCCTGTCTGTCTCCCTCTCTCCCTCAGAGACCCTTTCTGTCTCCCTCTCTCCCTCAGAGACCCTGTCTGTCTCCCTCTCTCCCTCAGAGACCCTGTCTGTCTCCCTCTCTCTCAGAGACCCTGTCTGTCTCCCTCTCTCCCTCAGAGACCCTGTCTGTCTCCCTCTCTCCCTCAGAGACCCTGTCTGTCTCCCTCTCTCCCTCAGAGACCCTGTCTGTCTCCCTCTCTCCCTCAGAGACCCTGTCTGTCTTCCTCTCTCCCTCAGAGACCCTGTCTGTCTCCCTCTCTCCCTCAGAGACCCTGTCTGTCTTCCTCTCTCCCTCAGAGACCCTGTCTGTCTTCCTCTCTCCCTCAGAGACTCTGTCTGTCTCCCTCTCTCCCTCAGAGACCCTGTCTGTCTTCCTCTCTCCCTCAGAGACCCTGTCTGTCTTCCTCTCTCCCTCAGAGACCCTGTCTGTCTTCCTCTCTCCCTCAGAGACCCTGTCTGTCTTCCTCTCTCCCTCAGAGACCATGTCTGTCTCCCTCTCTCCCACTGTTACTACTGATCTAGTATTCTAGTTTTTAGAGTGTTTGCGTGTGCGTATGTGTGTGTGTTCTTGCAACCGTAACTGTGTGTGTGCATATGTACCCACATGCACGCAATTGTGTGTGCATGTGTATGTGTGTGTGCGCGCGTGTGTGTGTGTGTGTGTGTGTGTGTGTGTGTGTGTGTGTGTGTGTGTGTGTGTGTGTGTGTGTGTGTGTGTGTGTGTGTGTACATGCATGTGTGTGCACAGATGGCAGCAGAGAGGGCCTCGCTGTCCCTCAGGCTTGGGTAATTAAAATCCCTCATACCTTCCAATCGCATCAGTTTTGAATACACAACAGGGTAGAGGATAGTACTTAACTAGTAGTACATACTGTATCCTACATGTTGTTGTACTACCAGTGTAACTAATAATATATACTGTATCCTACATGTTGTTGTACTATCAGGGTGTCTCACCCTTTGATTAAAGCTTTTGATGCTATTTTCAACTTTTGATACTGTGTATCTTCCTTCAACTCGTTTGCAGTGTTTAAAACTGTGTATCTTCCATTTGTCTGCAGGGTTTGATACTGTGAATCTTCCATTTGTCTGCAGTGTTTGATACTGTTTATCTTCCTTCCATTTGTCTGCAGTGTTTGATACTGTGTATCTTCCTTCCATTTGTCTGCAGTGTTTGATACTGTGTATCTTCCATTCATCTGCAGTGTTTAAAACTGTGTATCTTCCATTTGTCTGCAGGGTTTGATACTGTGAATCTTCCATTTGTCTGCAGTGTTTGATACTGTGAATCTTCCATTTGTCTGCAGTGTTTGATACTGTGTATCTTCCTTCAACTTGTTTGCAGTGTTTGATACTGTATCTTCCTTCAACTCGTTTGCAGTGTTTGATACTGTGTATCTTCCTTCAACTCGTTTGCAGTGTTTGATACTGTGTATCTTCCTTCCATTTGTCTGCAGTGCTTGATACTGTGTATCTTCCATTTGTCTGCAGTGTTTGATACTGTGGAGCTTCCTTCCATTTGTCTGCAGTGCTTGATACTGTGTATCTTCCATTCCTCTGCAGTGTTTGATACTGTGTATCTTCCATTTGTCTGCAGTGTTTGATACTGTGTATCTTCCATTCGTCTGCAGTGTTTGATACTGTGTATCTTCCATTCGTCTGCAGTGTTTGATACTGTGTATCTTCCATTTGTCTGCAGTGTTTGATACTGTGTATCTTCCATTTATCTGCAGTGCTTGATACTGTGTATCTTCCTTCAACTTGTTTGCAGTGCTTGATACTGTGTATCTTCCTTCAACTTGTTTGCAGTGTTTGATACTGTGTATCTTCCAATCATGTATGCAGTGTTTGATACTGTGTATCTTCCTTCCATTTGTCTGCAGTGCTTGATACTGTGCATCTTCCATTTGTCTGCAGTGCTTGATACTGTGTATCTTCCTTCCATTTGTCTGCAGTGTTTGATACTGTGTATCTTCCATTTGTCTGCAGTGCTTGATACTGTGTATCTTCCATTTGTCTGCAGTGTTTGATACTGTGTATCTTTCTTCCATTTGTCTGCAGTGTTTGATACTGTGTATCTTCCTTCCATTTGTCTGCAGTGTTTGATACTGTGTATCTTCCTTCCATTTGTCTACAGTGCTTGATACTGTGTATCTTCCATTCGTCTGCAGTGTTTGATACTGTGTATCTTCCATTCGTCTGCAGTGTTTGATACTGTGTATCTTCCATTTGTCTGCAGTGTTTGATACTGTGTATCTTCCATTTATCTGCAGTGCTTGATACTGTGTATCTTCCTTCAACTTGTTTGCAGTGTTTGATACTGTGTATCTTCCATTCGTCTGCAGTGTTTGATACTGTGTATCTTCCTTCTATTTGTCTGCAGTGCTTGATACTGTGTATCTTCCTTCAACTCGTTTGCAGTGCTTGATACTGTGTATCTTCCATTTGTCTGCAGTGTTTGATACTGTGTATCTTCCATTCATGTCTGCAGTGTTTGATACTGTGTATCTTCCTTCTATTTGTCTGCAGTGCTTGATACTGTGTATCTTCCATTTGTCTGCAGTGCTTGATACTGTGTATCTTCCATTTGTCTGCAGTGTTTGATACTGTGTATCTTCCATTCATGTCTGCAGTGTTTGATACTGTGTATCTTCCTTCTATTTGTCTGCAGTGCTTGATACTGTGTATCTTCCATTTGTCTGCAGTGCTTGATACTGTGTATCTTCCTTCAACTCGTTTGCAGTGTTTGATACTGTGTATCTTCCAATTGTTGTTTGATACTGTGTATCTTCCATTTGTCTGCAGTGTTTGATACTGTGTATCTTCCATTTGTCTGCAGTGTTTGATACTGTATCTTTCTTCCATTTGTCTGCAGTGATTGATACTGTGTATCTTCCATTCGTCTGCAGTGTTTGATACTGTGTATCTTCCATTTGTCTGCAGTGTTTGATACTGTGTATCTTCCATTCGCTGCAGTGTTTGATACTGTGTATCTTCCATTTGTCTGCAGTGTTTGATACTGTGTATCTTCCATTTATCTGCAGTGCTTGATACTGTGTATCTTCCTTCAACTTGTTTGCAGTGTTTGATACTGTGTATCTTCCATTCGTCTGCAGTGTTTGATACTGTGTATCTTCCATTTGTCTGCAGTGTTTGATACTGTGTATCTTCCTTCCATTTGTCTGCAGTGCTTGATACTGTGTATCTTCCATTTGTCTGCAGTGCTTGATACTGTGTATCTTTCATTTGTCTGCAGTGTTTGATACTGTGTATCTTCCTTCAACTCGTTTGCAGTGCTTGATACTGTGTATCTTCCTTCAACTCGTTTGCAGTGTTTGATACTGTGTATCTTCCATTTGTCTGCAGTGTTTGATACTGTGTATCTTCCATTCATGTCTGCAGTGTTTGATACTGTGTATCTTCCTTCTATTTGTCTGCAGTGCTTGATACTGTGTATCTTCCATTTGTCTGCAGTGCTTGATACTGTGTATCTTCCATTTGTCTGCAGTGTTTGATACTGTGTATCTTCCATTCATGTCTGCAGTGTTAGATACTGTGTATCTTCCTTCTATTTGTCTGCAGTGCTTGATACTGTGTATCTTCCATTTGTCTGCAGTGCTTGATACTGTGTATCTTCCTTCAACTCGCTTGCAGTGTTTGATACTGTGTATCTTCCAATTGTCTGCAGTGTTTGATACTGTGTATCTTCCATTTGTCTGCAGTGTTTGATACTGTGTATCTTCCATTTGTCTGCAGTGTTTGATACTGTGTATCTTTCTTCCATTTGTCTGCAGTGATTGATACTGTGTATCTTCCTTCCATTTGTCTGCAGTGTTTGATACTGTGTATCTTCCATTCGTCTGCAGTGTTTGATACTGTGTGTCACTTCTTGGTCATTGTATTTTGTGTTTTCGTTATATATTTGGTTAGGCCAGGGTGTGACATGGGTTTATATATTGTATTTTCGTATTGCGGTTTGTAGTATTTGGGATTGCGGCTGAGTAGGGGTGTTGTATAGGCTTGGCTGCCTGAGGCGGTTGTCAATCAGAGTCAGGTGATTCTCGTTGTCTCTGATTGGGAACCGTATTTAGGTAGCCTGGTTTTCACTTTGTATTTCGTGGGTGATTGTTCCTGTCTCTGTGTTAGTGTTCACCAGATAGGCTGTAATAGGTTTCACGTTCCGTTTTGTTGTTTTGTATTTATTAGTTATTTCATGTATAGTTCCGTTATTTGTTTCATTAAAAACATGAGTAACCAACACGCTGCATTTCGTCCGACTCTCTTTCGACAAAACGAAGAACGTCGTTATTACTGTGTATCTTCCATTTGTCTGCAGTGTTTGATACTGTGTATCTTCCATTTGTCTGCAGTGTTTGATACTGTGAATCTTCCTTCAACTCGTTTGCAGTGCTTGATACTGTGTATCTTCCATTTGTCTGCAATGTTTGATACTGTGTATCTTCCTTCAACTCGTTTGCAGTGATTGATACTGTGTATCTTCCATTCGTCTGCAGTGTTTGATACTGTGTATCTTCCATTTGTCTGCAGTGTTGATACTGTATATCTTCCTTCCATTTGTCTGCAGTGCTTGATACTGTGTATCTTCCATTTGTCTGCAGTGCTTGATACTGTGTATCTTCCTTCAACTCGTTTGCAGTGTTTGATACTGTGTATCTTCCATTTGTCTGCAGTGTTTGATACTGTGTATCTTCCATTCGTCTGCAGTGTTTGATACTGTGTATCTTCCATTTGTCTGCAGTGTTTGATACTGTATATCTTCCTTCCATTTGTCTGCAGTGCTTGATACTGTGTATCTTCCATTTGTCTGCAGTGCTTGATACTGTGTATCTTCCTTCAACTCGTTTGCAATGTTTGATACTGTGTATCTTCCATTTGTCTGCAGTGTTTGATACTGTGTATCTTCCATTCATGTCTGCAGTGTTTGATACTGTGTATCTTCCATTCATGTCTGCAGTGTTTGATTCTGTGTATCTTCCTTCCATTTGTCTGCAGTGTTTGATACTGTGTATCTTCCATTTGTCTGCAGTGTTTGATACTGTGTATCTTCCTTCCATGTGTCTGCAGTGTTTGCTACTGTGTATCTTCCTTCCATTTGTCTGCAGTGTTTGATTCTGTGTATCTTCCTTCCATTTGTCTGCAGTGTTTGATTCTGTGTATCTTCCTTCCATTTGTCTGCAGTGTTTGATACTGTGTATCTTCCATTTGTCTGCAGTGTTTGATACTGTGTATCTTCCTTCCATTTGTCTGCAGTGTTTGATACTGTGTATCTTCCTTCCATTCGTCTGCAGTGTTTGATACTGTGTATCTTCCTTCCATTCATGTCTGCAGTGTTTGATACTGTGTATCTTCCTTCCATTCATGTCTACTGTGAGTTTGTCGCAGAACAAAAGGTCTAAGCCTTTTAGCTAAAAATACCTTTCAAGCAAGTTTCTTTCTTGAAGTACTCCATGTGTCATCTGAAGTAAATAGACACACTCATTTACATTTAAATATGAAATATTGTGTATTTTATCTTAAAATGGTGGCTCATCAATGTTTCAGGAAATGTCACTCCTAAAGAGATGTGAATCATAATTAATTTGCATAACAGATGGGGAAGGGTTAAACTTTGTGTCTCTTTCTCTCAAATTCTCTCTTCATCTCTTTCCCTGTCACACACACGCACGCACACACAGACACACACGCACACATGCACTCGCACACATGCACACACACACACATGCACACACACACACACACACACACACACACACACACACACACACAACACACACACACACACACACACACACACACACAACAAACACACACACACACAATCCCTCTCCCCGCTCTCTCTCTCTTGGGGCTGAGTGGGGTAATAACGTGGAGACACCTCTGGCAGTCGTAATTAAAAAATGCATCTGCTCTAGTCGTCACATCTGGAGCAGGTGCCACCACATTGTCTCAAACCGCCTCACCATGGCAGACACAAAGCCTTGTCCCCTGCCTCGTGACTGGACCAAACTCAAACAGCAGCAAAGACAGGGACACACACCCTCAGCTGACTGGGCCACACACTGCTGTACAAACTCTGTGTACAGCAGAGGTGGGGTAGATGCTGTATAAACCCAGAGGTGATGTAGATGCTGTATAAACCCAGAGGTGATCTAGATGCTGTATGAACCCAGAGGTGGGGTAGATGCTGTATAAACTCAGAGGGGGGGTAGATGCTGTATAAACCCAGAGGTGATATAGACGCTGTATAAACCCAGAGGTGATCTAGATGCTGTATAAACCCAGAGGTGGGGTAGATGCTGTATAAACTCAGAGGTGGGGTAGATGCTGTATAAACCCAGAGGTGAGGTAGATGCTGTATAAACTTAGAGGTGGGGTAGATGCTGTATAAACCCAAAGGTGAGGTAGATGCTGTATAAACCCAGAGGTGGGGTAGATGCTGTATAAACCCAGAGGTGGGGTAGATGCTGTATAAGCCCAGAGGTGATCTAGATGCTGTATAAACCCAGAGGTAATCTAGATGCTGTATAAACCCAGAGGTGGGGTAGATGCTGTATAAACCCAGAGGTAATCTAGATGCTGTATAAACCCAGAGGTGGGGTAGATGCTGTATAAACCCAGAGGTGATCTAGATGCTGTATAAACCCAGAGGTAATCTAGATGCTGTATAAACCCAGAGGTGGGGGTAAATGCTTTATAAACCCAGAGGTGGGGTAGATGCTGTATAAACTCAGAGGTGGGGTAGATGCTGTATAAACTCAGAGGTGAGGTAGATGCTGCATAAACCCAGAGGTTAGGTAGATGCTGCATAAACCCAGAGGTGGGGTAGATGCTGTATAAACCCAGAGGTGGGGTAGATGCTGTATAAACCCAGAGGTGGGGTAGATGCTGTATAAACCCAGAGGTGGGGTAGATGCTGTATAAACCCAGAGGTGGGGTAGATGCTGTATAAACCCAGAGGTGGGGTAGGTGCTGTATAAACCAGAGGTGGGGTAGATGCTGTATAAACCCAGAGGTGGGGTAGATGCTGTATAAACCCAGAGGTGTGGTAGATGCTGTATAAACCCAGAGGTGGGGTAGATGCTGTATAAACTCAGAGGTGGGGTAGATGCTGTATAAACCCAGAGGTGGGGTAGATGCTGTATAAACCCAGAGGTGATCTAGATGCTGTATAAACCCAGAGGTAATATAGATGCTGTATAAACCCAGAGGTGGGGTAGATGCTGTATAAACCCAGAGGTGGGGGTAAATGCTTTATAAACCTAGAGGTGATATAGACGCTGTATAAACCCAGAGGTAATATAGATGCTGTATAAACCCAGAGGTGAGGTAGATGCTGTATAAACCCAGAGGTGGGGTAGGTGCTGTATAAACCCAGAGGTGGGGTAGATGCTGTATAAACCCAGAGGTGGGGTAGATGCTGTATAAACCCAGAGGTGTGGTAGATGCTGTATAAACCCAGAGGTGAGGTAGATGCTGTATAAACTCCAGAGGTGGGGTAGATGCTGTATAATCCCAGAGGTGGGGTAGATGCTGTATAAACCCAGAGGTGGGGTAGATGCTGTATAAACCCAGAGGTGGGGTAGATGCTGTATAAACCCAGAGGTGGGGTAGGATACACTTTCATACTGTTACAATGAGCCTGTCCTCCAATATCTGGTCTTCAGAGCAGTGTGAAGCCTCTCGTCGTGGTTAGTTTTGTAGTAGTCTTAGATTCAGTGGCTGTGGAAAGAGACTAGTTAGTTAGAACAGCAACATCTGTAATTCCAGGTCACGACTCTGCTCTGAAACATGTTTCAGTCATCCCCTGCTGTAAATTTCTCTGGAGTAGCAGCTTGTTTCATCCTAAACTCCCTGGTGATCAGCTCTCCATTAGAGCCTGTCACAGTCTAACACAACATGAAGCTGAGATCACACGTCAACTCATGAACACGGACACCAACACATCAACCTGCGTATACAATCTTGAGTAACTAACCTTGTGGGGACACACAATTCAGTCCCATTCAAAATCCTATTTTCCCTAACCCCTAATCCTAATCCGAACCTTAACTTTAACCCATACCCTTACCCTAATTCTAACCTATACCCTTACCCAAAACCTAACCTTAACCCTAATCCTAAACCTAACTCTAACCCTTGTTCTTAACTGACTTGCCTGGTTAAATAAAGGTAAAATTAAATTAAAACCTTAATTCTAACCTAAACCCTTACCCTAAACCTAACCTTAACCCTAATCCTAACCCTAACCCTAACTCTAACCCTAACTTTAACCCATACCCTTACCCTTACCCTAATTCTAACCTAAACCCTTACCCTTACCCTAAACCTAACCTTAACCCTAATCCTAACCCTAACTTTAACCCATACCCTTACCCTAATTCTACCCATACCCTTACCCTAACCCTTACCCTAAACCTAACCTTAACCCTAATCCTAACCCTAACTTTAACCCATACCCTTACCCTAATTCTAACCCATACCCTTACCCTAACCCTTACCCTAAACCTAACCTTAACCCTAATCCTAACCCTAACTTTAACCCATACCCTTACCCTAATTCTAACCCATACCCTTACCTAACCCTTACCCTAAACCTAACCTTAACCCTAATCCTAACCCTAACTTTAACCCATACCCTTACCCTAATTCTAACCCATACCCTTACCCATACCCTTACCCTAAACCTAACCTTAACCCTAATCCTAACCCTAATTCTAACCCATACCCTTACCCATACCCTTACCCTAACCCTAACCTTAACCCTAATCCTAACCCTAATTCTAACCCATACCCTAACCCTAATCCTAACCCTTACCCTTACCCTAACCCTAACCTTAACCCTTACCCTAACCCTAACCTTAACCCATACCCTAACCCTAACCTTAACCCTTACCCTAACCCTAACCTTAACCCTTACCCTAACCCTAACCTTAACCCTAATCCTAACCCTAACCTTAACCCTAATCCTAACCCTAACCTTAACCCTAATCCTAACCCTAACCTTAACCCTAATCCTAACCCTAACCTTAACCCTAATCCTAACCCTAACCTTAACCCTAATCCTAACCCTAACCCTAACTCTAATTGTTCTTAACACTTAACCCCCTAGGAATAGCTATTGTCCTTGTGAGGACAAACAAGATGTCCCCAGTTTATAACATTTTTGTTCTATTACACACACACACACACACACACACACACACACACACACACACACACACACACACACACACACACACACACACACACACACACACACACACACACACACACACCACTATAATGCAGTGTGTTCTCCCATAAAAATATGAATGCATTCAAGTTTATACAAATATATCCAGTCAACAAAACAATAATCCAAACCCCATTTCTCTACCATATAAGTTACAGATGATTAACTCTGATAATTTAGCATGTTTAGAGTGGATGGAGTGTTGTCACAGGCAGTCGTCACTGCTCAACAATGTGGCGCTGATACTGTTTGTTCTTTTTTGGTACTTGGGCTCCCGAGTGGTGCAGTGGTCTAAGACACTGCAGGAGTCACATCCGTGAATCCAGGCTGCATCACATCTGGCCTTGATTGGGAGTCACATAAGGCAGCACACAATTGGCCCAGTGTTGTCCGGATGTGGCTGTCATTGTAAATAAGAATTTGTTCTTAACTGACTTGCCTAGTTAACTGAAAAAACTTTGAACGTCAACTGACAAGCTCATTGTGGCTGCAGGTTCATTAGTGAAAACATGGGCTTTTTCTAAATGAAATCTGCTGAAAACAAAACTAAATAGAGACTAAATATATATTTATTTACAAAGCTAACAGACTGTATTTCATTATCCACCCCCGCGAAGGCAATCTGTTCCTGTTTCCATTGTGTATTTCTGAGTCTTTCCCTTTAAATCTCCATAGAAACGGCTCCTCTCAACACAGATTGATAGCCAACATAGGCAATGAAGCCAAGGATCTCAAGGTGAAAATGACGAAGCTATCAAGTTGATTTCGATTGGTCTAACCAGCAGAAACATCTCCAAATGGTACCACTTCACAACACCAAATATGGAAGTGATACAACCGAGAGAGGTGCAGTGTAACCTAGCAACGGTCACAGCAAATGAACGTTCTTATTTCGTCAACACTGTCAAGTACAAGTATATTAAGGTTATAATATTTTTGAGAATTATCGAGTGATTGATTCTATGTTATTCATAATGTCATAGGGCAAAGAAAATTACTTTTTGACATTCGTTTGGTAGCACACTCTTGACTTGCCCCATTCTTCTCTATATGGTACAGCAGTGAGTGAACGCCCTGTTTACTGCCCTACAAAGGCAAAGGGCAGTAACTACGTAATTTTTCTGTCTAGACAGACAGCCATTTATGATACTCTATGATATATTCTGATCAACTGGCTTGTTCTTGTGTCAGGCAGCTAAATACCACTTTAATCAGATAATATACACACAGCCCTCCCCACACACTGCTCCCCCCCAAAACACTGCTCCCCTCCCCTCTCCTCCCCCTCCCCACACACTGCTCCCCTCCCCACACACTGCTCCCCTCTCCCCCTCCCCACACACTGCTCCCCTCTCCACACACTGCTCCCCTCCCTCTCCTCCCTCCCCCACACACTGCTCCCCTCCTCTCTCCTCCCTCCCCACACACTGCTCCCCTCCCCTCCCTCCTCCCCACACACTGCTCCCCTCCCCTCTCCTCCCCACACACTGCTCCACTCCCCTCCCCTCTCCTCCCCACACTGCTCCCCTCCCTCTCCTCCCTCCCCACACACTGCTCCCCTCCCCTCCTCTCCTCCCTCCCCTCTTGCCTCTCCTACTCCCTCCCCTCTCCTCCCTCCCCTCCCTCCCTCCCCACACACTGCTCCCCTCCCCACACACTGCTCCCCTCCCCACACACTGCTCCCTCTCCTCCCTCCCCACACACTGCTCCCCTCCTCTCTCCTCCCTCCCCACACACTGCTCACCTCCCTCTCCCTCCCTCCCCACACACTGCTCCCCTCCCCTCTCCTCCCCACACACTGCTCCCCTCCCCTCCCCCTTCCTCCCCCACACACTGCTCCCCTCCCCTCTCCTCCCTCCCCACACACTGCTCCCCTCCCCTCTCCTCCTTCCCCCTCTTGCCTCTCCTACTCCTCTCCCCTTCCTCCCTCCCCCTCTCCCCACTCTGCCCCCCCCTCTTGCCTCTCCTCCCCTCCCCACTCTGCCCCTCCCCCTCTCTTGCCTCTCCTCCCCTCTTCCCTCTCCCTTCCCTCGCCTCCCCTCCCCTCCCTCCCCCTCTCCCCACTCTGATCTCCCTTCTCACCTCCCCCCCCTCCCTCCCCCCCTCCCCCACTCTACCCTTCCCCTCTTGCCTCTACTCCCCCTCTCCCCTCTCTCTCCCCCCCCCCCTCTCCCCCTCTCCCCACTCTACCCTTCCCATCTTGCCTCTCCTCCCCTTCCTCCCCCCCTCCCCCCCCTCCCCTCCCCTCCCCCCCCTCCCCTCCCCCCCTCCCCCTCCCCTCTTCCCCCTCTCTACTCTCCTCCCCTCCCCCTCCCTCCCCCTCCCCCTCTCTGCCCTTCCCCTCATGTCTCTCCTCCCCCTCTCCCCCCCCCCTCCCCCCCTCCCCCTCTCCCTCCCCCTCCCTCCCACTCTCCCCTCCCCCTCTCCCCCTCCCCTCCCTCCCCCTCTCCCCACTCTGCCCTTCCCCTCATGTCTCCCCCCCCTCCCCTCCCCCTCCCTCCCCTCCCCTCCCCTCCCCCCCCTCCCTCCCCTCCCCCTCCTCCCCCACTCTGCCCTTCCCCTCATGTCTCTCCTCCCCCTCTCCCCCCCTCCCTCCCCCCCTCCCCACTCTGCCCTTCCCCTCATGTCTCTCCTCCCCCTCCCCCCCCCCTCCCCTCTTGCCTCCCCTCCCCCTCTCGCCTCCCTCCCCTCCCTCCCCACTCTGCCCTTCCCCTCATGTCTCTCCTCCCCCTCTCCCCCCCTCCCCTCCCTCCCCCTCTCCCCACTCTGCCCTTCCCCTCATGTCTCTCCTCCCCACACCGCTCTCCTCCTCTAGACTCCCCAGGAGTCCTTCCTCATGTCCCTCCCCCCCCTCCCCTCCCCTCCCCTCCCCTCCCCTCCCTCCCCTCCCTCCCCCCCCCCTCCCCTCTCCCCACTCTGCCCTTCCCCTCATGTCTCCCCTCCCCTCTCCCCCCCCTCCCTCCCCCTCTCCCCACTCTGCCCTTCCCCTCATGTCTCTCCTCCCCCTCCCCCCCCCTCCCTCCCCTCCCCCTCTTGCCTCCCCTCCCCCTCTCGCCTCCCCTCCCCTCCCCCCCCTCTGCCCTTCCCCTCATGTCTCTCCCTCCCCCCCTCTCCCCCTCCCTTCCCCTCCCTCCCACTCTGCCCTTCCCCTCATGTCTCTCCTCCCCCCCCCCCCCCCTCCCCCTCCCCTCCCCTCCCCCTCCCCTCCCTCCCTCCCTCCCCCCTCCCCTCCCCTCCCTCCCCCTCTCCCCCACTCTGCCCTTCCCCTCATGTCTCTCCTCCCCCTCTCCCCCTCCCTCCCCCCTCCCCCACTCTGCCCTTCCCCTCATGTCTCTCCTCCTCCCTCCCCCCCTCCCCTCCCCCTCTCGCCTCCCCCTCCCCGCCCTCCCCCTCTCCCCACTCTGCCCTTCCCCTCATGTCTCTCCTCCCCCTCTCCCCCCTCCCCTCCCCTCCATCCCCCTCTCCCCACTCTGCCCTTCCCCTCATGCTCTCTCCTCCCCCCTCTCCCCCTCCCCTCCCCTCCCTCCCACTCTGCCCTTCCCCTCATGTCTCCTCCTCCCCACACACCGCTCTCCTCTAGACTCCCCAGGAGTCCTTCCCTGACAGTTCTGTCCTGTGCTTTGCGATCTATCTCAGGGAGCTCGTGAACACCCAGTGCAATTACTCTTTCTTGCTGACTGCACCTGCACAACATCACTGGGACACACGGCTGCTGCCTGCTACTGAGGGGCTTTGGCACTTAAAGCTAAAGAGGTTAAGGAGGACATTTCTTTGAGGGTATAAGCCCTAGAACTGCAGTGGCAGGCAGGGAGGAGAGATGACAACTCTGCCACGTGTTGGGGCTAAATGTTTTGTTGAAGGACAATGGAGACTGGGGAGTTAACGATCAGGTAAAGGACTGGGGAGTTTAGTGTAGTGAGTTAACTATCAGGTAAAGGACTGGGGAGTTTAGTGTAGTGAGTTAACTATCAGGTAAAGGACTGGGGAGTTTAGTGTAGTGAGTTAGCTATCAGGTAAAGGACTGGGGAGTTTAGTGTAGTGAGTTAACTATCAGGTAAAGGACTGGGGAGTTTAGTGGTAGTGAGTTTACTATCAGGTAAAGGACTGGGGAGTTTAGTGTACATTTACATTTAAGTCATTTAGCAGACGCTCTTATCCAGAGCGACTTACAAATTGGTGAATTCACCTTCTGACATCCAGTGGAACAGCCACTTTACAATAGTGCATCTAAATCATTTAAGGGGGTGAGAAGGATTACTTATCCTATCCTAGGTATTCTTTGAAGAGGTGGGGTTTCAGGTGTCTTCGGAAGGTGGTGATTGACTCCGCTGTCCTGGCATCGTGAGGGAGTTTGTTCCTCCATTGGGGGGCCAGAGCAGCGAACAGTTTTGACTGGGCTGAGCGGGAACTGTACTTCCTCAGTGGTAGGGAGGCGAGCAGGCCAGAGGTGGATGACCGCAGTGCCCTTGTTTGGGTGTAGGGCCTGATCAGAGCCTGGAGGTACTGCGGTGCCGTTCCCCTCACAGCTCCTTGGGCAAGCACCATGGTCTTGTAGCGGATGCGAGCTTCAACTGGAAGCCAGTGGAGAGAGCGGAGGAGCGGGGTGGCGTGAGAGAACTTGGGAAGGTTGAACACCAGACGGGCTGCGGCGTTCTGGATGAGTTGTAGGGGTTTAATGGCACAGGCAGGGAGCCCAGCCAACAGCGAGTTGCAGTAATCCAGACGGGAGATGACAAGTGCCTGGATTAGGACCTGCGCCACTTCCTGTGTGAGGCAGGGTCGTACTCTGCGGATGTTGTAGAGCATGAACCTACAGGAACGGGCCACCGCCATGATGTTAGTTGAGAACGACAGGGTGTTGTCCAGGATCACGCCAAGGTTCTTAGCACTCTGGGAGGAGGACACAATGGAGTTGTCAACCGTGATGGCGAGATCATGGAACGGGCAGTCCTTCCCCGGGAGGAAGAGCAGCTCCGTCTTGCCGAGGTTCAGCTTGAGGTGGTGATCCGTCATCCACACTGATATGTCTGCCAGACATGCAGAGATGCGATTCGCCACCTGGTCATCAGAAGGGGGAAAGGAGAAGATTAATTGTGTGTCGTCTGCATAGCAATGATAGGAGAGACCATGTGAGGTTATGACAGAGCCAAGTGACTTGGTGTATAGCGAGAATAGGAGAGGGCCTAGAACAGAGCCCTGGGGGACACCAGTGGTGAGAGCGCGTGGCGAGGAGACAGATTCTCGCCACGCCACCTGGTAGGAGCGACCTGTCAGGTAGGACGCAATCCAAGCGTGGGCCGCGCAGAGATGCCCAACTCGGAGAGGGTGGAGAGGAGGATCTGATGGTTCACAGTATGAAGGCAGCCGATAGGTCTAGAAGAATGAGAGCAGAGGAGAGAGTTAGCTTTAGCAGTGCGGAGCGCCTCCGTGATACAGAGAAGAGCAGTCTCAGTTGAATGACTAGTCTTGAAACCTGACTGATTTGGATCAAGAAGGTCATTCTGAGAGAGATAGCGGGAGAGCTGGCCAAGGACGGCACGTTCAAGAGTTTTGGAGAGAAAAGAAAGAAGGGATACTGGTCTGTAGTTGTTGACATCGGAGGGGTTGAGTGTAGGTTTTTTTCAGAAGGGGTGCAACTCTCTCCTCTCTTGAAGACGGAAGGGACGTAGCCAGCGGTCAGGGATGAGTTGATGAGCGAGGTGAGGTAAGGGAGAAGGTCTCCGGAAATGGTCTGGAGAAGAGAGGAGGGGATAGGTCAACGGGCAGGTTGTTGGGCGGCCGGCCATCACAAGAAGCGAGATTTCATCTGGAGAGAGAGGGGAGAAAGAGGTCAGAGCACAGGGTAGGGCAGTGTGAGCAGAACCAGCGGTGTCGTTTGACTTAGCAAACGAGGATCGGATGTCGTCGACCTTCTTTTCAAAATGGTTGACGAAGTCATCTGCAGAGAGGGAGGAGGGGGAGGGAGGAGGATTCAGGAGGGAGGAGAAGGTGGCAAAGAGCTTCCTAGGGTTAGAGGCAGATGCTTGGAATTTAGAGTGGTAGAAAGTGGCTTTAGCAGCAGAGACAGAGGAGGAAAATGTAGAGAGGAGGGAGTGAAAGGATGCCAGGTCCGCAGGGAGGCGAGTTTTCCTCCATTCCGCTCGGCTGCCCGGAGCCCTGTTCTGTGAGCTCGCAATGAGTCGTCGAGCCACGGAGCGGGAGGGGAGGGACCGAGCCGGCCTGGAGGATAGGGGACATAGAGAGTCAAAGGATGCAGAAAGGGAAGAGAGGAGGGTTGAGGAGGCAGAATCAGGAGAGAGGTTGGAGAAGGTATGAGCAGAGGGAAGAGATGATAGGATGGAAGAGGAGAGAGTAGCGGGGGAGAGAGAGCGAAGGTTGGGACGGCGCGATACCATCCGAGTAGGGGGCAGTGTGGGAAGTGTTGGATGAGAGCGAGAGGGAAAAGGGATACAAGGTAGTGGTCGGAGACTTGGAGGGGAGTTGCAATGAGGTTAGTGGAAGAACAGCATCTAGTAAAGATTAGGTCGAGCGTATTGCCTGCCTTGTGAGTAGGGGGGAAGGTGAGAGGGTGAGGTCAAAGAGGAGAGGAGTGGAAAGAAGGAGGCAGAGAGGAATGAGTCAAAGGTAGACGTGGGGAGGTTAAAGTCGCCCAGGACTGTGAGAGGTGAGCCGTCCTCAGGAAAGGAGCTTATCAAGGCATCAGAGGGCGATAAATGATGGAGGCGATAAATGATAAGGATGTTAAGCTTGAAAGGGCTGGTAACTGTGACAGCAAAAGGGGAGAAAGAGAGAATGACCACTTGGGAGAGATGAGGATCCCGGTGCCACCACCCCGCTGACCAGAAGCTCTCGGGGTGTGCGAGAACACGTGGGCGGACGAAGAGAGAGCAGTGGGAGTAGCAGTGTTATCTGTGGTGATCCATGTTTCCGTCAGTGCCAAGAAGTCGAGGGACTGGAGGGAGGCATAGGCTGAGATGAACTCTGCCTTGTTGGCCGCAGATCGGCAGTTCCAGAGGCTACCGGAGACCTGGAACTCCACGTAGGTCGTGCGCGCTGGGACCACCAGATTAGGGTGGCCGCGGCCACGCGGTGTGGAGCGTTTGTATGGTCTGTGCAGAGAGGAGAGAACAGGGATAGATAGACACATAGTTGACAGGCTACAGAAGAGGCTACGCTAATGCAAAGGAGATTGGAATGACAAGTGGACTACACGTCTCGAATGTTCAGAAAGTTAAGCTTACGTAGCAAGAATCTTATTGACTAAAATGATTGAAACGATACAGTACTGCTGGAGTAGGCTAGCTGGCAGTGGCTGCGTTGTTGACACTACACTAATCAAGTCGTTCCGTCGAGTGTAATAGTTTCTACAGTGCTGCTATTCGGGGGCTAGCTGGCTAGCTAGCAGTGTTGATTACGTTACGTTACGTTAAAAGAACGACAATAGCTGGCAAGCTAACCAAGAAAATCGCTCTAGACTACACAATTGTCTTAGATACAAAGACGGCTATGTAGCTAGCTAGCTACGATCAAACAAATCAAACCGTTGTACTGTAATGAAGTGAAATGAAAATGTGATACTACCTGTGGAGCGAAGCGGAATGTTGACCGGGTTGTTTAAGTTAATTCGGACGTTGGCTAGCTGTTGGTAGTGTAGTGAGTTAACTCAAAATACTAAACTCCCCAGTCCTTTACCTGGGCGGCAGTGTAACCTAGTGGTTAGAGCATTGGACTAGTAACCGAAAGGTTGCAAGTTCAAATCCCCGAGCTGACAAGGTACAAAATCTGTCGTTCTGCCCCTGAACAGGCAGTTAACCCACTGTTCCTAGGCCGTCATTGAAAATAAGAATTTGTTCTTAACTGACTTGCCTAGTTAAATAAAGATTTTTTTTAAAAGAAAAAAAGTAAAGGACTGGGGAGTTTAGTGTAGTGAGTTAACGATCAGGTAAAGGACTGGGGAGTTTAGTGTAGTGAGTTAACTATCAGGTAAAGGACTGGGGAGTTTAGTGTAGTGAGTTAGCTATCAGGTAAAGGACGGTGGAGTTTAGTGTAGTGAGTTAACTATCAGGTAAAGGACGGTGGAGTTTAGTGTAGTGAGTTAACTATCAGATAAAGGACTGGGGAGTTTAGTGTAGTGAGTTAACTATCAGGTAAAGGACTGGGGAGTTTAGTGTAGTGAGTTAACTATCAGGTAAAGGACTGGGGAGTTTAGTGTAGTGAGTTAACTATCAGGTAAAGGACTGGGGAGTTTAGTGTAGTGAGTTAACTATCAGGTAAAGGACTGGGGAGTTTAGTATTTTGAGTTAGCTGTCTGTGGTAGAAGTGTGTCCACAGTAAAGGAGAGGTGAGGTCGGGAGAGGTTGCTTTAGATAAATAGAATTTGCAGTGAAGATGTCATTTGTGTTAGAGGGTAAGAGTTTAGAGTGTGGTCACCCAACCTGGTCGTGGAGAGCTGTGAGTTATGCAGGCTTTAGTTCCAGCCAAGCAATAATACTCCTAGTTCTGACTGTGAGATTCAGATTCCTCTCTTCACCTACAGACTTCAGTCCTGTCATTTGGGTAGCTCATAAAGTTAATGAATCTCTCTGCAATCTTTCTCCTTCCTACTCTGTCTCTTCATTAGGCTCGAGCCCGACACAGGGTGGGGCCATATGGAGCCCCTGTCAGTCAAACACACAGCACAGCGTTCAGCCTGTTTCAATAGCATTGTGTGTGTGCGTGCATCTGGATCTCTAGCTAATGAACCCTATGATGGTAAGTCCCCTAACCTGAGAGAGTGAGAGAGAGAGAGAGAGAGAGAGAGAGAGAGAGAGAGAGAGAGAGAGAGAGAGAGAGAGAGAGAGAGAGAGAGAGAGAGAGAGAGAGAGAGAGAGAGAGAGAGAGAGAGAGAGAGAGAGAGAGAGAGAGAGAGAGAGAGAGAGAGAGAGAGAGAGAGAGAGAGAGAGAGAGAGAGAGAGAGAGAGAGAGAGAAGAGAGAGAGAGAGAGAGATATTCCCAAACCTTCCATAACAAAGCCATCACCTACAGATAGATGAACCTGGAGAAGAGTCCCTAAGCAAGCTGGTCCTGGTGCTCTGTTCACAAACACACTCCACAGAGCCCCAGGACAGCAACACAATTAGACCCAACAAAATCATGAGAAAACAAAAAGATAATTTCTAGACACATTGCAAAGAATTTATCAAAAAACAGAGCAAACTAGAACGCTATTTGGCCCTAAACAGAGAGTACAGAGTGGAAGAATACCTGACCACTGTGACTGACCCAAAATTATGGAAATCTTTGACTTTGTACAGACTCAGTGAGCAAAGCCTTGCTTTTGATAAACTCTCATATCTATTGGGTGAAATACCACAGTGTGACATCACAGCAGCAATATTTGTAACCTGCTGCCACAAGAAAAGGGCAACCAATGAAGAACAAACACCACTGTAAATACAACCCATATTTATGTTTATTTATTTTCCCTTTTGTACATAGTAATAGCAATGTATAAAGCCATAATATGACATTTGAAATGTCTCTATTCCTTTTGAACTTTTGTAAGTGTAATATTTACTGTAAAAAGATATATATATATATTTTTTTTTTCTCACTTTTGTTTATAATCTATTTAACTTATTTAATCTAACTTCTTTTGAAATGTAAACGTGTTTCCAATGCCAATAAAGGCATTTGAATTGAGAGAGAGAGAGATTATCAGATGTCGACAACATGGGCCATTTCCCCAGTTCCAGATTCATCTTAGTCATGCTTTTTTTCCAGATAAATAGTCTCCATTAAAGCTACTAGTCCAGGACTTAAACAGCACATGGGGTTTTGAAATTCAATATAAAGGAGATCACATCTTTCTGTCTGGCTTCCCTTTTCCCTTTCACTGTGAGGTCACAACCATGTGCTTTCCTCTTATTACATCACTGTGAGGTCACAACCATGTGCTTTCCTCTTATTACATCACTGTGAGGTCACAACCATGTGCTTTCCTCTTATTACATCAATGTGAGGTCACAACCATGTGCTTTCCTCTTATTACATCACTGTGAGGTCACAACCATGTGCTTTCCTCTTATTACATCACTGTGAGGTCACAACCATGTGCTTTCCTCTTATTACATCACTGTGAGGTCACAACCATGTGCTTTCCTCTTATTACATCACTGTGAGGTCACAACCATGTGCTTTCCTCTTATTACATCACTGTGAGGTCACAACCATGTGCTTTCCTCTTATTACATCACTGTGAGGTCACAACCATGTGCTTTCCTCTTATTACATCACTGTGAGGTCACAACCATGTGCTTTCCTCTTATTACATCACTGTGAGGTCACAACCATGTGCTTTCCTCTTATTACATCACTGTGAGGTCACAACCATGTGCTTTCCTCTTATTACATTACATCACTGTGAGGTCACAACCATGTGCTTTCCTCTTATTACATCACTGTGAGGTCACAACCATGTGCTTTCCTCTTATTACATCACTGTGAGGTCACAACCATGTGCTTTCCTCTTATTACATCAATGTGAGGTCACAACCATGTGCTTTCCTCTTATTACATCACTGTGAGGTCACAACCATGTGCTTTCCTCTTATTACATCACTGTGAGGTCACAACCATGTGCTTTCCTCTTATTACATCAATGTGAGGTCACAACCATGTGCTTTCCTCTTATTACATCACTGTGAGGTCACAACCATGTGCTTTCCTCTTATTACATCAATGTGAGGTCACAACCATGTGCTTTCCTCTTATTACATCACTGTGAGGTCACAACCATGTGCTTTCCTCTTATTACATCACTGCGAGGTCACAACCATGTGCTTTCCTCTTTATTACATCTCCTCTCCTATCATATCCTCTCTACTCTCTCCTCTCCTATCATAACCTCTCTACTCTCTCCTCTCCTATCGTATCCTCTCTCCTCTCCTATCATATCCTCTCTACTCTCTCCTCTCCTATCATATACTCTCTACTCTCTCCTCTCCTATCATATCCTCTCTACTCTCTCCTCTCCTATCATATCCTCTCTACTCTCTCCTCTCCTATCGTATCCTCTCTACTCTCTACTCTCCTATCATATCCTCTCTACTCTCTACTCTCCTATCATATCCTCTCTACTCTCTCCTCTCCTATCATATCCTCTCTACTCTCTCCTCTCCTATCATATCCTCTCTACTCTCTCCTCTCCTATCATATCCTCTCTACTCTCTCCTCTCCTTTCCTACTCTCTACTCTCTATCATATCCTCTCTACTCTCTCCTCTCCTATCATATCCTCTCTACTCTCTCCTCTCCTATCATATCCTCTCTACTCTCTCCTCTCCTATCATATCCTCTCTACTCTCTCCTATCATATCCTCTCTACTCTCCCCTCTCCTATCATATCCTCTCCTCTGTGCGTATGCAGACAGCTGAGCCACAGAGGAGGGCACATGACGTAGGTCTGCAAATTCCACCAGCACCACCCTGAATATTAACTGTAGGGAGGACACACTCAAGTCTGTACAAAGACACACGATCACACACAATCACACTTCCTCTCCTCCACTTCTCTCTAAACTCCCCACTGTCCTCTCCTCCCCTACTCCCTCTAAAATCCCCACTACCCTCTCCTCCCTACTCCCTCTAAACTCCCCACTGCTCTCTCCTCCCTCCCTCTAAACTCCCCACTGCCCTCTCCTCTCCTCCCTCCCTCTAAACTCCCCACTGCCCTCTCTTCTCCTCCCTCACTCTAAACTCACCACTGCCCTCTCCTCCCTCCCTCTAAACTCCCGACTGCCCTCTCCTCCCCTACTCCCCCTAAACTCCCCACTGCCCTCTCCTCCCTCCCTCTAAACACCCCACTGCCCTCTCCTCCCTCCCTCTAAACTCCCCACTGCCCTCTCCTCCCAAACTCCATCTAAACTCCCCACTGTCCTCTCCTCCCAAACTCCATCTAAACTCCCCACTGCCCTCTCCTCCCTACTCCCTCTAAAATCCCCACCACCCTCTCCTCCCTACTCCCTCTAAACTCCCCACTGCTCTCTCCTCCCTCCCATTCAACTCCCCACTGCCCTCTCCTCCCCTACTCCCTCTAAACTCCCCACTGCCCTCTCCTCCCTTCCTCTAAACTCCCCACTGCCCTCTCCTCCCTCCCTCTAAACACCCCACTGCCCTCTCCTCCCTCCCTCTAAACACCCCACTGCCCTCTCCTCCCTCCCTCTAAACACCCCACTGCCCTCTCCTCTCCTCCCTTCCTCTAAACTCCCCACTGCGCTCTACTCCCTCCCTCTAAACACCCCACTGCCCTCTTCTCTCCTCCCTTTCTCTAAACTCCCCACTGCCCTCTCCTGCCTTCCTGTAAACACCCCACTGCCCTCTCCTCTCCTCCCTTCCTCTAAACACCCCACTGCCCTCTCCTCCCTCCATCTAAACACCCCACTGCCCTCTCCTCCCTCCCTCTAAACACCCCACTGCCCTCTCTTCCCTCCCTCTAAACTCCCCACTGCCCTCTCCTCCCTCCCTCTAAACACCCCACTGCCCTCTCCTCCCTCCCTCTAAACACCCCACTGCCCTCTCCTCCCTCCCTCTAAACTCCCCACTGCCCTCTCCTCCCTCCCTCCCTCTAAACTCCCCACTGCCCTCTCCTTTCCTCCCTCCCTCTAAACTCCCCACTGCCCTCTCCTCCCTCCCTCTAACATCCCCACTGCCCTCTCCTCCCTCCCTCTAAACTCCCCACTGCCCTCTCCTCCCTCCCTCTAAACTCCCCCACTGCCCTCATCCTCCCTCCCTCTAAACACCCCACTGCCCTCTCCTCCCTCCCTCTAAACTCCCCACAGCCCTCTCCTCCCTCCCTCTAAACTCCCCACTGCCCTCTCCTCCCTCCCTCTAAACTCCCCACTGCCCTCTCCTCCTCCCTCTAAACTCCCCACAGCCCTCTCCTCCCTCCCTCTAACCTCCCCACTGCCCTCTCCTCCCTCCCTCTAAACTCCCCACTGCCCTCTCCCTCCCTCCCTCTAACCTCCCCACTGCCCTCTCCTCCCTCCCTCTAACCTCCCCACTGCCCTCTCCTCCCTCCCTCTAAACTCCGCACTGCCCTCTCCTCCCTCCCTCTAACCTCCCCACTGCCCTCTCCTCCCTCCCTCTAAACTCCCCACTGCCCTCTCCTCCCTCCCTCTAACCTCCCCACTGCCCTCTCCTCCCTCCCTCTAAATTCCTCACTGCCCTCTCCTCCCTCCCTCTAAACTCCCCACAGCCCTCTCCTCCCTCCCTCTAAACTCCCCACTGCCCTCTCCTCCCTCCCCTCTAAACTCCCCACTGCCCTCATCCTCCCTCCCTCTAAACACCCCACTGCCTCTCCTCTCCTCCCTCCATCTAAACTACCCAAAGCCCTCTCCTACCTCCCTCTAAACACCCCACTGCCCTCTCCTCCCTCCCTCTAAACTCCCCACTGCCCTCTCCTCCCTCCCTCTAAACTCCCCACTGCCCTCTCCTCTCCTCCCTCCCTCTAAACTCCCCACTGCGCTCTCCTCCCTCCCTCTAAACTCCCCACTGCCCTCTCCTCCCTCCCTCTAAACTCCCCACTGCCCTCTCCTCCCTCCCTCTAAACTCCCCACTGCCCTCTCCTCCCTCCCTCTACACTACTCACTGCCTCTCCTCCCTCACTCTAAACACCCCACTGCCCTCTCCTCCCTCCCTCTAAACTCCCCACTGCCCTCTCCTCCCTCCCTCTAAACTCCCCACTGCCCTCTCCTCTCCTCCCTCCCTCTAAACTCCCCCACTGCGCTCTCCTCCCTCCCTCTAAACTACCCAAAGCCCTCTCCTACCTCCCTCTAAACACCCCACTGCCCTCTCCTCCCTCCCTCTAAACTCCCCACTGCCCTCTCCTCCCTCCCTCTAAACTCCCCCACTGCGCTCTCCTCCCTCCCTCTAAACTCCCCACTGCCCTCTCCTCCCTCCCTCTAATCTCCCCACTGCCCTCTCCTCCCTCCCTCCCTCTAAACTCCCCACTGCCCTCTCCTCCCTCCCTCCCTCTAAACTCCCCACTGTCCTCTCTTCCCTCCCTCTCCTCCTACTTCTGCCCTCTCCTCCCTCCTCTAAACTCCCCACTGCGCTCTCCTCCCTCCCTCTAAACTACCCAAAGCCCTCTCCTACCTCCCTCTAAACACCCCACTGCCCTCTCCTCCCTCCCTCTAAACTCCCCACTGCCCTCTCCTCCCTCCCTCTAACCTCCCCACTGCCCTCTCCTCCCTCCCTCTAAACTCCCCACTGCCCTCTCCTCCCTCCCTCTAACCTCCCCACTGCCCTCTCCTCCCTCCCTCTAACCTCCCCACTGCCCTCTCCTCCCTCCCTCTAAACTCCGCACTGCCCTCTCCTCCCTCCCTCTAACCTCCCCACTGCCCTCTCCTCCCTCCCTCTAAACTCACCACTACCCTCTCCTCCCTCCCTCTAACCTCCCCACTGCCCTCTCCTCCCTCCCTCTAAATTCCTCACTGCCCTCTTCTCCCTCCCTCTAAACTCCCCACAGCCCTCTCCTCCCTCCCTCTAAACTCCCCACTGCCCTCTCCTCCCTCCCTCTAAACTCCCCACTGCCCTCATCCTCCCTCCCTCTAAACACCCCACTGCCTCTCCTCTCCTCCCTCCATCTAAACTACCCAAAGCCCTCTCCTACCTCCCTCTAAACACCCCACTGCCCTCTCCTCCCTCCCTCTAAACTCCCCACTGCCCTCTCCTCCCTCCCTCTAAACTCCCCACTGCCCTCTCCTCTCCTCCCTCCCTCTAAACTCCCCACTGCGCTCTCCTCCCTCCCTCTAAACTCCCCACTGCCCTCTCCTCCCTCCCTCTAAACTCCCCACTGCCCTCTCCTCCCTCCCTCTAAACTCCCCACTGCCCTCTCCTCCCTCCCTCTACACTACTCACTGCCTCTCCTCCCTCACTCTAAACACCCCACTGCCCTCTCCTCCCTCCCTCTAAACTCCCCACTGCCCTCTCCTCCCTCCCTCTAAACTCCCCACTGCCCTCTCCCTCTCCTCCCTCCCTCTAAACACCCCACTGCCTCTCCTCTCCTCCCTCCATCTAAACTACCCAAAGCCCTCTCCTACCTCCCTCTAAACACCCCACTGCCCTCTCCTCCCTCCCTCTAAACTCCCCACTGCCCTCTCCTCCCTCCCTCTAAACTCCCCACTGCCCTCTCCCTCTCCTCCCTCCCTCTAAACTCCCCACTGCGCTCTCCTCCCTCCCTCTAAACTCCCCACTGCCCTCTCCTCCCTCCCTCTAAACTCCCCACTGCCCTCTCCTCCCTCCCTCTAAACTCCCCACTGCCCTCTCCTCCCTCCCTCTACACTACTCACTGCCTCTCCTCCCTCACTCTAAACACCCCACTGCCCTCTCCTCCCTCCCTCTAAACTCCCCACTGCCCTCTCCTCCCTCCCTCTAAACTCCCCACTGCCCTCTCCTCTCCTCCCTCCCTCTAAACTCCCCACTGCGCTCTCCTCCCTCCCTCTAAACTACCCAAAGCCCTCTCCTACCTCCCTCTAAACACCCCACTGCCCTCTCCTCCCTCCCTCTAAACTCCCCACTGCCCTCTCCTCCCTCCCTCTAAACTCCCCACTGCGCTCTCCTCCCTCCCTCTAAACTCCCCACTGCCCTCTCCTCCCTCCCTCTAATCTCCCCACTGCCCTCTCTCCTCCCTCCCTCCCTCTAAACTCCCCACTGCCCTCTCCTCCCTCCCTCCCTCTAAACTCCCCACTGTCCTCTCTTCCCTCCCTCTCCTCCTACTTCTGCCCTCTCCTCCCTCCCTCTAAACTCCCCACTGCGCTCTCCTCCCTCCCTCTAAACTACCCAAAGCCCTCTCCTACCTCCCTCTAAACACCCCACTGCCCTCTCCTCCCTCCCTCTAAACTCCCCACTGCCCTCTCCTCCCTCCCTCTAACCTCCCCACTGCCCTCTCCTCCCCCTCCCCTCTAAACTCCCCACTGCCCTCTCCTCCCTCCCTCTAACCTCCCCACTGCCCTCTCCCTCCCTCCCTCTAACCTCCCCACTGCCCTCTCCTCCCCTCCCTCTAAACTCCGCACTGCCCTCTCCTCCCTCCCTCTAACCTCCCCACTGCCCTCTCCTCCCTCCCTCTAAACTCCCCACTGCCCTCTCCTCCCTCCCTCTAACCTCCCCCACTGCCCTCTCCTCCCTCCCTCTAAATTCCTCACTGCCCTCTCCTCCCTCCCTCTAAACTCCCCACAGCCCTCTCCTCCCTCCCTCTAAACTCCCCACTGCCCTCTCCTCCCTCCCTCTAAACTCCCCACTGCCCTCATCCTCCCTCCCTCTAAACACCCCACTGCCTCTCCTCTCCTCCCTCCATCTAAACTACCCAAAGCCCTCTCCTACCTCCCTCTAAACACCCCACTGCCCTCTCCCTCCCTCCCCTCTAAACTCCCCACTGCCCTCTCCTCCCTCCCTCTAAACTCCCCACTGCCCTCTCCTCTCCTCCCTCCCTCTAAACTCCCCACTGCGCTCTCCTCCCTCCCCTCTAAACTCCCCACTGCCCTCTCCTCCCTCCCTCTAAACTCCCCACTGCCCTCTCCTCCCTCCCTCTAAACTCCCCACTGCCCTCTCCTCCCTCCCTCTACACTACTCACTGCCTCTCCTCCCTCACTCTAAACACCCCACTGCCCTCTCCTCCCTCCCTCTAAACTCCCCACTGCCCTCTCCTCCCTCCCTCTAAACTCCCCACTGCCCTCTCCTCTCCTCCCTCCCTCTAAACTCCCCACTGCGCTCTCCTCCCTCCCTCTAAACTACCCAAAGCCCTCTCCTACCTCCCTCTAAACACCCCACTGCCCTCTCCTCCCTCCCTCTAAACTCCCCACTGCCCTCCTCCTCCCTCCCTCTAAACTCCCCACTGCGCTCTCCTCCCTCCCTCTAAACTCCCCACTGCCCTCTCCTCCCTCCCTCTAATCTCCCCACTGCCCTCTCCTCCCTCCCTCCCTCTAAACTCCCCACTGCCCTCTCCTCCCTCCCTCCCTCTAAACTCCCCACTGTCCTCTCTTCCCTCCCTCTCCTCCTACTTCTGCCCTCTCCTCCCTCCCTCTAAACTCCCCACTGCGCTCTCCTCCCTCCCTCTAAACTACCCAAAGCCCTCTCCTACCTCCCTCTAAACACCCCACTGCCCTCTCCTCCCTCCCCTCTAAACTCCCCACTGCCCTCTCCTCCCTCCCTCTAAACTCCCCACTGCGCTCTCCTCCCTCCCTCTAAACTCCCCACTGCCCTCTCCTCCCTCCCTCTAATCTCCCCCACTGCCCTCTCCTCCCTCCCTCCCTCTACACTCCCCACTGCCCTCTCCTCCCTCCCTCCCTCTAAACTCCCCACTGTCCTCTCTTCCCTCCCTCTCCTCCTACTTCTGCCCTCTCCTCCCTCACTCTAAACTCCCCACTGCCCTCTCCTCCCTCTCTCTAAACTCCCCACTGCCCTCTCGTCCCTCCCTCTCCTCCTTCTTCTGCCCTCTCCTCCCTCCCTCTAAACTCCCCACTGCCCTCTCGTCCCTCCCTCTCCTCCTACTTCTGCCCCCTCTCCCGTCGTCTTCCTACGTCTCCACCTCCTTTTCCTCCCATTAAGCAACGTCACGCGGCTCCTAAACTCCTTTCATACTCCCCATCCCTCTCTCATCCATCTTCCCCTCCTCCTTCTGCTCCTCCTTCTCCTTTCCACGTGCGACACTGTCTATCTTTCATTCCCCATCTTACTTACGTATTCCCCCTGAAGTGTGCGCACACACACACACACACACACACACACACACACACACACACACACACACACACACACACACACACACACACACACACACACAGTCATCTGTCAACGGTGTCAGCTCGGATGGGAACAAGCACCCCCTCTTCTCCCTCCTCTCCACTTTCTCCCTCTTCTCCACCTCCTCCCTTCTCTCCATCTCCTCCCTTCTCTCCATCTACTCCCTCCTCTCCACCTCCTCCCTCCCTCCTCTCCACCTCCTCCCCTCTCCTCCCCCCTCTTGTCACCCCTCTTCTCCAGACAGTACCTCAAGCCACCGGGTCAGCCTCTGTATCTAGGACAACCCACCGTAAGCAACACTAAACATCCATCTTCCCACTGTGCTGTCATGTCAGACACTCAGATAGAGAAGGAGGCTGGAGGAGGATGTATGGTGGGAGGGAAGGAAGGAAGGAAGGAAGGAAGGAAGGAAGAAAGGAAGAAAGGAAGAAAGAAAGAAAGAAAGAAAGAAAGAAAGAAAGAAAGAAAGAAAGAAAGAAAGAAAGAAAGAAAGAAAGAAAGAAGTCTGATGCTATAGTGATGGAGACTGAAGTTGTTGTTATTGTTGTTGTTTATGTATCTGATATCTAATATTGTTTTTCATATCAAATAGAAATGCAATTTTAATAGGTATGCCCCTCTGTCTCCCTCTCTCATTATTGATGAAATGTAGACAGATATGAAGGAGAGAGACAGGATGTGAACCTCTGTCTCCCTGTCTCATTATTGTTGAAATGTAGACAGATATGAAGGAGAGAGACGGGATGTGAACCTCTGTCTCCCTCTCTCATTATTGATGAAATGTAGACAGATATGAAGGAGAGAGACAGGATGTGAACCCCTGTCTCCCTCTCTCATTATTGGTGAAATGTAGACAGATATGAAGGAGAGAGACAGGATGTGAACCTCTGTCTCCCTCTCTCATTATTGATGAAATGTAGACAGATATGAAGGAGAGAGACAGGATGTGAACCTCTGTCTCCCTCTCTCATTATTGGTGAAATGTAGACAGATATGAAGGAGAGAGACAGGATGTGAACCTCTGTCTCCCTCTCTCATTATTGATGAAATGTAGACAGATATGAAGGAGAGAGACAGGATGTGAACCTCTGTCTCCCTCTCTCATTATTGTTGAAATGTAGACAGATATGAAGGAGAGAGACAGGATGTGAACCTCTGTCTCCCTCTCTCATTATTGGTGAAATGTAGACAGTTATGAAGGAGAGAGACAGGATGTGAACCTCTGTCTCCCTCTCTCATTATTGATGAAATGTAGACAGATATGAAGGAGAGAGACAGGATGTGAACCTCTGTCTCCCTCTCTCATTATTGATGAAATGTAGACAGATATGAAGGAGAGAGACAGGATGTGAACCTCTGTCTCCCTCTCTCATTATTGGTGAAATGTAGACAGATATGAAGGAGAGAGACAGGATGTGAACCCCTTTCTCCCTCTCTCATTATTGATGAAATGTAGACAGATATGAAGGAGAGAGACAGGATGTGAACCTCTGTCTCCCTCTCTCATTATTGATGAAATGTAGACAGATATGAAGTAGAGAGACAGGATGTGAACCCCTTTCTCCCTCTCTCATTATTGATGAAATGTAGACAGATATGAAGGAGAGAGACAGGATGTGAACCTCTGTCATGAAGGCTAGAGGGATGTTTAGTCTGGAGAGCTAGCAGTAGGCCAGACACCACCACAACACTCTCAGAGTTGTCTGGTACAACTTCAAGAGGAATTTCAACTTGTGATATTTTTTTCATCTTCCCCAGGGTTCTCTACCCCTCTTCTCATCGTAAATTGATGTTTCCCTTTAGTTTGCGATGGATTTGCATAGTCAATGGAGATATGTATTTCAGTATGTTTTTCTCTTGCTGCATCCTACATAGAGCCTTATGGGGCCTGGTCAAAAGTAGTGCACTATATACTGTAGGGAATATGGTGCCATTTGGGGTGCAGGCTTTCTGTGGCTTGGGAAGCATTTCAGAGACCCAGCCCAAAAGGAGAGAGGAAGAGAACGAGAGAGGGAGAGAAGGAGAGAAGGAGGAGAGAGGGAGAGAGGGAGAGAAGGAGAGGGGGAGAGAAGGAGAGAGGGAGAGAGAGAGAGAGGGAGAGAGGGAGAGAGGGAGAGAAGGAGAGAGGGAGAGAGAGGGGAGAGAGGAGAGAGAAGGAGAGAGGGAGAGAGGGAGAGAGGGAGAGAAGGAGAGAGGGAGAGAAGGAGAGAGGGAGAGAGGGAGGGAAGAGAGAGGAGAGAGAAGAGAGAGGGAGAGAAGGAGAGAGGGAGAGAGAGAAGGAGAGGAGAGAGAAGAGAGAGGGAGAGAAGGAGAGAGGGAGAGAAGGAGAGAGGGAGAGAGGGAGAGAAGGAGAGAGAGAGAGAGGGGAGAGAAGAGAGAGAGGAGAGAAGAGAGAGGGAGAGAAGGAGAGAGGAGAGAAGGAGAGAGGTAGAGAAGGAGAGAGGTAGAGAAGGAGAGAGGGAGAGAAGGAGAGAGGGAGAGAAGGAGAGAGGGAGAGAAGGAGAGAGGGAGAGAAGGAGAGAGGGAGAGAAGGAGAGAGGTAGAGAAGGAGAGAGGGAGAGAAGGAGAGAGGGAGAGAAGGAGAGAAGGAGAGAGGGAGAGAAGGAGAGAGGGAGAGAAGGAGAGAGGGAGAGAAGAGAGATTCTGTGGGTGCGAGATGTCTGTGTGCCACCATTGAAGTACTGGTAGAGATGTTTATTTTCTTGTCTGGGGGTACAGGGTTCCCAGCTAACAGACTTGGTTCCTTGGAAGTTGTAGGAATTTATGTTTCTGGTTTCACATTGAATGTGGGAACGAATCCATATGTTTCCTGAACAGAACAATCAACCATATATATTGTTTTAATTATAATTTTCTTGTGATATCCAATTGAGATCTTGTCTCGTCGCTGCAACTCCCCAATGAGCTTGGAGGAAGCAAACGTCGAGTCATGTGTCCTCCGAAACATGACCAGACAAAACATGCTTCTTTACACCCGCCCCAATGTGTCAGAGGAAACATTTTTATTTTTCCTTTATTTAACTAGGCAAGTCAGTTAAGAACAGATTCTTATTTTCAATGACGGCCTGGGAACAGGAACTGCCTGTTCAGGGGCAGAACGGCAGATTTGTACCTTGTCAGCTCAGGGGTTTGAACTTGCAACCTTCCGGTTACTAGTCCAACTCTCTAACCACTAGGCTACCCTGCCGCCCCAAACATCATTCAACTGAACCAACGTCAGCCTGCATGTACCCGGCCCACCACAAGAGCACGATGAGCCAAGTAAAGTCCCCCTGTCCAAACCCTCCCCTAACCCTGTCCAAACCCTGTCCAAACCCTACCCTAACCCTGTCCAAACCCTGTCCAAACCCTCCCCTAACCCTGTCCAAACCCTGTCCAAACCCTCCCCTAACCCTGTCCAAACCCTCCCCTAACCCTGTCCAAACCCTATCCAAACCCTCCCCTAACCCTGTCCAAACCCTGTCCAAACCCTCCCCTAACCCAGATGACACGTGGCCAATTGTGCACCGCCCTATGGGACTCCCAGTACACTTGTAGTTGTTTTTGAGCTGTCCTGGCTGTGCTGTTGAGGAACTAGAGGAAGTACACTTGTAGTTGTTTTTGAGCTGTCCTGGCTGTGCTGTTGAGGAACTAGAGGAAGTACACTTGTAGTTGTTTTTGAGCTGTCCTGGCTGTGCTGTTGAGGAACTAGAGGAAGTACACTTGTAGTTGTTTTTGAGCTGTCCTGGCTGTGCTGTTGAGGAACTAGAGGAAGTACACTTGTAGTTGTTTTTGAGCTGTCCTGGCTGTGCTGTTGAGGAACTAGAGGAAGTACACTTGTAGTTGTTTTGTTTGGAACACAACCCTGCATCTCCTCCTTTACCCAATTACTGTTGTTTACACGTTCCAAAAACAGTCCGTTATAAATCACAATCTGGGTCAGATGGGCATCATTTGAAAGCTTGTTCTACTGCCAACATGTCTAGCTAAATGATAAAATACGATATTACAGTTTCAGGCTTTCCCGTTGCAATTCAGGGAAATGGATCATCATTCTAGTGCTCATAGAAAGGAGTCATGAGGGCATTCAGGTGCCGCGGCTAATGTTCACCTCAGAACAACCCAGGGTATGACTTCATGTCATCTGGTAACTGTACATCAACCAGGCTAATGTTCACCTCAGAACAACCCAGGGTATGACTTCATGTCATCTGGTAACTGTACATCAACCAGGCTAATGTTCACCTCAGAACAACCCAGGGTATGACTTCATGTCATCTGGGAACTGTACATCAACCAGGCTAATGTTCACCTCAGAACAACCCAGGGTATGACTTCATGTGTCTGGTAACTGTACATCAACCAGGCTAATGTTCACCTCAGAACAACCCAGGGTATGACTTCATGTGTCTGGTAACTGTACATCAACCAGGCTAATGTTCACCTCAGAACAACCCAGGGTATGACTTCATGTGTCTGGTAACTGTACATCAACCAGGCTAATGTTCACCTCAGAACAACCCAGGGTATGACTTCATGTGTCTGGTAACTGTACATCAACCAGGCTAATGTTCACCTCAGAACAACCCAGGGTATGACTTCATGTGTCTGGTAACTGTACATCAACCAGGCTAATGTTCACCTCAGAACAACCCAGGGTATGACTTCATGTCATCTGGGAACTGTACATCAACCAGGCTAATGTTCACCTCAGAACAACCCAGGGTATGACCTCATGTCATCTGGGAACTGTACATCAACCATGCCCATTCTGTTCAGAACAACCCAGGGTATGACGTCATGTCATCTGGTAGCTGTATCCAACATAATGATCATAAACATTGGCACAACATGAGTTTTATCATATGGAAATGTGAAGTGCATATATGGGTGTTTGGCTTGCTTGTATGACATCAGAGGTATTTTTTACTCCCAGGACAGATATGACACATGGACATTAATTTCCTTAGGCATTATTCATGCAAACACATGTTTTTATTTTTTATTGTAACACAGCATCAGTGTGATTCCAACCTATGAGCTTCTGTTCTCTATCATGGAATTAGTCCACTGTGCCACCAGGATGGAGCTAGCATTCAACAACAACAAAACATCACGCATAGAAAGATGTTAATTGTAGTTAATTTGACCCCATTTTCAAAAGAAACAAGCACTCATTAAGATCAGGTGTGTCCAATTAGTGGGCGTTGGCAACACACCTGAACACACAAGATAGAGCATAGAGAGCGGTTTTGTTGAGGCTGGGAAAGGAATGTATTTGTTCTCTGAGGTTTCGTGTGGTTTTAATGGAATGTTTTCTCAACGTTCTCAGAACAATTTGACAACATGACTTTAAATAGAACCATGAGTAAACCTGTAGGAAACGTTACGCTGAAGTACTGAAATGCCCACATAAGAATGTTTCTTAACGTTCTCTGAACTATTTGATAGCATGTCCATTGTCAAACCAGTTGGAGAACATTCCTAGAACATTTAAAACATTTTAACATGTCACCATGTTTGAACTTCAAGCAAATGTTCTGTTAAATTATTGAAATACCAAGAAAACAAAGATTTTTTGGTCAGGTTCCTTAAATGTGCTGAGAATGTTCCAAAGCCAAGCAACTATCCAGCAACATTCCCAGAAAGTTGTGAGAAGGTTGTATGCAAAATAATCATAGGACAACCCCTCTCACACCAAGCTCTAAGAAACATATGGTTCTCAGAACGTTGTGCGCTAGCTGGGGGAATATAGTGTAACATTGTGAGAACAAATCATTTTTATCCTAATATTTATTTCGCTTTCCAAGAGGCTCCCTGTCTACTGTGGTTTAGCTCAGCCGGTTCTAACACACACACACACACACACACACACACACACACACACACACACACACACACACACACACACACACACACACACACACACACACACACACACACCTCTTGTCAGTATACAGCAGGACACAGCTACATCACGGGGGTCCGCTCTTTAATGTCCCTGGCTTTAAATGGCACCCTATTCCCTATATAGGTTACTACTTTAGGCCAGATCCCGTGAGTCCTAGTGCACTACATAGGAAATAGGGTGTGGTTTGGGACGTGCCCTTGGAGGAGGAGGAGGCGAAGGCCTTTCCTGATGGAAGCATTACTCACAAACCATTGAGTTCAATATTACCCAGCGCTCAATAACCATTACTCTGTTAGGATGCTGCCATCAACGCCAGACGCTAATTCATTTCATTTCATAATTATGGATCGTGTGGCGGCCAGGCAGAAAGGTCAAGGTTGGTCTGCTGGTACCGGGACAGAGTGGACACAGTGGACTTCATAAAGGACCTGGAGGAACAGAGATGATAGAGAGACAGATTAACAACAGGGGGTCAAGGTTGGTCTGCTGGTACCGGGACAGAGTGGACACAGTGGACTTCATAAAGGAGATGGAGGAACAGAGATGATAGAGAGACAGATTAACAACAGGGGGTCAAGGTTGGTATGCTGGTACCGGGACAGAGTGGACACAGTGGACTTCATAAAGGAGATGGAGGAACAGAGATGATAGAGAGACAGATTAACAACAGGGGGTCAAGGTTGGTCTGCTGGTACCGGGACAGAGTGGACACAGTGGACTTCATAAAGGAGATGGAGGAACAGAGATGATAGAGAGACAGATTAACAACAGGGGGTCAAGGTTGGTCTGCTGGTACCGGGACAGAGTGGACACAGTGGACTTCATAAAGGAGATGGAGGAACAGAGATGATAGAGGGACAGATTAACAACAGGGGGTCAAGGTTGGTATGCTGGTACCGGGACAGAGTGGACTTCATAAAGGACCTGGAGGAACAGAGATGATAGAGAGACAGATTAACAACAGGGGGTCAAGGTTGGTCTGCTTGTACCGGGACAGAGTGGACACAGTGGACTTCATAAAGGAGATGGAGGAACAGAGATGATAGAGAGACAGATTAACAACAGGGGGTCAAGGTCGGTCTGCTGGTACCGGGACAGAGTGGACACAGTGGACTTCATAAAGGAGATGGAGGAACA
Organism: Oncorhynchus masou masou; assembly: GCF_036934945.1. NCBI lineage: Eukaryota > Metazoa > Chordata > Actinopteri > Salmoniformes > Salmonidae > Oncorhynchus > Oncorhynchus masou. The sequence goes on along the minus strand of NC_088218.1, from coordinate 6,209,283 downwards.
GAGATGATAGAGAGACAGATTAACAACAGGGGGTCAAGGTTGGTCTGCTGGTACCGGGACAGAGTGGACACAGTGGACTTCATAAAGGAGATGGAGGAACAGAGATGATAGAGAGACAGATTAACAACAGGGGGTCAAGGTTGGTATGCTGGTACCGGAACAGAGTGGACACAGTGGACTTCATAAAGGAGATGGAGGAACAGAGATGATAGAGAGACAGATTAACAACAGGGGGTCAAGGTTGGTCTGCTGGTACCGGGACAGAGTGGACACAGTGGACTTCATAAAGGACATGGAGGAACAGAGATGATAGAGAGACAGATTAACTACAGGGGGTCAAGGTTGGTCTGCTGGTACCGGGACAGAGTGGACACAGTGGACTTCATAAAGGAGATGGAGGAACAGAGACGATAGAGAGACAGATTAACAACAGGGGGTGTGCTGACTCACAAACACAAGAGCACTGGTCCTGTTGGGATTCAAACATGCTGGTTCAAATCAAATCAAATTTTATTTGTCACATACACATGGTTAGCAGATGTTAATGCGAGTGTAGCGAAATGCTTGTGCTTCCAGTTCCGACAATGCAGTAATAACCAACAAGTAATCTAACTAACAATTCCAAAACTAATATCTTATACACAGTGTAAGGGGATAAAGAATATGTACATAAAGATATGAATGAGTGATGGTACAGAGCAGCATAGGCAAGATACAGTAGATGGTATCGAGTACAGTATATACATATGAGATGAGTATGTAAACAAAGTGGCATAGTTAAAGTGGCTAGTGATACATGTATTACATAAGGATGCAGTAGATGATAGAGTACAGTATATACGTATACATATGAGATGAATAATGTAGGGTATGTAAACATTATATTAGGTAGTATTGTTTAAAGTGGCTAGTGATATATTTTACATCCTTTCCTATCAATTCTCATTATTGAAGTGGCTGGAGTTGAGTCAGTGTGTTGGCAGCAGCCACTCAATGTTAGTGGTTGCTGTTTAACAGTCTGATGGCCTCGAGATAGAAGCTGTTTTTCAGTCTCTCGGTCCCAGCTTTGATGCACCTGTACTGACCTCGCTTTCTGGATGATAGCGGGGTGAACCGGCAGTGGTTCGGGTGGGTGTTGTCCTTAATGATCTTTATGGCCTTCCTGTAACATCGGGTGGTGTAGGTGTCCTGGAGGGCAGGTAGTTTGCCCCCGGTGATACGTTGTGCAGACCTCACTACCCTCTGGAGAGCCTTACGGTTGTGGGCGGAGCAGTTGCCGTACCAGGCGGTGATACAGCCCGCCAGGATGCTCTCAATTGTGCATCTGTAGAAGTTTGTGAGTGTTTTTGGTGACAAGCCGAATTTCTTCAGCCTCCTGAGGTTGAAGAGGCGCTGCTGCGCCTTCTTCACGATGCTGTCTGTGTGAGTGGACCAATTTAGTTTGTCTGTGATGTGTATGCCGAGGAACTTAAAACTTACTACCCTCTCCACTACTGTTCCATCGATGTGGATAGGGGGGTGTTCCCTCTGCTGTTTCCTGAAGTCCACAATCATCTCCTTAGTTTTGTTGACGTTGAGTGTGAGGTTATTGTCCTGACACCACACTCCGAGGGCCCTCACCTCCTCCCTGTAGGCCGTCTCGTCGTTGTTGGTAATCAAGCCTACCACTGTTGTGTCGTCCGCAAACTTGATGATTGAGTTGGAGGCGTGCGTTGCCGCGCAGTCGTGGGTGAACAGAGTACAGGAGAGGGCTCAGAACGCACCCTTGTGGGGCACCAGTGTTGAGGATCAGCGGGGTGGAGATGTTGTTGCCTATCCTCACCACCTGGGGGCGGCCCGTCAGGAAGTCCAGTACCCAGTTGCACAGGGCGGGGTCGAGACCCAGGGTCTCGAGCTTGATGACGAGCTTGGAGGTTACTATGGTGTTAAATGCCGAGCTGTAGTCGATGAACAGCATTCTCATTCTCTGTTTGATTTAATAGTGAGGTTAGTGAGAACAGGTTGATTTAATAGTGAGAGCAGTGAGTACAGACAAGGATAGAGAAACACACAACACAATGTATACATATATACACACACACACAAACACACAACACAATGTATAGTATACGTATACACACACACACACACGCACGCACACACGCGCACGCACGCACACACACATACACACACAGCCTCTTTCTTTCTTTCTTACTTTATTGCTTTCTTTCATACTCCCTCCCTCCCTCTATTTCCTCTAAGCTGCTGTGTTGAATGGATGGGCACACAGCTGATCAAAGCTCAACCTTTACACTAAAAACTCTTGATCCTTTTTCCACTTCTTCAGCAGACTCTCACTGGGATTCAAAGCAATGTTTGATTTGATTGATGCAGATTGACGTACAGTGCCTTCGCAAAGTATTCAGACCCCTTGACTTTTCCCCAAAAATTGAACGTAACAGCCTTATTCTAAAATGGATTAAATAAATACAAATCCTCAGCAATCTGCACACAATGCACCATAATCACAAAGCACAAACAGGTTTTTAGAAATGTTTGTAAATGTATGAAAATGTAAAAAACAGAAATAACTTATTTACATAAGGTTTCAGACCTTTTGCTATGAGACTCAAAGTTGAGCTCAGGTGCATCCTGTTTCCATTGATCCTCCTTCAGATGTTTCTACAACTTGATTGGAGTCCACCTGTGGTAAATTCAATTGATTGGACATGATTTGGAAAGGCACACACCTGTCTATATAAGGTCCCACCGCTGACAGTGCATGTCAGAGCAAAAACAAAGCCATGAGGTTGAAGGAATTGTCCGTAGAGCTCCGAGACAGGATTGTATCGAGGCACAGATCTGGGGAAGGGTAACGGACAATTTCCCCAAGAACACAGTGGCCCCCATCATTGTTAAATGGAAGAAGTTTGGAACCACCAAGACTTTTCCGAGCTAACCGCCCGGCCAAACTGAACAGGGAGGTGACAGAGCTGTAGAGTTCCTGGGTGGAGATGAGAGAACCTTCCAGAAGGACAACCATCTCTGCAGCACTCCACCAATCAGGCCTTTAGGGTAGAGTGGCCAGACTGATCCAAAGCACTGATCCAAAGCACCCAGGACCTCAGACTGGGGCAAAGGTTCACCTTCCAACAGGATAATGACCCTAAGCACACAGCCAAGACAGCGCAGGAGTGGTTTCAGGAGAAGTCTCTGAATGGCCTTGAGTGGCCCAGCCAGAGCCTGGACTTCAACTCCAGCAAACATTTCTGAAGAGACCTGAAAATAGCTGTGCAGCAATGCTCCCCAGACAACCTGACAGACCTCGAGAGGATCTGCAGAGAAAATGGGAGAAACTCTCCAAATACAGGTGTGACAAGCTTGTAGTGTCATAACCAATAAGACTTGAGGCTGTAATCGCTGTCAAAGGTGCGTCTCCAAAGTACTGAGTAAAGGGTCTGAATACTTAAATGTGATCATTACGTTTTACAAACCTGTTTTTGCTTTGTCATTATGGGGTATTGTTTGTAGATTGTTGAAGGAGAAAAACAGTTGAATACATTTTAGAGTAAGGCTGTAACCTAACAACATGTGGAAAAGGTCAAGGGGTCTGAATACTTCCCAAGGCACTGTGTATGTACAGTGGGGTCCGAAATGATTGACACCCTTGATACACTGCATGACCAAAAGTATGTTGACACTTGCTTGTTGAACATCTCATTCCAAAATCATGAGCATTAATATGGAGTTGGTCCCCCTTTTGCTGCTACAACAGCCTCCACTCTTCTGTGAAGGCTTTCCACTAGATGTTGGAACATTGTTGTGAGGATATGATTCTATTCAACCACAAGAGCATTGGTGAGGTTGGGGAATTAGGCCTGGCTCGCACTTGGGATTCCAATTGATCCCAAAGGTGTTCTTTGGGGTTGAGGTCAAGGCTCTGTGCAGACCAGGAAGGTCATTCCACACCGATCTCAACAGAACATTTCCGTATAGACCTCGCTATGTGCATGGCTGTGTGCTTGATTTTATACACCTGTCAGCAACGGGTGTGGATGAAATAGCCGAAACCACTCATTTGAAGGGGTGTCCACATACTTTTGTATATATAGTGTAAAAATGACTATATAAAATAAATATAAAAAATACTGAGCTATATTTTATCTGGTAAAAAACATATTATATTATTTTATACTAATAGAATTGTTCAGAAAAATAGATTTTCTTTCTGTAGTGTTTGAAATGATTGACACCCCTGATTTCAATACCTTTCAATAACTCACCTTGCGAGGATAATGGCACTGAGCCTTTTCCTCAAAGGTTTTATGAGTTGGAGACCACATACAAACCACATTCTTCCAGATTTTGTGGGGAATTAACCATTTATGTGTGTATTTTTTACATGTTCTTGGGTTTATTGTCTTGAAGACCCACTTGCGGCCATGTTTCAGCCTCCTAGCAGAGGCAACCAGGTTTCTGGCTAAAATGTTGGTACTGGGTAAAGTTCATGATGTTGGTGACCTTAACAAAGGCCTCAGGTTCTTGGGGGCTGTGACCAGGATATGTGTGCATGTGGTGAATCATAGTGGGTCATGGTAGTCTAACAAGGGTTAGAGCCTCCATCCGATCCCCCCAGGGAGGCGCTGTAGCCGGGTCAGGGTGCCACACTGAGGGCCTGTGGGGGACGGTTGGGGACCATAGCGTGTGGAGGAAAGGGCTGAGGGGTCCGAGGCCTGGCCCTGTCAGCTGGCGTTAGTGGAGCTGTAGGCCTGGGTCAGATTGGGGAGGGGGAGCAGAGGACCAACAGTAGCACCATCATCACTACCAGGGTCAGACCAGGGGGAGGGGCACAGGACCCTGTTATTCTGCCATACTCCCCACTGGTCTTCTCATTGGCTGTTATACTGCCATAGTCCCCACTGGTCTTCTCATTGGCTGGTATACTGCCATAGTCCCCACTGGTCTTCTCAAGAAATTGCAGCAGTTTTACGGGCGCCCAACCTATTGTGCTATTATTTGGGGGTTTTGCGTTATTTGTAACTTATTTTGTACATAATGCTTCTGCAACCGTATCTTACAGCAAAAAAGATCTTCTGGATATCAGGCCATCGATCACTCACCTCAGATTAGACAAGAGCTTCTGGATATCAGGACAGCGATCACTCACCTCAGATTAGACAAAGAGCTTCTGGATATCAGGACAGTGATCACTCACCTCTGATTAGACAAAGAGTTTCTGGATATCAGGACAGCGACCACTCACCTCGGATTAGACAAAGAGCTTCTGGATATCAGGACAGCGATAACTCATCTCAGATTAGACAAAGAGCTTCTGGATATCAGGACAGCGATCACTCACCTCGGACTAGACAAAGAGCTTCTGGATATCAGGACAGTGATCACTCACCTCGGATTAGACAAAGAGCTTCTGGATATCAGGCCATCGATCACTCACCTCAGATTAGACAAAGAGCTTCTGGATATCAGGACAGCGATCACTCACCTCGGATTAGACAAAGAGCTTCTGGATATCAGGACAGCGATCACTCACCTCAGATTAGACAAATAGCTTCTGGATATCAGGACAGCGATAACTCACCTCAGATTAGACAAAGAGCTTCTGGATATCAGGACAGCGATCACTCACCTCAGATTAGACAAAGAGCTTCTGGATATCAGGACAGCGATCACTCACCTCGGATTAGACATAGAGCTTCTGGATATCAGGACAGCGATCACTCACCTCGGATTAGACAAAGAGCTTCTGGATATCAGGACAGCGATCACTCACCTCAGATTAGACAAAGAGCTTCTGGATATCAGGACAGCGATCGCTCACCTCAGATTAGACAAAGAGCTTCTGGATATCAGGACAGCGATCACTCACCTCAGATTAGACAAAGAGCTTCTGGATATCAGGACAGCGATCGCTCACCTCAGATTAGACAAAGAGCTTCTGGATATCAGGACAGCGATCACTCACCTCGGATTAGACATAGAGCTTCTGGATGTCAGGACAGCGATCACTCACCTCGGGTTAGACAAAGAGCTTCTGGATATTAGGACAGCGATCACTCACCTCAGATTAGACAAAGAGCTTCTGGATATCAGGACAGCGATCACTCACCTCGGATTAGACAAAGAGCTTCTGGATATCAGGACAGCGATCACTCACCTCAGATTAGACAAAGAGCTTCTGGATATCAGGACAGCGATCACTCACCTCGGATTAGACAAAGAGCTTCTGGATATCAGGACAGCGATCGCTCACCTCAGATTAGACAAAGAGCTTCTGGATATCAGGACAGCGATCACTCACCTCAGATTAGACAAAGAGCTTCTGGATATCAGGACAGCGATCACTCACCTCAGATTAGACAAAGAGCTTCTGGATATCAGGACAGCGATCACTCACCTCAGATTAGACAAAGAGCTTCTGGATATCAGGACAGCGATCACTCACCTCAGATTAGACAAAGAGCTTCTGGATATCAGGACAGCGATCACTCACCTCGGATTAGACAAAGAGCTTCTGGATATCAGGACAGCGATCACTCACCTCAGATTAGACAAAGAGCTTCTGGATATCAGGACAGCGATCACTCACCTCAGATTAGACAAAGAGCTTCTGGATATCAGGACAGCGATCACTCACCTCAGATTAGACAAAGAGCTTCTGGATATCAGGACAGCGATCACTCACCTCAGATTAGACAAAGAGCTTCTGGATATCAGGACAGCGATCACTCACCTCAGATTAGACAAAGAGCTTCTGGATATCAGGACAGCGATCACTCACCTCAGATTAGACAAAGAGCTTCTGGATATCAGGACAGCGATCGCTCACCTCAGATTAGACAAAGAGCTTCTGGATATCAGGACAGCGATCACTCACCTCAGATTAGACAAAGAGCTTCTGGATATCAGGACAGCGATCGCTCACCTCGGATTAGACAAAGAGCTTCTGGATATCAGGACAGCGATCGCTCACCTCGGATTAGACAAAGAGCTTCTGGATATCAGGACAGCGATCGCTCACCTCAGATTAGACAAAGAGCTTCTGGATATCAGGACAGCGATCACTCACCTCGGATTAGACAAAGAGCTTCTGGATGTCAGGACAGCGATCACTCACCTCAGATTAGATGAATATGTTTTCTTCAACCAGCAGGAAGCACAGGACATCCTCCAAACACCCGACAAGACCAACATCCCAGTTATTTGCAAGAGGAAGAGACGCAGGTACAGAGGACACAGAGCGGGATGCCTGGTCAGGATCCGCAGAAGGCAACTGGGAAAGCTGCCGTTACCGTCAATATTACTCGCCAACGTGCAATCATTGGACAATAAACTAGACGAGGTACGATCAAGAATATTCTACCAACGGGACATGAAAAAATGTAATATCCATTGTTTCACGGAATCGTGGCTGAATGACGACATGGATATTCAGCTAGCGGGATATACACTGCACCGGCAGGATGGAACAGACGACGGGGCGGTCTGGGCATATTTGTAAACGACAGCTGGTGCACGAAATCAAATCAAATCAGAATCAAATGTTATTTGTCACATAAACATGGTTAGCGGATGTTAATGCGAGTGTAGCGAAATGCTTGTGCTTCTAGTTCCGACAATGCAGTAATAACCAACGAGTAATCTAATCTAACAATTTCACAACAACTACCTTATAAACAAGTGTAAAGGGATGAAGAATATGTACATAAAAATATATGAATGAGTGATGGTACAGAACGGCATAGGTAAGATGCAGTAGATGGTATCGAGTACAGTATATACATATGAGATGAGTAATGCAGGGTATGTAAACATATAAAAGTGGCATTGTTTAAAGTGACTAGTGATACATGTATTACATAAAGATGGCAAGATGCAGTAGACGATAGAGTACAGTATATACATATGAGATGGGTAATGTAGGGTATGTAAACATTATATTAAGTGGGATTGTTTAAAGTGGCTAGTGATACATTTTTAACATACATTTTTCCATTATTAAAGTGGCTGGAGTTGAGTCAGTGTCAGTGTGTTTGCAGCAGCCACTCAATGTTAGTGGTGGCTGTTTAACAGTCTGATGGCCTTGAGATAGAAGCTGTTTTTCAGTCTCTCGGTCCCAGCTTTGATGCACCTGTACTGACCTCGCCTTCTGGATGATGGCGGGGTGAACAGGCAGTGGTTCGGGTGGTTGTTGTCCTTGATGATCTTTATGGCCTTCCTGTGACATCGGGTGGTGTAGGTGTCCTGGAGGGCAGGTAGTATGCCCCCGGTGATGCATTGTGCAGACCTCACTACCCTCTGGAGAGCCTTGCGGTTGTGGGCGGGGCAGTTGCCGTACCAGGCGGTGATACAGCCCGACAGGATGCTCTCGATTGTGCATCTGTAAAAGTTTGGTGACAATCTGAACTTCTTCAGCCTCCTGAGGTTGAAGAGGCGCTGCTGCACCTTCTTCACCACACTGTCTGTGTGGGAAACCAATTCAGTTTGTCCGTGATGTGTACGCCAAGGAACTTAAAACTTACTACCCTCTCCACTACTGTCCCATCGATGTGGATAGGGGAGTGCTCCCTCTGCTGTTTCCTGAACTCCACAATCATCTCCTTTGTTTTGTAGGCGTTGAGTGTGAGGTTATTTTCCTGACACCACACTCTGGGGCCCTCACCCCCTCTCTTGTCGTTGTAGTGTCATCTGCAATCTTGATGATTGAGTTGGAGGCTTGCATAGCCACGCAGTCGTGGGTGAACAGGGAGTACAGGAGGGCTCAGAACGCACCCTTGTGGGATCCCAGTGTTGAGGATCAGCGGGGTGGAGATGTTGTTACCTACCCTCAGCACCTGGGGGCGGGCGGTCAGGAAGTCCAGGACACAGTTGCACAGGGCGGGGTCGAGACCCAGGGTCTCAAGCTTGATGACGAGTTTGGAGGGTACTATGGTGTTAAATGCTGAGCCGTAGTCGATGAACAACATTCTCACATAGGTATTCCTCTTGTCCAGATGGGTTAGGGCAGTGTGCAGTGTGGTTGCGTTTGCGTTGTCTGTGGACCTATTGGGGCGGTAAGCAATTTGGAGTGGGTCTAGGGTGTCAGGTAGGGTGGAGGTGATATGGTCCTTGACTAGTCTCTCAAAGCACTTCATGATTACGGAAGTGAGTGCTACGGGGCGATAGCCGTTTAGCTCAGTTACCTTAGCTTTATTGGGAACAGGAACAATGGTTGCCCTCTTGAATCATGTGGGAATAGCAGACTGGGATAAGGATTGACTGAATATGTCCGTAAACACACCAGCCAGCTGGTCTGCGCATGCTTTGAGGACGCGGCTTGGGATGTCGTCTGGGCCAGCAGCCTTGCGAGGGTTAACACGTTTAAATGTTTTACTCAGGTCTGCTGCAGTGAAAGAGAGTCCGCAGGTTTTGGTCGCGGGCCGTGTCAGTGGCACTGTATTGTCCTCAAAGCGAGCAAAGAAGTTGTTTCGTCTGTCTGGGAGGAAGACATCCTGGTCTGTGACGGGGCTGGTTTTCTTCTTTCTTCTTCCACATACCTCTTGTGTCTGAGCTGTTGGATTGTGACTCTACTTTGTCTCTATACTGACGCTTAGCTTGTTCGATTGCCTTGCAGAGGAAATAGCTACACTATTTGTATTCGGTCATGTTTCCGGTCACCTTGCCTTGGTTAAAAGCAATGGTTTGCGCTTTCAGTTTCGCGCGAATGCTGCCATCAATCCACGGTTTCTGGTTTGGGAATGTTTTTTGCTGTGGGTACGACATCGCCGATGCACTTGCTAATAAACTCGCTCACAGAATCAGCGTATTCATCAATGTTGTTGTTTGACGCAATGTGGAACATATCCCAGTCCACGTGATTGAAGCAATCTTGAAGCGTGGAATCAGATTGGTCGGAGCAGCGTTGAACAGACCTGAGCGCAGGAGCTTCCTGTTTTAGTCTCTGTTTATAGACAGGGAGCAACAAAATGGATTCGTGGTCAGCTTTTCCAAAAGGAGGGCGGGGGAGGGCCTTATATGCATTGCGGAAGTTAGAATAACAATGATCCAGGGTTTTACCAGCCCTGGTAGCACAATCGATATGCTGATAGAATTTAGGGAGTCTTGTTTTCAGATGAGCCTTGTTAAAATCCCCAGCTATAATGAATGCAGCCTCAGGATATGTGGTTTCCAGTTTACATAGAGTCAAATAAAGTTTGTTCAGGACCAACGATGTGTCTGCTTGGGGGGAATATATGCCCCTGTGATTATAATCGAAGAGAATTCACTTGGTAGATAATGCGGTCGACATTTGATTGTGAGGAATTCTAAGTCAGGTGAAAAGAAGGACTGTTCCTGTATGATGTTATGATCACGTCTCGTTAATCATAAGGCATACCCCCCCCCCCGACCCTCTTCTTACCAGAAAGATGCTTGTTTCTGTCGGCGCGATGCGTGAAGAAACCAGCTGGCTGTGCCGACTCCGATAGCGTGTCTCGAGTGAGCCATGTTTCCGGGAAACAAAGAACGTTACAGTCTCTGATGTCTCTCTGGAAGGCAACCCTTACTCGGATTTCATCAACCTTGTTATCAAGAGACTGGACACTGGCGAGTAGTATGCTCGGGAGAGTTGGGCGATGTGCCCGTCTACGGAGCCTGACCAGAAGACCGCTTCGTCTGCCCCTTTTACGATGTCGTTGTTTTGGTTCGCCAGCTGGGATCCGATCCATTCTCCTGGGTGGTAGGCAAAACAGAGGATCCCCTTCGGGAAAGTCGTATTCCTGATTGTAATGATGGTGAGTTGACGTTGCTCTTATATCCAGTGGTTCCTCCCGACTGTATGTAATAAAACCTAAGATTACATGGGGTACCAATGTAAGAAATAACATGTAAAAAAACAAAATACTGCATAGTTTCCTAGGAACGCGAAGCGAGGCGGCCATCTCTGTCGGAAGCTTACAAGAAATTCTGTTATGCCCTGCGACGAACCGTCAAACAGGCAAAGAGTCAATACAGGGCTAAGATTGAATCATACTATACCGGCTCTGACGCTCATCTTATGTGGCAGGGCTTGCAAACTATTACAGGCTACAAAGGGAAGCACAGCATTGAGATGCCCAGTGACACGAGCCTACCAGACGAGCTGAATCACTTCTATGCTCACTTCGAGGCAAGCAACACTGAGGCATGCATGAGAGCATCAGCTGTTCCAGACGACTGTGTGATCACGCTCTCCGTAGCCAACGTGAGTAAGACCTTTAAACAGGTCAACATTCACAAGGCTGCGGGGCAGACGGATTACCAGGACATGTGCTCCGGGCATGTGCTGACCAACTGGCAGATGTCTTCACTGACATTTTCAACATGTCCCCGATTGAGTCTGTAATACCAACATGTTTCAAGCAGACCTGTGCCCAAGAACACAAAGTCAACCGGCCAAAATGAGACCCATAGCACTCACGTCCATAGCCACGAAGTGCTTTGAAAGGCTGGTAATGGCTCACACCATTATCCCAAAAACCCTAGACCCACTCCAATTTGCATACCGCCCAAACAGATCCACAGATGATACAATCTCTATTGCACTCCACACTGCCCTTTCCCACCTGGACAAAAGGAACAAGTATGTGAGAATGCTATTCATTGACTACAGCTCAGCGTTCAACACCATAGTACCCTCAAAGCTCATCATTAAGCTAAGGAACCTGGGACTAAAAACCTCCCTCTACAACTGGATCCTGGACTTCCTGACAGGCCGCCCCAAGGTGGTGAGGGTAGGTAGCAACACATCTGCCACGCTGATCCTCAACATGGGAGCCCCCCAGGGGTGCGTGCTCAGTCCCCTCCTGTATTCCCTGTTCACCCATGACCAGGCACGACTCCAACACCATCATTAAGTTTGCAGACGACACAACAATTGTAGGCCTGATCACTGACAACGATGGGACAGTCTGTAGGGAGGAGGTCAGAGACCTGGCCGGGTGGCGCCAGAATAATGACCTTTCCCTCAAAGTAACCAAGACTAAGGAGATGATTGTGGACGACAAGAAAAGGAGGACCGAGCACGCCCCCATTCTCATCGGCTGTAGTGGAGCAGGTTGAGAGCTTCAAGTTCCTTGGTGTCCACATCACCAACAAACTAGAATGGTCCAAACACACCAAGACAGTCGTGAAGAGGGCACGACAAAGCCTATTCCCCCCCAGGAAACTAAAAGGATTTGACATGGGTCCTGAGCTCCTCAAAATGTTCTACAGCTGCAACATCGAGAGCATCCTGACTGGTTGCATCACTGCCTGGTAAGGCAATTACTCGTCCTCCGACCGCAAGGCACTACAGAGGGTAATGCGTACAGCCCAGTACGTCACCAGGCGGTTTCAGAGGAAGGCCCTAAAATGTGTCAAAGACCCCAGCCACCTTAGTGGCAAGCGGTACCGGAGTGCCAAGTCTAGTACAACAAGGTACCTCAACAGTTTTTAACCCAAGCCATAAGACTCCTGAACATGTAACCAAATGGCTTCCCAGACTATTTGCATTGTGTACCCCCCCAACCCCTCTTTTGCTGCTTCTCACTGTTTATCATATCTGCATAGTCACTTTAACTATACATTCATGTACATACTACCTCAATTGGGCCGACCAACCAGTGCTCCCGCACATTGGCTAACGTGGCTATCTGCATTGTGTACCACCCACCACCCGCCAACCCCTCTTTTACTCTACTGCTGCTCTCTGTTCATCATACATGTATAGTCACTTTTAACCATATTTACATGTACATCAGCCTGACTAACCGGTGTCTGTATGTAGCCTCGCTACTGTTATAGCCTCACTACTTTTATAGCCTCGCTACTGTTATAGCCTCGCTACTGTTATAGCCTCACCACTGCTATAGCCTCGCTACTTTTATAGCCTCGCTACTGTTATAGCCTCGCTACTGTTATAACCTCGCTACTTTTATAGCCTCGCTACTGTTATAGCCTCGCTACTGTTATAACCTCACTACTTTTATAGCCTCGCTACTGTTATAGCCTCGCTACTGTTATAGCCTCGCTACTGTTATAGCCTCGCTACTGTTATATCCTCGCTACTGTTATAGCCTCGCTACTGTTATAGCCTCTCTACTGTTATAGCCTCACTACTGTTATAGCCTCGCTACTGTTATAGCCTCGCTACTGTTATAGCCTCACTACTGTATATGGCCTCACTACTGTTATAGCCTCGCTACTGTTATAGCCTCGCTACTGTTATAGCCTCACTACTGTTATAGCCTCGCTACTGTTATAGCCTCGCTACTGTTATAGCCTCGCTACTGTTATAGCCTCACTACTGTTATAGCCTCACTACTGTTATAGCCTCGCTACTGTTATAGCCTCGCTACTGTTATAGCCTCGCTACTGTTATAGCCTCGCTACTGTTATAGCCTGTCTTTTTACTGTTGTTTTATTTCTTTACCTACCTATTGTTCACCTAACACCTTTTTTGCACTATTGGTTTGAGTCTGTAAGTAAATACAAGGTCTACACCTGGTGTATTCAGCATTTCACTGTAACGTCTACACCTGTTGTATTCATCATTTCACTGTAAGGTCTACTACACCTGTTGTATTCAGCATTTCACTGTAAGGTCTACTACACCTGTTGTATTCAGCATTTCACTGTAAGGTCTACTACACCTGTTGTATTCAGCATTTCACTGTAAGGTCTACTACACCTGTTGTATTCAGCATTTCACTGTAAGGTCTACTACACCTGTTGTATTCAGCATTTCACTGTAAGGTCTACTACACCTGTTGTATTCAGCATTTCACTGTAAGGTCTACTACACCTGTTGTATTCAGCATTTCACTGTAAGGTCTACTACACCTGTTGTATTCAGCATTTCACTGTAAGGTCTACTACACCTGTTGTATTCAGCATTTCACTGTAAGGTCTACTACACCTGTTGTATTCAGCATTTCACTGTAAGGTCTACTACACCTGTTGTATTCAGCATTTCACTGTAAGGTCTACACCTGTTGTATTCGGTGCATGTGACAAATACACTTTGATTTGATTTGATTTTGTAATAAGGTTATGGATTGGTGTGAGCATATGATTCCCATTGGTGTTGATTCTATTGAGAGCCTGCTGTTTAATGTCCTCTAAATGTCAGATTTGGGCTATTTACATCCTTCACACAGGCAAATGGTTATTGATTCTAGCAATGAAAAATGGGGGAGCTGAATCAAATTAAAAATATAAAGGGAAGAGGAAGGGGAGGAGGGAAGGAGGTCAGGTGGGAGAGGGAGGGAGAGAGAGGGAGAGTGTTTACGTGTGCTTGTGTACGTGTGCTGTTTATATGTGCATATGTTTATATTGTGTGTGTGTGTGTGTGTGCTTGTTTGTGTATGTGTGTGTGTGTGTGTGTGTGTGTGCTTGTTTGTGTATGTGTTCTCTCTCTCTCTCTCAATCTCACACTGATGACTGGCATCTTCTCTGACTCTTCCTGCATTAAAGCATTTCCCCAGACGTGTCCTGGTTCAGATGAAGGCTGTGTGATGCTGATATAAATACTGAAGCTGGGGTAGAACCCTCTTCCTTAATGATCTCCACCATATGCTCTATCCCCCTGTTCTGCATAGATCCCTCCCTCCCTCCCTCCCTCCCTCCCTCCCTCCCTCCCTCCTCCCTCCCTCCCTCCCTCCCTCCCTCCCTCCCTCCCTCCTCCCTCCCTCCTCCCTCCCTCCCTCCCTCTCACTGTCTCTCCTTCCCTTTCTTTCTCTTTATCTCCTTTATTCAGCAATCCCTCTCTTCCGCTCTCTCCCCTCCCTCCCTCCCTCCCTCCCTCCCTCCTTTCCACCACCCCAGGATCAGAAAAAGCCGCCAGCACCCCCTCCCCCTTTCCCTCCCTCCCTGCTACATTAACTACAAACCTAATTTTCCCACAAAGAGAAGCCATGGGCTGAAAATTGGCTGGGACGAGTCATTAAACCCTCATCTCACCCCCCCCCCCCCATGACCCCCTCCGTTGTACAAAGGACCCCCCACCTGTGTCGTGATGGCAGATATCGTCCCACCGCCTGCTGAGAGATGATTGGGGCGAGGAGGGTGCTAATGCTGCGGAATAGTGGTTATGTATGTGAGAGTGTGTGTGTGTGTTAAGCTGGTAATTGATGGTGACTGGTCAAGACGCATGGTCGAGGCCAGGGGGAGAGAGGGAGGGGAGGGAGGGAGGGAGAGGTGAAGAAAGATGGAGGGAGAGAGGGAGGGAGGGGGAGGTGGAGATAGATGGAGGTTGGGAGAGGGGAGGGGAAGAGGGAGAAGTAAAGAAAGAGGGAGAGAGGGGGAGGGGGTAGGGGAAGTGAAAAGAGGGATGGTAGGAGGGGAGAAGGAGGGAGGGTGGTAGAGGTGAAGGAAGAAGGATGGTAGGAGGGAGAAGGAGGGAGGGTGGTAGAGGTGAAGGAAGAAGGATGGTAGGAGGGGAGAAGGAGGGGGAGGGTGGTAGAGGTGAAGGAAGAGGGATGGTAGGAGGGGAGAAGGAGGGAGGGTGGTAGAGGTGAAGGAAGAGGGATGGTAGGAGGGGAGAAGGAGGGAGGGTGGTAGAGGTGAAGGAAGAGGGATTGAGGTAGGGAGGGAGGGAGTTAGGTAGAGGTAAAGGAAGAGGGATGGTAGGAGGGAGGGAGGGAGAGTGGTAGAGATAAAGGAAGAAGAGGATGGTAGGAGGGAGGGATAGAGGGAGAGAGAGGGAGAGTGGTAGAGGTGAAGGAAGAGGGATGGTAGGAGGGAGGGATAGAGGGAGAGAGGGAGGGTGGTAGAGGTGAAGGAAGAGGGATGGTAGGAGGGAGGGATAGAGGGTGGAGAGAGGGAGGGTTGTAGAGGTAAAGGAAGAGGGATGGTAGGAGGGAGGGATAGAGGGAGAGAGGGAGGGTGTTAGGTAAAGGTAAAGGTGAATGAAGAGGGATGGTAGGAGGGAGGGATAGAGGGAGAGAGGGAGGGTGGTAGAGGGTGAAGGAAGAGGGATGGTAGGAGGGAGGGATAGAGGGAGAGAGGGAGGGTGTTAGGTAAAGGTAAAGGTGAAGGAAGAGGGATGGTAGGAGGGAGGGATAGAGGGAGAGAGGGGTTAGGTGGTAGAGGTGAAGGAAGAGGGATGGTAGGAGGGAGGGATAGAGGGAGAGAGGGAGGGTGTTAGGTAAAGGTAAAGGTGAAGGAAGAGGGATGGTAGGAGGGAGGGATAGAGGGAGAGAGGGAGGGTGTAAAGGAAGAGGGATAGGTAAAGGTGAAGGAAGAGGGATGGTAGGAGGGAGGGAGAGAGGGAGAGAGGGAGGGGGAGGGTGTTAGGTAAAGGTAAAGGTGAAGGAAGAGGGATGGTAGGAAGGAGGGATAGAGGGAGAGAGGGAGGGTGTTAGGTAAAGGTAAAGGTGAAGGAAGAGGGATGGTAGGAAGGAGGGATAGAGGGAGAGAGGGAGGGTGTTAGGTAAAGGTGAAGGAAGAGGGATGGTAGGAGGGAGGGAGAGAGGGAGAGAGGGAGGGTGTGAGTGGGAAGTGAATAAAGAGGGTGTGTTGGCTGTGACTGTGAACATAAAGGATGAGGTGTGGTACCAGGAACCTGGCTGACTTCAGACCTGTTGCTCAAATGAGAAGGAGTTATTGGCAGCATACCTGGGCGCCTGCCACAGAGGGGTTGGAGGAGGCAGCCAATCATTACAAAGTGATCAGGGTCACTACTTTCTAACCCTGTCTATGTTTACTTCTGTGTCTCTGTCTGGAAGGGGGCCCACGTTTGACCCCCTTAAATGTATTTTTAATGGAAATGAGGACATTGTTTTCAGAGTGTACTGTTGTATGGGTTATCTGCTCTTACCTTTATGATTGTGTTTGTCTGTGGTTTTCTATCGACTGGGTGGCAATGGTGTTCTCTGACTCTGGCCTGGAATCCTACAGCAACAGGTCCAACTGCATTGAGAACAGCCAAGCAGAGCCACAGCTGCATCTGCACAGCGCCACACACAGCTCCAATACTGCAGTATAGGGCCACGTTGAACTGTGGTTTATTTGAGGAGAGTGTGAGTAGGTGTGTTGCCCTGTCAGCAGCACCACGTAGCTCTGTGAGGAAGGCTTTAGAGAGGGAGTTGGGATGGTAGTTAGGCTTCATCCCCAATAGCAATGATTCTTAGAACATCCATAACCTACTTTGTTCTGTTATGTATTCACACTTTATGATTGCATTTGTCAAAATGTTATCTCTGTATTGCATGTATGGTATGATTGACTGCTTTTATACCTTGTGCAATACCAAGACAGATCCTAACAACTGTGATGGATGGCAATGACACTTCCTGGCTCTGGCTCTCAATCACTTCAACAGGTCTCTGTTTCAGAATATCCAAGCCACAGCTACAACTGTTACATATCCACACGGCTCCAGGCTAGTAGTCTGACTATTACAGTATAGAGTCACTTTGGGCCATGTACTTGAAGAGAGTCTTTACAGTATAGAGTCACCCTGGACCTTCATGTAATTGAAGAGTCTTTACAGTATAGAGTCACCCTGGACCTTCATGTACTTGAAGAGAGTCTTTACAGTATAGAGTCACCCTGGACCATGTACTTGAAGAGAGTCTTTACAGTATAGAGTCACTTTGGGCCATGTACTTGAAGAGAGTCTTTACAGTATAGAGTCACTCTGGACCATGTACTTGAAGAGAGTCTTTACAGTATAGAGTCACTCTGGACCATGTACTTGAAGAGAGTCTTTACAGTATAGAGTCACTCTGGACCATGTATTTGAAGAGAGTCTTTACAGTATAGAGTCACCCTGGACCATGTACTTGAAGAGAGTCTTTACAGTACAGAGTCACTCTGGACCTTCATGTATTTGAAGAGAGTCTTTACAGTATAGAGTCACCCTGGACCTTCATGTACTTGAAGAGAGTCTTTACAGTATAGAGTCATCCTGGACCATGTACTTGAAGAGAGTCTTTACAGTATAGAGTCACTTTGGACCTTCATGTACTTGAAGAGAGTCTTTACAGTATAGAGTCACTTTGGGCCATGTACTTGAAGAGAGTCTTTACAGTATAGAGTCACTCTGGACCTTCATGTAATTGAAGAGAGTCTTTACAGTATAGAGTCACTTTGGACCATGTACTTGAAGAGAGTCTTTACAGTATAGAGTCACTCTGGACCTTCATGTATTTGAAGAGAGTCTTTACAGTATAGAGTCACTCTGGACCATGTACTTGAAGAGAGTCTTTACAGTATAGAGTCACCCTGGACCTTCATGTACTTGAAGAGAGTCTTTACAGTATAGAGTCACTTTGGGCCATGTACTTGAAGAGAGTCTTTACAGTATAGAGTCACCCTGGACCTTCATGTATTTGAAGAGAGTCTTTACAGTATAGAGTCACCCTGGACCATGTACTTGAAGAGAGTCTTTACAGTATAGAGTCACTCTGGACCTTCATGTATTTGAAGAGAGTCTTTACAGTATAGAGTCACTCTGGACCTTCATGTATTTGAAGATAGCCGTAGTAGGTTTGTTTCTATGTCAGCAGCAGTCCCTAGCTCTGTGAGGGAGGAATTAAAAAGGTAATGGTGATAATGATGGTGATGAGGGCGAGGGTGATGAGATGACAGTTAGACAGAGAGTACAGTAATGATAAGACCTGTCACCGATGCATCCAGCTCACATATTTAGTTTGTGGACAAATAAACAACTAAAGCGCCTAAATATTTAGCAAGGAGCATCCATGCCGAGCAAACAACACACTGAGAGGTGATGCATGACCGTACTCCGCTAAATAACAGCTGCTCTGTCAAATGCTGCACAGCACATCTCTTCACAACACATCTCCTCAAATCAAGGTTCTTAGCATTACGTCATCATGGACCTTATAGCAGTGCTCTCTGCATTAGGCATGTTAGTTAGCTAGAGGACACGCGTGTTCTGTTCTATTGGGGACACGTATGTTGTATTGGTTCTGTTCGCAGGGCGTGCAGCCAGGTCACCTGTGATACGGGTCAGTGTTCCACGTCCATCCATGTCTGAGGACGATGGAGATGATGTGG